>NW_024884142.1:33224146-33333917 GCF_019232065.1 Centrocercus urophasianus
CCAAATTATCACAATAGCACTTTTTTTTTCCTCCAACTAAAATCAGACCACGAATTACGTGGATTTCTTACCACTGTATCTGTCTGTCTCTCTAGATTGCTTGTTCAGCAGTGCAAGATGACTGTGATACTCTTTTATAAGCTTACTCTTTTAAGGGTAAGCTTTGCCTTACAAGGAGGAGCAGAAGTAAATCCCAGATTCGTTTGCTTATTAAAATCAACCCTGCCATCTTCTCAGAGGCTAAATCTGAACTGACTGGGTTCACTGATCTGTTCCCAGTACTGGGTCCAAAAATCTTGTTATGAGGACGTGGCATATGGACACAAATCATAATCACAACAAAGAATACTGTTCAAAGAACTGTAGCCTACAACTGTCCATTGCAAAAGACACACTGCACAAACTTATGTAGTACAAAAGCAAGTTTTGGGGAGCAAGTTAAATGCGCTTCATTTAGCTTTAAGTTTACATTAAGAATTACGTTTATTAAAAATATTAAGGTTATATTAACACAGACTTGTGCAGAGGGGTAAAATTTATCCCCCAATCACAAATGAGATTCCAAAAGATTTAAGTGTATGTTTGTGTAAATAAATACCCACACATGCATTTCATAAAGAGATACTATTATTTATGCAGTATATAATAGCCATAGCATGCATCTGTAATCTTTTTTTCACTGAGGTCAGAGTTTATATAGGAAGCACTAGAAGGGGGCTTTTTGGTATGAAAGAAAGTCTAATTCTGATCAAATTGCTCAAAAAAGTCTCTTTTGTTAATACATTTTAATTAAAGAACATTATTTGTAAATTAGGCTTCTTTCATTTTGCTTAAAAATGCATTTTCTCTCCTACACATCAAGTATGATGAGAAGACATGATGTTATGTACCTTCTAGCTGTTTTTCCAGTAATAGTTGCTGTTCTCTCTCTTTTCTCCAAAATGCTTCCTGTTTTTGCCTGATCCTGTGTCGCAGTTCCTCATCATCAGTATCAGACGACTCAGAGCCTCTGTCACTCCTCTCATCTTCGCTGTCTCCTGATCCATAACCACCCAGTCCACCTGCGTGCATAAAGTCCAGTCTATCACGAGGAAAGATTAAGCTTCATTCTTAATACTTCTTTGGGCAAAGAGGAGAGTAACATTGCCCTTCCTTCACTTCCTCCTCTCTGCAGAAGTTACTTTATTCTGTTAAGTGCCAGTGGTGTTTGACTGATGTGACCAAGGCCCCCATATCTGCATTGATGCTTACTGTCCGGTTCTACTCCTTCTGGAACACCTCGTCTATTTTCATCACGCAACCACTGTGACCACAATACTTTTTCCACTGTATGGAAGGGCAAAAAACCTCTCTGTGAAGATCAGAACATTGCCTTCCTTTCCATCAGCAACTGGATGGGAAAGAGTGAAATGCCTGGGATCTTTCCCAGAAGAAAACACAGAAGTGACTCCAGCCTCCTCCACAGTCCAAAGCTACAGAAATTCTGAATGTCGTATGAAATTTTTCTACACTGATTTACAGAGCACTGCACTTCAACAGGCACAGAGACAGAATAGAAATGGACTTTCTTCTCCCTCTGAGGTATGAATAATTACTGGGCTGATAAGAAATATCAAGTCAATTTAAACATGTGATGTGGAGATATTTTACCACCTTTCAGCTTGAGGTTATTGAGTTTGAACATTCGTGATTACAACAATCAGTCAAATTCATCAAAATTCCATGTAACAAGCACATAACTGATCAATACACCAGCATAATATGTTTTAGATGATAAAAAGCATGTTGGGAAAGATCTTTTGCTGTTACATCTCAAGATGGAATTTCTTTTTCCTGCACTGATTCTGGTAATACATGATATGGGAGCCTCTGTGCTTACATAGCTTTCCAATTGAATAAAAATTCCAACATCAGTAACACATGTATGATTATCACTGTTCTCCCTATTCTCCCTTGTTGTTCGGATGGATCAAAACAAGAAAGAAAATAGAACAGTATTCCCCTCTCTGAAGAGTCTAGCATGTTCTTGAAACAATCATATTTTGAAAGCAAATTCATGTAATGTTTTTACATGTTTTTCAAAATCAGAGCAAAATTCCCATACACTAACTCACACTGACTAGGCCTTTACTCCAAAACCTATCCTAGGATCACCTGTGGAATAAACAGAGGTGCTGATAAAGTTACTGGAAAGCAACCCATACTCTCAGACAATTAAAATCTAGTATCAAAATGCAGTTTCTAGAAATGCAAGGCAAGAGTGAAACCCCTCCCTCAAGCCCTTTCAAAAATAAGGAACGCACTTACCGAGTCCAGTGAGAGAAGCCAGTGCACTGGACTGTGCCAGCTGTTTTGCAGGAGCTTTGTATCACATCAACAACAGGAACAACATGTTAACACAAATAGCCACGATTTCATAGTCATGAGTCTATGGTATTGTTAAATCTACTACTATTGCTGTTCTTTGGAGGGAGAGAAGAAACATTAAAAACGTATCATCCATTTAAAACCAATTCTAGATTTTCTGACCACGAAGACTTACAACTGCAAATTATTAGTGAAGAGAAAGAGAACAAATATATACTCGTAAATCACTTTCCAAGTTACAGCATCTGCACATCATTTTCAAGCTTCAGTAGTTACATTAAAAAATACATTATGCAAGTACAGTAGCATGTTAATAATGAAAGCAAATGGATTACTAATTGAGGACTCAAAGTTTGTTTCTTTTCACTTCTGAACAGCTAAGAACTCGAGGTAAAAGTGATAGCATTAAGAAACAGCTACAGCTGAAGAGCCATTGACACTCAGGTACCATTTTAAATAGATAAATGAATCGTATGAAAGAAATGGAATAACTGAAGTAACTCACAATACACTGCACAGGACAACAGTATATGACTACTGGATTTGAACTCTATCAGTCGGATGCATTATACTGGAATTGTTCTTGGGGAACAGCTATGGAGGTTCAATGTTCTCTAGACATGCAAATATAAAATATTCACAGAAGAAACTGAAAAAAAGAATCAGCATACCTTTAGTTGCTTTACGGTGTACATCTTTGGCCACGTAATAAATTTCTTCATTTGTGACATCTAAAAGAATCTCTGTCAGCATCATTTTTGTCAGCATCATCTGAAGAAAATGGAATTAAAAATAAATTATGGGACAAAAACCTTGCAGAACTTTGGATGGCTAGGAAAATACTTCATGTTTCTTATTATTCATGACTGAAAAACTTAAGTTTAAGATTAAGTTTGATCCAAACCTCTGGTACTTTCAGAACAGTCTATATTTTGATGGTAAATCCTAACCACATGTATTAAACACACTTATGCAGGGCACCAGCTCCTAATGTGAAAGATGATGCAAAAATCAATATTTAAATCAGAACTGTACTTAGACTGATCCCATATACAACTTTTCTTTTTAGAAAGGATATATTTCTGACTTGGCATGCTGCCTCACTGACTTCCAATCCTGCAAACACCACCAGAAGTCACTTGCATAGGACTTCATTAGTCTTTATTTGCTATAAAAAGATGAAATGTTGGTAGCTAGTTCTTCAAGGTCTTTAGTCTGCCCATGTGCAGACAAAACAAATTACAATAATTTAAACACACAGATAAAATGTTGTTTGTTGTTGTTTCCTTAGTTTGTTTTAGAATCCATGGCCCTCATTAACAAGGTTTCAGTTGTACTTTGAAATCGTGATTGTACACCGACTGCACAATATTTTTGCAGACACAGAGAAAGTCACTGGTAGAAGAATTCTTGCAAGGATACATTTCTTAAGTTCCCTTTCTCATGAACTGTGACTGAAGCACAGATTTAAGATAGATATATTTAATCACTTAAAGTTTTCAAGACTGTGTCCAATTAAGGAAAATTACAGAATTAAAAGCAGTCAGTGTAAAGACCATATTCACTGTACTCTTTCCCTACTGTGCTAAAAGTAAATTTTTATAACCTATATCCTGTCTATGTGAGAAAGCATTATAAAGACACGCAGATTTAACACTGCTTCACTGTATGATGCAAGAATATCAGGCAGAGAAAAAGTATTTTACTTTGTTATGCCCAAATAATACCAGCAAACAACCAGTGCTGGTGAGAATTCCATCTCTAGTACCATTTGATACTCCTTTTCTTCTTCTGTCATTTCTGGTTCGCTTTGCTCCTCTTGAGGAACAGGGGATGGACTCCTGCTGATTTTCCCAACGCTTACAGCTTCTGTGTTTTCAGCTTCTTCATCTTCCTCATCACTGTCCTACAAGAAAAGCATCATATATTTCAGGAAGAAGAAAAAACAAACAAAACAAAACCAGATTTAAAGCTCATCAGCTTCTACTTATGATAAATAATTTGATTTCCCTTTGTACTGAGATCTGTATTAAAGTTACTAAGTTTACTAAAGTAAAACCCTATTATTTTTCTTTTCTTGCAATGATCACACGCGCCTCTCACCCCACAAATAAATACTTGCGTGTCAGTTCACTATCAGACAGGTGCTCAGAACTGCAAACAACTGGAATAATGGCCAGGCTAAGTGCAACACAAGGCTTCTTAAATGGTCCCAATTTACCAAATACAGATATGTGAACTCATTCAACTACTTACCTGGAATTCAAATGCCCTTCAAAGACCGCATTAAGCTCCCAAAATACAAAATTTCTCTTTTGAGGAGATCAAAAAGTTAACACTTCCAGTAAATACAAACCTGACAAAAACCAAACCTTTCTACTTACAAATTTGCTTTTCTGAGGCAACCGTGGGCCATCCCCTTCTTCAGCCTCATCGTTTTCCTTTTTTTCCTTCTTAGACATCTGTGAGCGCTGCTGCTCCATCCGCTCTTTTTCCAATTTTTTCTGTTTCTCTCGTTCCATCTTTTCCAGACCCTCCCGAATCCAGGCAGGCAGAGTTCTACGCTTCACAGCATCTACATAAGTGAGGTTTACAGTTCTGTAGATTACAGTTCTGTAAGCTGAAAGAAACCTTCCCCCCCAACAACAAAGGAAGAAAATACACCAAAAAACCCACAACCTCACAAACAAGCAAATCCTCCACCCCAAGCCAAACAACTCACACAAGTGGTTGTGGGGAAAAACCATTCAGAACAGAATAGCTTTTTTCTTTCCCTTTCTTCCTTATTAAGGATAAAACAAGTCTTCACATTTTGAAAAGATCTTTTTCTAACACAGTTCTTATGCTGTTCATTAAGGAGTGGTTAACATGTACCAATCTGTGGAGGCTCCTGCTTCACTGGCATCGCAATAGGCGAACGCTGTCGGTCTCTGAACGAGGGCCTTTCCCTTCGATTCTGAGGAGGTGCAGAAGGTGCTGGTGGACCTGGTGGCCCTGGCGGTCCTGGCTGCCAATAAGGTGGATGAAATCCACCTTGGGGTGGACCAAAAGCAGCCCCATGCTGAAAGAGTAATGCAGTTTATTTTTCCTCACATTGAACACAGTATACGAGCGCAAGCTGGTCTACAGAAATCCATGCAAGTGGGATTGCAAGCACCACTGCTAGGCTACAAGATCTTTCCATCTCTTTTTCTGTGGACCCCAACAAACATGTTTTCCTTAAATACTTAAAAAGTAAACTGGGGTTTAGAAAGTATACTAGTGAAGTTGAAAAGACTTCACTCAATCTCCTTTCGTATTGTATTAAACATTAAGCCCTATAATAACCTAACCACTTGTCTCCAGCAGTTCCTTGCAAACTTATCATCAGAGCATGCAGTTTAAAACTCTAGCTGTGCTATGAATGTATCTCTGTACTTACAACCTGAGGACAAAAATGAAAAGCTCAAGTTTTTATTACAAAATAATTTTGCACCGTGGTTTTCCAGTAATCATTCACAGATGTTATCAGTATGGCAGATTAAAATATTAAATGCACGTATATAAGCATTTAGTACAGATCCTGGATTCTGAGCAAGCTGTATACAATCCAAAAGTAACAAGTTCTGAGACATAAATGAATGGGATTCTTTGTCACTTCCTTTTTTGTTTCGGAAGTATTTGGTACCCACAAAAGCCTAATGAAGCTATTTAAGAGGGCAGCGTTTAGGAAGAAAGCTACCATATCATTTTCTTAAAATTATTATTATATTCTGTTGACTGTATAAGTCCATAGCAGTAGAAGAATTCTTCTACTACAATTTGAGGTTGAGCAGTCCTGCGCTGTTCTCTGCGAAACAAGTTTCCTGTGAGTTTTTTAGATTCTCTAAATACTATTTTAAGATTTATTCTCATAGTAGTTGACAGATGGAATTATTATAACCTGGTGTATTTGAAAGTGAATGGTTCACTTCCCATCAGTACTGCTCTACACGAATAATGAATCATAGAAAAAAGTAGACCAAAAGCCAGACACGTTTCCGCCAGTCTTCCCTTGGGTTTGTTCAGGAACAAAAGGTAAACTAAACTATACTTTTTAAAACATCTGCCCTTTGTACCAGAAGTTCTGAGATAAGTACTGAAACGTGGGGAAAGATCCAAAAGCTCTGTGTTTAAAGACCTGTCCAATGCCCCTTCTATTATTAGTGCTAATACCACCTACAATTTTATTATGCTACACAATTTACATGCCAGAACCATGAAAAAAGTGGATGTGGATTTTTAAGAAATACCATTGTTTATTCAAAGAATCACAGTAGATATGGCAAAGATCAATGGATCACCCAGTCTATCTCCCTGCAAATACAAGACTGTTCCCCATGGTACATTATCTAGCATATTTAAGTGAATACTTTGGCTTTTTTTTTTTCTTTTTCTTTCTTTCTTTTTTTTTTTTTTTTTTTTTAGGAAAACAAACAAAGCACCACCTCAGTTTTAGTTCATATGCTGGAAAACAGTGATCCATTTTAATACTGTAGTCAACTCCTCATTATTAGTCTAGAAAAAAAAAAAAAAAAACATCTTGGGCCTCAATAGAAGAGAAAACTAAAGTCTTTTTCTGTGAATTATTTGGCATCAACAACAACAACAAAAACCTATCTTAGCAGATAACAGATTCTGTTGTAGTTTGTAGAACTGAAGAATGAAAGTCGCCGCTAGATGATATTAGAGGAACACATCCATGGAAGGGACTCTGCACGTCTACAATATAAAAGCAACAAATATGTTTCACCTGATAGTCAAACTGGTTCACTGGCCCCATTGCAAAGTTATCAGGAGGTGCCCCAAAGTTGTGATTGTTCTGGTTAAATATATGCCTGTTGTCAGATGCAAACTCCCCACTGTCCTGACTGTTGCTGTCTTCAGATGGAGGAACAATTTCCATTTGACCTGTGCTTGGAGCCATCCACTGCTGATCTGGAGGAGGGTGAGGGGGTTGGTGAGGCATTCCCCATTCTGTTTAGGATTTAGAATACAATTTGATAACAAGTTAATAAGATTTGCATCAGTCACAAATCTCTCCGTGTTCTTTTACTTATCAGAAGTTTCCTCAAAGCAATGCAGAAGATAAAGTTGTGACGAAAATAATCAATCTATAGCCTGTATTATATTGTCTTGATAATTTCTTTAACTAAGTGAAGGAAAAACAAACAGCTGTAGATGAACATGTACGTGTGGAGGTGGGAGGGAAGAAACTGTGAATTTTTGTACATTTCCAGTAATATCAACTACACCCTCGCACTTACAAACTGTGTCAACCATTAAAAGAACTGCTCTTACTTTTCAACTTTTGCGTCATTTCAGCCTTCAAAGTAATGAGCCATTTGATTCCTCTGCATAATAGGCCTAGAAAAACCTACTGTGGAAGTACATACGAGCAGCAAAACTACCAAATCCTGCTAAGATCACGCAACTTGATAATGAATGGCTCCCTGGATTCTCCAACACCTAGCATGTAGAATCTATGACCCTAAGCCTTCCAACTGCAGTCACAATTGACTAATTTCAGTTTGAAGGTTTATGGCCATAGCATATGCTGGGACCCCTGCAAGATTCGGAGGTTTTGAGGAATTAATAGCTTGCGTGGCTATAAGCTTTATTTTCTTAGGCAATCAGTTTAAAAATTATATTCACTATAAAGCTACTACTTACAGACTGTATTTTCTACTACATCCTGGTGCATGGCAACTATGACGCATAATGCTAGTTACACAGTTGGCTTTCAAGCTGCCATTTCGTCCCTTTCTAAGTAATATGCAAAAAAAAAAAAAAAAAAAAAAAAAAACACCCAAACTTTTGGATCCAAAACTGACACAGAAACACAGGAATATAGCTAGAACATACTCTACCATCATATTGTGAAGTTAAAATTACTGTAATATGTAGCCCAGAGAGAGGGGTTAAACTTAAGTGAAACCTGATGTCTGCCTCCCTTTTGTTATGGGCACATAAGAACTGCCAATGACATTTTAAGTCTAATTCTACTAAACCCTGCTCTTACTAATAATTTCAGTTTTGGCTGCGACTATTCAGGTTTATCTGTTTCAACTATTAACTCAATTAAGTACAAAATGAAGTTTCCACTGAGAAAATATGTATGCAGGCTTCCAAACTGCACTGTTCAGAAGTTTCAAATTATATTATACTGTGGAGATATTAAAAAAAACCCTTCAGATAATTTTCAGAACACAACCTCAAGAAAAAGTCTTAGCTGAAAATACCCAATAGTCGCTATTGTTTTATGGAGATTTTTTTTAAACAAGTGAGCCAAAACTACAGTTTTGAAGAAGTGCTAAGGAGCTCAACATAACCAACGTTACCAGAAATTTTTAATCAACTGTACTTCTGAAATAACTAAAAAAAAAAAAATGCATGACAATCTGATATATAAAACAAAATAAAAACATTTTACACACAAAATTATGTCCATCTCTCTTTTGAAGACTGAGAAGCAGCAGCTATGATACTCAGTAAATTAGATGATGCTAGTGGTGGTGCTGATATCTGAGAGACAGGGCATATTCACACACAAAAATACCTGACAAAGATAAAATTTCATCACATGAAGAATGAAGAAACAAATGGGAAATATAGCAAACCTGGCTGCCACATTCTGTTGAAGTTGGGATCCCCCTGAAAATTATTATGGTTGTTTGAACCAGACTCTATTCCTGAAATATCCTGTCCATTTGGCATCATTCCTTGTTGTTCCACTACACTTTGTTGCCCTGAGGCTTCCCGCTGAGCAATCCATGCTTGAGCTAAGGCAGCCCAGTCAATCTGGCCTAAAATGAACAGAGGAAGTTGAGAAGGTTAGTATTCACATCTTCTAAATGTAACGCTGTGTCTCAATTACACCTGCCATTGTTCAAGAGATGCTGGTTATGTTTACCTTCAGCAAGTCCCCTGAGCCCCATTAAAACTTAATTTACAGGGTACAGTAAAACAAAATAAGTGTCAAAATGGACATACTTGCTGAAGAAGTTTCCCTACATGCAATCAAAATACAATAAGGCAAATTTTACGTTCTCATTAACACTGAGTAGGTGGTAGTAACAGTTTTGTTTTGGTTTTTTCTTTTTCCACAAGTGAAATAATACTGATGTCAGAAAGAAATGTATATAGCCTTAATTCTAAATTCATAACGATTCAAGTATTCTAAGCACTGATACATTCTATACATTCTGCAATGTATACTTCTTATGTAACATGTTTTCAGTTACAGTCCTCTCCCCCTTCTTTCTTTGCTGTCTCTCCTACCAGCAGTTAAACAAATGGCACTTTTGTCTGAAGACAGCATTCTGTCTTCTTCTCATCAAGTCAAGAGATCTCTCTTGTGAAGATGCAGAAACGTAAGTGACAAAAAACACTGTTAAACCAGTCAGTCTCCAAGTACATTGAGTATTTTCATATCCATTGCTGCATTTCTCCAGATACATTTAATTGCTGTCACCTCACACTCAATTTAAACAAATTCATGTTCCATTATTTAAAATGTAGTTTTGTTTTGTTTTCTCTTTTTTAATGGGATGGGGGTGGGAGGAATCCAAACAACAGATCATGATCACCACTGCTGTAACGTAAAACAAGTACCATACTAATTTTACAGTGATACTTTTTTTTTGTGGATACATCTGCATGAATACTTCAGCCACAGAGGCAATGGACAAAAGGGCAATTTCTCAAACAAAAAGATCTGTCATGATTTAGTGTGGCTGAAGAACTGAAAGGGATACTGTGAAAGTATGCAAGGCCCAGATGTAGATCTGTATGACTGGTATAAAGCTGATAATTTGTCCAGGATTATTCAGTTTGCCTGTATTTTGCACATTAAGTACTAAAGACATCAAAACCCTTGGAATGTTTGAACGCTGTTCTTTCTAGTCGTTCAGAAAAGCAACATAAATATATTATCTTGAAAGCAGATTAAAAAAGCATCTTTCAGTCATGCTCTGTAACAAAGATTCAAAAATATAAATTACAGCATAAAAATCATTTATTCCCCAAAGCTTTCTCTATACTTACTTGGATCTTGCTGGTGCTGAAATGACTGCATCCACTGCTGTTGGTTCAAAGGCCATTGCTGCCAAGGTTGATCCCACATCTTTTAAGTCTTTATATAGTCTATATTTCAACTAAAAATAACAGTTGTATGTTTAAATAGATGCCCATGAAATATCACACAACTGAAACTTACATAATTGCAGATATATTTAAGCCTTGCAAAGCAAGCTGAAGCAATGCTGGCTTAATATTTTAAGCTGGAGAAAATGGTTCACCCTTCAGAGTAACATTTGAAAATATCAAGGTAAGATTTCAGAGGACCAGTACGCTTTCTCTTTGTTTTCAAAAAGAATCAACCATGAAATGAAGTTTTAGGAAAGACATGACAGAGAAGATCTATGTCAGTAAATGTAATTTAAAGAAATTGAAACTACGTAAGACATTATTTAAATGACGTCCTTGTCTGAATCTTAGGGGAGAAAAAAGTGTATTTTTGTATACAAGTTTAATTCATGCAAGGCTGTTAAGTGAGGTAGAAGAAAGTCATTAATTATGCTAGAGAACTAAACAGGTTCAAGACTGTGTCCATAACCACCTTATGCACTGTAAAATATGCCTTAAAATCTGAGAGGAAAAAAATACCTGCCTAACTGTGCATGCTGACCACAGGCCCCTAGAATCATCAGAAGCACTCCAGGCATAGGGCTGTATGCCCCCAAGCAGCCAGCCCCCACCCACCAGGGGGGAGATCTGTAGGAGTGGATGAGGTGCAGCAGTGTGCAGGGAGGGATGTCTACAGTGGCAAACCCTGCTGCTTTCACACATGCCTCCTATACACATCTAACCTGTTCTATGTGAAGGACCAAAGTGTGGCAACCTACGCTGCCCCAAACAGCTCTCTTGAACGCTGTTTTAGGAATCCTTCAGTCCATGACCTGTTCCCAAAATCCCAGTACTGCAAGAATGCAACAAGACTACATCTCCACCTCCACCCTATGCATGTTGTTAGCAACTTCTCAACAAGCTTTCTACTCAATCAGTGTATCCTCATGCCATTCCACAGGGCATTCAACACACAGTCACAGAATATCCCAATTTGGACAGGACCCACAAGGATCACAGAATCCAACCCCCGGCTCCACACAGCACAATCCAAAAACTAAAATCCTATGGCTGAGAGCACTGTCCCAACTCTTCTTGAGCTCCAGCAGTTCAGGGCCATGCCCACTGTGCTGGGCAGCCCGTTCCATGCCCAACGCCCTGTGCTGCAGACCCTGCCCTCACCCCCAGCTGCCCTCCCCTGACAGCTCCACGCCGTTCCCTGGGCCCTGTCGCTGTCACACACAGCAGAGCTCAGCGCTGCTCCTCCACTCCATGCGAGGAGCTGCAGCCGCCATCAGGCCTCCCCTCAGCTCCTCTGCTCTGGGCTCAGCAAACCAAGGGACCTCAGCTGCTCCTCATACATCTTCTCCTCTAAACCCTTTCCCATCTTTGTAGGCCTCCTTTGGCTCTTTGGTCCTTCTTGTTTGACGGCACCCAGAACTGCACCCAGTGCTGGAGACGCAGCCACACAGCACAGAGCAGGACAACCCCACCCCTCACCCAGTGGCAGTGCTAGGCCTGATGCACTCCAGAGTATGGCTGGCCCTTTGGGCTGCCAGAGAGTAATACTAAATTCTACAGGGCTGCTCTGTGTCTCTCATGCCACAGCCCATACATGACAACACTGCAACTCTATCAGAGGGAAAGCCAGACTGAGCAGGAGAGCAGAGCTGGACGACAGGCAGATTCAACCAGGCACAGACACGAACTACAGTGGGCATCCAAAGCCTCTCCAGCTCTGCAGCATACCCACATAGTCTGTTTCAAACACTCCAAACTTAAAACAAAACAAAAAAATCCGAGATCAGAGGAGCACGACATATGGCCTGGACACAGCTCAGAGCCAAGTGCGATGAAGAACACATGGACACAGAAGTAATGAGCTCAGTGTAGCCAATGCCATGGGACAGACAGTCAGGAATACAGCCATGACCACGTAAACACACATCCCCACACAGAGCCAGCTTTCAGCAGGCACAAAGAGAGCAATTACAGGCGATCCTATTGCAAAGGGAGCTCGTGCTTAGCGGTTGAGCACTCGCACAAATAATTGCGTGACTGCACGGGAAGGGAGCGACTGCTTCCAAAATACACAGCAGCAAAAAGCTGTAGGCAAAACTGGGGGACGATGGGTCATGCTGAGAAGAATGCAGCAGGTGGGTATTTTACATACTTCTGTCAAGTGTTATCACTGAATCTGAAAAACTGTACGTCACCTTTGTTTTGAGCCAGCATAAAAATTACATGCCTATGGATAAGAAACATAACCAGTTGCCTTCTGGGGGGCTTTAAATGAGACCAGATCAACCAGAAACAAAGGAGAGCACCAAGCAAAATGCACGCTATCACCTTTCCTATATTTTCATGCTAAATCATGTATGTCTATACACACACACACATATATATTTTTTTCTTCTCAGCCATCTTTATCACATTCAAACTTTCAGAAGGTGAAAGCTGTTTGGATTTTGTTTTTTTGTTACCTGTTGATCTGTACCTAGGAGGTCTGCTTTCTTACACCAGTTGAATACAAAGAAGCGACCAACAAGGGAACAACCCTGCTACTTATTGCAACGTTTAAGCTGCTCCTGCAACACACAGTTCTCGGAGTATGCACACACAGACACTTTGCACACTGAATATGAGAAGAAAATTCACATACCTGAAGGTAACTCACCCTACAGTAAGTAACAAAAAAAGTTTCTTATTCCTCTTACCTGATTTTTCCCACCCAGAATCCAGATGGCTTTGCTTTCATCCTCAAAATGACCTTGTTTATACACCAAAACTAAACAGTAACATCTGTGGCTCAAGTTAACCACTAGCCTTTAAAGAACTGAGCAGTTTCAGGGTCCCTACTGTTTGTGCCCAGCTGTTAAATCCCCTGGCAACACCAACAAAAGATTTAAACAATTCTGGTGTTGCCACTTTGGAGAAAGACAATAAGGTTTCACTAAAAATAAATTCAGTAAAATATTTAGACTGTTTCATCAATAATTTCAATTTTATAAAAAAAAAGAGAGGTTCGCATCTAACTGCAGGAAAAAAATACTGAATTTTACAACTGCCAAAAAAACATCAACTTTCCTTACGGAAGCATAGCAATACTATCATAAAGAACACCTCCAGAGGTTCAACTGAATTGGAGACACCTACACAACGTTTCAATTTTTAGGAACAGAAGAGATTTACTTTCACAGAACTGCTATATACCTCTATCCTGTTTGGATACCACTATTCCCTATTTGGATAGGGACAGGACAAGGGGGAATGGTTTTAAGCTGAGACAGGGGAGCTTTAGGTTAGATATTAGGAGGAAGTTTTTCACCCAGAGGGTGGTGACGCACTGGAACTGGTTGCCCAAGGAGGTTGTGGATGCCCCATCCCTGGAGGCATTCAAGGCCAGGCTGGATGTGGCTCTGGGCAGCCTGGTCTGCTGGTTGGTGACCCTGCACGTAGCAGGGGGTTGAAACATGATCACTGTGGTCCTTTTCAATCCAGGCCAATCTATGATTCCATGATTCTATGACCCTAAGATCTCAGGCATACTAGATTTTGGAACTAGTTTGCAATAAACATAAGTACCTTTTAAAACACTCACCAGCCACCTTTTTCTCATCAATTCTGCACAGAAGAGGCTGTTTAGTATTCTCCTTCTTCTTTTAAGCACAAACTGAAACACCAGTTAGGAGTGTAAGAGGATGTAACGTAACAAATTCCTACAAGCATGAATACCTCTGTATTACCTCCTCTGTATAACCTGCCACCACCACAGCGACTCCTGACTGCAAACAAGCAGCTACCAAGAGAACCTGCTTTCACAAGGAGATTGGACTTTATGTTCTCCAGATCCATCGTCCTTTCCAATCCCTACAGTTCTGTGACTTGAGCTGGCTGCAGGTTTTATCTGTCAGCATCTTCTCCATCATTCCACAACTTAGCATGGCCCAGCATTTCCAGCTTTCCTCAGAGACATTACTTCACCCCACCGCTGCTATGCTGGGGAGAGAAATCAGGTAGGGGAGTGTAAAGCAAAACACCAAGAGCGCAGGGCATTTCGATGCAAAATGGAATGCCCAGACAGCAACATCTGCATGTAACTTCAAACAACTTCAGCACTTGGTTTAACTCAGGTGATGTCAACCAGAGTAGACTGATGTTAAAATCATATTTGAGACTGCTCATTTCAGTCTAGAAGGTGCACCTGGAAGTTATTTATACTGTATTGCATTACTGCATTTGCACTTGCTCTGCTACCCTGAGAAATGTCCACTTTTGAACTCAAGGGCCAAAAATCAGTATCTCAAAACATTTACATTTAATAAAACTGATCATTAAATACATCAGCTAAAAGAAAATACAACTGTGTTCAAATCCTTTTAGTATTTAAAAATTACTTTTGCATTTAAAACATGGTGATACATTTTAATATGCACAATTCACAGCCACTGAAGAAACAGAACCAGCAGAACATCTTCACTTAATATTGTTCCTGGAAGACTTCCCTGCCTTTTTTACTCCCTGCTTGTCTCCCTTAACTCCTCCCAGGTTTTCACTTACTGGCATAGAGTAAACAAGATAATCAAAACGATGAGAACGTTTCCTGCAGACTTATAGGCATTTAAAAGGTGGTTTATAGACTTCCTGAATTGTTTTGCCAAGTATTCCTTTATTTAATCATTTCAGCTTCTTTTATGTTTCAGAGGCAATTGAACTGGCTTTAACTATTTGTTGGAAGTTACCAAATTCTGAAAGATAGATAAATCTTAGATGCACACATCCATAAAGTTACACGCACAGAGACTATCTGATGTCACTGATTTTATACAAAACTGGTATTACTTTGTATGCTGCTTGCATACTTACTGTGAAGAGTATAATTCAAACTTTTTCAGAGACACTCAATATTGCCTCAGACATCATCCTTGCCTTTTGCTTTGGTAGACATGTTTTAAAAGACATAAAAAATAAAAACATATCTATCCAGACTAAGACATCTTCTCTTAACAACAAAAATCAGATGTCAGAGTTAGCAAAAATGACACTTAAACATAACTGCCATAAATTGCAAGCAGCACAAACTACTTCTAAATGAGCTCCCAATTCACACCTAAGAAAACATAACCTTTCCTCAGCAATTTTACATTTACTGCAAGGTAACAAACCCTAATACTGAGGCAGGGGGGAACCGGTCTCCCCCTCTACCAAGTCAATAGCTTAAAGGCTTCAAACAGCCTAAACCATTCATCAAAATGTGACAAGAATCAAGCATAATTTTCATGAGACACCACAAGCAGCAATAATGAAGGGATAAAAAAAAAAAAAAAAGAGAGGATCAACATCCTCTCTCATCTAATTAAAATGTACACTGCCAAAGCTAACTTAAAATGCTGCCTCACAAATCAGAAACAAATTTGAATTTCTTACAGAAATCTCAGATCAGTATGGCTTGAAAGAAAGACTTCATCTAACAGCAACAGACTGATCTAAGCCTATTTCCCACTCATGATACCAAGCCAAACACAGAGCGGAGCAACCAAACTGCAGTGAAACACAAGCCTTGCTTTCTGCTGAAAATGGGGAAGCCAACGAGCAGATGAATTAACCATGAGCACAACACTTCCCTACTAACAGAGGGGGTACATCAAACTAGAAGCCACTAAGGCACTCTGGTTCCAATATCAACGGTGGACACAAGCTTTGAAAAGGAAACAGACTCAAAGAATGGATCAATTTTATGGCCACCTACTCACAAAGGTAAATGTTCATACTGTCCTCCTTTCTGAGGATGGATGAAAATTCCTTTAGTCAGCTGTTTTACTCTACCATTAAATTGAATATAGCCCTTCTGCTTCCTCTCTCTCCAGCAAACACAAATAAACAAAAGAACATTTATTGACGCTCCAAGAACTCTTCCCTGCTGTCAGATCACAGAACAGGAACCTGAATCTGTTTACCAATGAAGAAAGAAGCCAATTCAGGATTCTTTTTGTTTTATACAGAAACACGATCACAGGACAGAAACATTCCCAGTCCATTCACATTTAATTACAATCATGTGTACTTAAAAGATTATGGAACATTAATATGATATCTCAACATTTTGATAAGGATTTTAAAAGCAGACAGTCCAAAATACATCCTGTTGCGTGTTTAGAAAATTATTCTAAGGCTGGAACTTGAGCCAAAGGCTGATCCTGCTGATGTTTTTGTACTAGCATTGAAGTGTGCCACCTTTGAGTAATGCTGGTGAAAGCCTCTCTTCCAGCAAGAAAAGCTGGCAGAGTGGTACATGTAGGACTTACCTCGATCCCTAGCAGCAGTAACCTTCAAGGGCTAACAGCACTCAGCAAAATTTAAAGCTGCTGACAAATACTCTATTACACTTCTGTATTTTATCCAACAAAAAAGCTAGCTTAAGACAGATATTTTGGAAGGTACCTTTTCAGTCCTCTCTCCCATCACAATGTGAATTTTAGCAGTACCTACATGTTAACCTGTCCTTTTAGGAAAAACAGCATCTTCTTCACCTTGCTTTTTTGTCCACAAAATAAGGCATTTTCTGATATAATGTACAGTGCTTATTTTTCAGTTTGTGTGATGTGTTTGGACAGAAGATACTTACCAGCAATCAGGGCTCTGAGTGGTAACTCATGCTCACTTTTAGCTCTGGGAGACTCCCCCCCAGCACTCCCCACAAAGCACTGGTATGTTTTAGCAAGCTAGGGACCTTCATACCAATGGGAATTGCACTGTGTTGAGTGCAGCAAGGTTTCCCAGTGACACAGTGCTTGCTGAAGGTCCCAGAGGCATTCCAAGCAACTGCCCTTGGACATCAAAGATGAGACCATTTTTTTTTTAAACAAGGCAATCAACAGAACTGAAACTCACTCAGATCCCTCAGACAGCTCTCTACCTTAGAAGTTTCGTAAAATCCATCACCCAGAACTGACAGTTGCAGGGCACTTGTGCAGTTATCCTTGCTTAGACCACTCAACAAAGGAAAGCAGCAGTCCTGAGGAGTGAGGCTCAGTCCCATGAAACACAAAGCGCCTCCAGGTTGACAGATGGGTTGTCTTCACTGCACACATTAATACACTGGATACAGTATAACTGAAAATACCAATAACTTTTATATCGAATGATAAGGAAGACCTGTCTCTAAACAAAATTCAACAGAGCTAATGGATAGTCTGAATTGCAGACAGTCCAAAGTGTGAAGCACATGGGCTTATGAAGTTAGCTGCACTCCAGAAGAGCATCAGGAAGATAACTAAATGTAGGTGGCCAGAAGAGCACGCTTAGCAGACACTTTCTTGCCTGTTCCAAGAGGCTCCCATTACTAGCAATATATACTGCTCTCCCATGTGAACACTACACAACACCCTAACTACACAGAACACCTTATACATCAACAGCTTCCGCAGGAAAAGAGACCCACAGATCCTTAATGGCTTGTCCCAGGACATTCCTCAAATTGAAATATCTTAGCAGAGAAAAATGGATCTTTGGAAGATGACATCAAATAGGTTATTTCTTAAAAGATTAAAGAATATACAAAACTACCTGAAATCCAAGAAATCAGGAAACAGCCTAGGATTCAGACTATCCTTAGGAGAAAGCGGCAGGCAACTTACGCTGCTTTATGAGTTGAAGAGATCAAGGCTAGGAATTCATAGGACACTATTTGACCACACATTCAGAACACGAACAGGCAGATGGTTCTGAAGCCTATGGAACCATACCCAATAATCAAGTGCATTCTAATGCAGAAAAGAGGCTGCTGCATCACCTTTCTGATAATGTTACTCATCAACCCTGAATGACAAGTCCACACATGACATGACATGGCCTGTTAAGTTTTACTTGCAATCTGAGCTCTAAAATGTAGCTGCAGAACTTCTTTTGGTGACTAAAGACCTGGTCCCACAGGCCTTCTGAGCTGGCACTGCATTTTAGCCGAGAAGTATGCATTTCCTAAATAAGCAAAGGAGCTGAAACCACAGGGCATGCTGCATGCTTGAGAATCCCTACACTATACAGTCTTGGAATGCAGAGCTTAAAGATGACATGCCCTTTTTGATGTTCAAATCATCAGTCACATATCTAGGTTAAAAGAAAAAAAAAAAAAAAAAAAAAGATATACCACCCACCCCCCAAACAGCCTTAGGCTCTACAGAGGGACCTGAAGGAAAATAGACAGGTCTCAGAAGCAAAGGTCCTGGAAAACAGCAGCCCGAATGCCCTGATCACTGTCCTGCCCAGAGAGGTTGTGGATGCCCTGTCATCAGAGGTGTTCAAGGCCAGGTTGGATGGTGCCCTGGGCAGACTGGTCTAGCATTAGACACGGAGGTTGGTGGCCCTGCATGCAGCAAGAGGGCTGGAACTTGATGATCCCTGAAGTCCTTTCCAACTCAAGCCATTCTATGCTTCTGTGATGTTTTGTGCAAGAGCCTTTTTCCTCACATAGGGCCTGTTCTGTTCAATCAAGTTGACAAACTCGGAACATCATGTGTACTATTATTCAGAGACAAAAAAAACAGACCAGTTTGGGACAACAAATAGCCACTACGTTATATTCAACTGCCAGTTACAAATGAAACATTTAAGCAGTAAGCTAAGATTGCAATAATTGAAAAAAAAAAAAAAAGGTTAAAATAACTGTCTTGATTTTTACTCCCACTCATCTCCCTCTTAGTTGGCCAAAGACATAATCTACAGCATCACCCTAAGCTGCTGCAAGTACTTAATGCCATCTTTTCTCTTCCTGAGAATCAGAAACTACCCTGATGTTTCTCCTGAGATCTGTTACCAAAACGGGCAGTGTAACACTCCTAGCCCATTAACAGTTACATATCATGAAAATGCTGGATTTCAGGATCTATTCTTTCTCAGTCCAAAGAATAAAAGCTTTCCAAGGACATCACCAGGATCCAAGACACAACACCACAAAAGGAATTACGAAACCAGATCACTCAGTACCTACAAAGTCTTCCAGGACCCATTTCACACATCAGCATGTCTGACTAACGTTTACAGCACCACTAAAATGAGGTTAGTTGAACAAAGGCCAAATAAAACAAATCAAAAGTTGTACAAGAACTTCTACAGTGAGTCATTCAAGTAGTGTAGCTTCCAAGCTGTTATTTTAAACTTAAATCCACATATCCACTGAGCTGAAGCCCAACCCTTTTAAATAAGCAGAAGGACCACATATCGCAGCTCGGGTATCATTTACTTATATTTTGCATTTTGAAGACGTAAGGACAAACATGTGCTTGATTATCACGAGGAGGAGAACCATTGCTAAAACCCTGCTACAGAAACACCAAAGCAACTTAAACAGTTTGAGTTGTAAACTGGGATCAGTAAAAAAGTCTGATTATTTTTTGCACATATTCCTCTACAAGGCCTGATGCTAGACCTGCAGATATCCATGCAACAGCACTTTTTTTTTTCCCCAAAGAAAACAGTCTACTAGCAACTTCCTCCTTTAAGTGCATTCCATATAAAAATAGCATCAACAACTGATGAACTGATGAAATCACAAGCTAAGCAGATAAGCAGCTATTCCCTGCTGCTCACAAATGGATTTTATCCCAAATTATAACTGCAGCTCAAGGGAACGCGTCAGTTGGTACTGAAAGCACCGACACCCAATACACCCTGCCCACAGATGCACTGCCAGTTACTGGTTGCCAAAGGCAGATTTCTGACTGCCATACACCTCTGACATGACAAGCAGGGAGGGTATTGCTGCACCGGCGTTTCCTCAGCACAGTGCCATACCTCACTGCCAGCCAAACACAGTTAAGTCTCCTCTAGCACTGCGGGTGACGTGGCAAGCTGTGAGCTGGGGGGACTGCAAAGCTCTGCAAAACCACTGAGCCCCACAGCAGAGGGACCGCTCTACCGGAGAACGAACGTGGTGAGAGACAACAGCAGGAGAGGTGTCCAGGCAGCACGGGAAGGCAGCTGGCACTCAGCTCCCTGTTCAGCGAAGGCGTTTTGCACGCAGCCACATACAAGTGTGACTCTTACAGCAGAAAGGAAAACGGCCGCCCCCTCGCTTAGAGCCCGGCTCAGTTCCACCTACGACAAACCCCGCCGGCCCGAGGCCCGGCCCCCCACCCCGCTCAGCCCACCGCCAGGCGCTGCGGTGCAGTGCGGAGCGGCGCCTGAGGCGGGCTCAGCACCAGGGGCTGCTCGGAGCGCCCAGCGCCCGCCCAGGTACCGGGCTGCGCTCAGGCACCTTACCGGCGCCGCCGCGTGCACCAGTACCGCTAACGGGAGTGCTCCGACGGAGCGCAATGCCGAGGGTTGCCGCGACGCGCGGGGCGCTCCAGACGGACGCGTTTTCCGAGCGCCCAGGCCCTGGGAGTTCGCCCAACGCCGTCCCCGGGACGCCCCCGGAACCTTCCGGGGCGGCGACACATGCGTGGCACGGGGTAACCGGGCTCTCAGGCGGCGGCCGCCCCTCGGCCCCGTTCCCCCCGTCTCCCCCTCCCTTCCCCCCCCTTCCCCCCCCGCGCATGCGCAGCGGCCGCCCGGACGGCGGGGGGAGGGCGCGGGGTGAGGGGCTCGGCGGGCGGGTTCCACTCGGAGGCGACGCGGAGCTGCAGCTTCTCGGAGCGGGGGAAGCTCCGGCCGCGTCGCTCGGCGCCCTCCCGCGCCCCCTGCTTGGCGCGGTGCGTCCCGGGGAGGAGGTGCGTGGCGGAAGGTGGGGTCGGTACGGCACCCGCCAGCCCCGGAGCGCGGGGAGTGCTGCCCACCCCGCTACTTACGCGCTCCCCCGCCTCCCACCACAGGCGCCGCCGTGACCTCCGCCGCTTTCTCCCCTCTTTTCGCTTCTCGTCTTCACGAACAAGACAATATGGCGCCCGCTGGTGCTGCCCCGGAAGCAGAATGCGTCACGGCGGTGACCCGTGCCGGGCGCACGGGAACTCCGCTCGCCGCCATCTTTGCTAAGGGCAGACGGACGGAACGGCGCGGCCCTCTTTCAGCGGTGGGCCTCGGGAGACGCCGAGCCACCGCCATCTTTAGCGAGGGCAGCACGCAATTTCCTGCCGCTCGGCGCTCTCCATGGCAGCCGCGGCGGTGGGCGGGCCCTGCTCCGTGCAGCTGCGTGACGGGGCGGCGGGCCCGCAGCGGCGATTTGGGGTTGGACGGGGTGATGCCCGGGGGTCAGAAACTACTCAAAATAAATGCGCTTTTGTTCCCTGACAGCAGTACCACGTCTTTATGTTTTGTACCAGAAATGTACCTGAGGCTGCAACGGATGTGAGAAACAGCCTTGGCGCTTCAAAAAATGTACGTTTTATACGAATGTTGTGAACATAGAAGTACTCACTTTGTACAGACTGAATTGATACCAAGTCGTTTGAAAGTAGTTAAATTACAGTTGTTTATTACAAAAATGCCATTCGTGTAGACACCTTAACGTTGCACAAAGAAGCATTTTGACTTGCAGTAACAGCCTGTCTGAAAATATATATTTCATAATCTTGGCCTTACAAAGAAAAAAAAAATTCCTAATAATCTTGAATAATCCCTTTCCTATTTTTTCAATTTATTTATACACTGAAGCGAGAGGTAAAAAGAGCTAACACAAGTGGCAAAACGATACCTGAAGACATGGCAGATAGACGCAGATGAAAGATAATCCACTGTAAAACACCAAGACTGAACTGATTCTACTGAAGACGAATAGCCTCTTCTTCATCTGGCTTTCGTTCTCTCTTAGGAGGTTTTTCACCCAGAGGGTGGTGACGCACTGGAACTGGTTGCCCAAGGAGGTTGTGGATGCCCCATCCCTGGAGGCATTCAAGGCCAGGCTGGATGTGGCTCTGGGCAGCCTGGTCTGCTGGTTGGCGACCCTGCACACAGCAGGGGGTTGAAACTGGATGATCACTGTGGTCCTTTTCAACCCAGGCCATTCTATGATTCTATGAAGGTCTTTGTACAAACACACCTGTACAGGGCTTAGCAAAAACCAGCTACTGACAACTGAGGAATATAAAACCTGCTGCAAAAAGCAAAGCAAAGCAAACCTGCTGTAAAAGTGTCTTGTGAAATACGCTATCATTTATTTTTAACTAAAATTTGATTTGCTGATGTTTGCCAACATAGAAATCGTATTTAAGATGTCTTTAGCACATCTTAAATGATCACCTAAGAATTTTCTCAGTTTGTTACCAGTAAGTTCAAATAAGAATTTTATAACACGTTACCTTGAGAACAGTCACATGAGTTTCATGTCCCTTCATGATTCAGTTTTCAGTATGAAAGAAAGAAGTCCAAAGAGAAGCAGTTGGTGGTTAAGGCATCTTAGCCCTTTAATGAATTTATAAACCAGTCTCACCTGCTACTACTTGAAATCCACAAGCAAGAGCCCTTCATTGATGCACACTGAAAGGTACAGATGGGAATAGGGAATAGAGGTTTGACAGACTGCAAGGATTTCATGTTCTTAACAAAGACAATTACAGTGCACATATCTTGGGCACAGAACCATAGGGCTTTTTGTTTGTTTGCCTTCCCCTCATCCTTTCTTTTTCCTTCACAGTGTATTTGTAGGACATTCTCAGAACAGGCTAATACAGGCATTATGTCTGCATATGTATTGGTGTTAGTGTAATTCTTTTTGTCACCTTTAGCCAAATACAGTAAATGGCATACAGTGCCAAAGACATCTGCATTGATGCCTCATCACTGGAGAAACTTTTGTAGGTGCTCCAGTTGCTCCAAGTGCAACTCACACGTTCCTCCTGAATTAAGTTTTCTTACTGAAGGGTGGGCAGTTACTTACTTTGCTTTTCTCCTCACTGGTTTGAAGGCAGTGTTGTGTGAGTGGTCAGTTGCTTGGGAGTCAGCTTATTTCAGATAACTGTGCTGCTGCCTATAGATAGAACCAGTATAGCGGCAGGGAGAGGCAAGATCACAGTTAAGAGTACCTCTTCCAATAGGAGTTTTGCTAATTCAAGGTATCCAGGTGATGAGTAGGAAGCATTGTTTTATGGTTAGGGATGGATGAAGGAAAAGTCATTGACGCAGAGGCTAATTGAAATGCCAAAATATAAAGAACAAGTGAAGCTGATGAAGACAGTGGTGCAAAGAGAAGGATGAGACAAAGAGAAAGAACTTTCTAAGCTATTCCAAATAAGGAAGAAGGCTGCTGCTGTGCCCAGAAAAAAAAAAGGTATGGTGTATCTCCTGGAAGAGCAGATGCTGGAGGCTTCAAAAGGTTTTTTGTACTCATAACAGGAAAAGATTGCATGAAAGGAAGAATAGTTAAATTCTGAAAACCCGTGGCTTTTCAGTAGTGTGCACACATCTGTTGGTTTAGGAAACTGTTTCCTAGGCTTTGAAAATAGGCTCTAGAATCATGGTTAGCATTTTAATAAACATAGGATTGTCCATCTCCATTTTCCAGGAGAGCTCTGAACTTCTGCAGTTCCTAAGAAAGAACTGTAACAGGCCTTCAGAGTGCAGATTTATGTATAACCATTTGCGATGCAGCCAAATTCCAGTCTTGAAGGATACTCTAACAGAGACTTGAACATGAACTCGCACATCTTTTCTATTCTCTAGCATTCTCTTGAGTCATGAATTCTTCATTCTAATATCCACTGACTTATTTTTACAGAATGTTTTCTTCTACAATATTTTCACATTTGTTCCCAACTCTGAAATGACTGGGGCTGTTGCTAAAAGTGCTTTTTTTTTCAACTGAAAAAGCTTCAGTGGCCATTTTTGTTAAAAGTGCTGATTTTTTTAATGTCTCACAGAATCACAGAATGGCCCATGTTGGAAGGGACCTCAAGGATCATTAATTTCCAATCCCCCTGCCACAAGCAGGGCCACCAATCTCCCCATTTAATACCAGACCAGGGAAGGTTGGTCTCTTTCCCACCATGTTCTATAAAATACCCGAATAGGAAGAAAATGTTCTCTAGATGTTGTTGAGGAAATCATCCTGTCAGCATACCTCCTGGCATCCTAATCACTTGGGAAGATTTCATCAGTTCAAACAGCAGTGAACCTTGGTTAAAAGGAAGCAAAGATTGCCTCAATGAAAGCTTCCCAAAAATACCACTAAAAAGGAAAATACTGCCTAAGAAAACCTTGTTCTGCTGTTTCTCTCTTAGTTCTGCCCTCTATGGAACTAGTTCTAGGTTAAAAAATGGGACATTGCTATAGGTACATATTTAAGTTTGGTAATTATACACAGTCAGAAGTCAGCAAGACCTCGAAGTTCAGGACCTCATCTAGTCAGTCTCTGCTTTAAGATGGGTCTAATATACCCCATCTGTGGTCTCTAAGTAAGACTGAGTCACAGAAGTGAAATTTAGTGACTAGTTGCTGCAATTCTTGCTCAAAAATATTTCTCAGTTTCAATCAACTTCAGGAAAAGAGGAGGAAAGTGGGTGGAGGGAGAGGTAAAAGAGAACATTTCAACCAACTCCAGTTTAAACTTTGTTGTGTTGTTTCTTTGTTTGTTTTTTCTGTTTTAGCGTAGACACAGATTAAGATGTGTTTAGTTGGAATACAGATAGCTAAACCTGTCTGCTTAGTTTCTCTTTTGGGTAAATTGAGACAATTTTAATTGGTAAAGATAAAAAAATGACCGAGGTGACCAAGATGTACAGCCTAATTTTGACCTAGCTACAGTAATTTTTCCTTTCAAAGCCTGAGTGACCAGAAGCTCATTCTGTCTGTCTGGACAGTTAGCTCTTAATGCCTGCAAAAACACTGTTGTTATAAAATATACCTCAGCAGTTTCGATTGAGCAAATCTGTTATCTTCTTGGGCAAAGAGGTGAATGCAAGTGGAATGCAGCTCTGAAAGAGAACTAGAGAATAGAAAAGATACGCGAGTATGATAAAACATAACAGAGATGGTAAAAGGAACAGCAAGCTTTTTCACAGCAAAACATTTCTATAAATGAAAACAGTAAACAGAAATAAATGCAGGTTTTTCTCTACTGAACTGCAAGCTCAACCAGACATGTAATAATTATAGAAGCAAATTGTATTTAAGCAACTACTTATTGAATAAATAATTACATAGCTTCAAAATCACCATCAGATTTTGACCTTAAACGGTATCTAGCTGGGATGGAAATGAGAAATTACTGAAAGAAGTAACATCACAGACTGGGCAGTCAAAATAATGGACACAAGCCAGCCTACAATAGGAAGTTCTGCAGCTAGGAAACCTGCTGCCCTCCAGGGATGGCACAGGGAAGTCCAGAGATGCATCAGAAGGCACAAGTCATCATTTACTGTCCAACTCACACACACAGTGCAAAAATAATTTATAGTTTATTACTCCCCATGAGAAAAATATTCAGGAACAGATAAACAAATTAATGTTTGGAACCAGAAGTAACAGAAATATCCAGCTACACTTAAACCCCATACATATTCATACACAAGCTCATCATACGCTGTACATCTGTCACAATCATGAATTTGAAAATTTACTAAATACAGAAGTGTTTGCAATTCCTTCCTATCCTAATAGGTAAAATGACAACATATATTGATGGGTTTATGGTGTGCATATATACAGGTATATATTTGTCTTAGAGAATATATACATGCACACCACAGTATATATTTACATTGAAACAGGAGTACACGGCTCTACCAGCACTTGTTGGAGACAGCTGAACAGGTGTTAACTACCTACACTGTCACACTGCAGAAGCAATATTTTAGTACTTTCCCAACCTATTTCCAACAACACATTGGGAAAGTGCACTGCAGCATTACCCAGAGACATCTATTGTTGTTCTGTTCTGGAAACACTGCTTCCCAAATTACTACATCTGCAGGCTACACGCTTTGACATGTACTTGTTTGCAGAAATCCTAATAGCAGACACCCAACCCAGGGATGGGAAGGATAAAGACTCAATTGAAAAGCAGTTCAAGTACTTTATATTGTTACTGTACAGCAGCAAATCCAGGCACTTAACACTATCAGCATTTTTATTCTTACCTGTTCTAGAACTATGGGTGAAAGCTTATCTTTGTTAAAATCAACAACAAAAGTTTCCACTGACCTCACTAGGATGGAACATCATCTTACATTCTAACTGTAAAAATTAAAATGTGTGACAAAGTGCATATTTTAAAGGAACCATTCAGATATTTATAATAGCTTGACTGAATTTCAGAGTCAACATATGGTAAATTCTATGCAAGATAAAGGCACAATATTTACAGGTACTCTTTCTACTGCAGCTTTAAATTAGAAACTAAATAACCACTACAGTTGTTAGGTTTTTTTTGTAATTAAACTGTTGAGAATCATATCAGTAATCTTTCATAAAAAAGCAGATATGCTTGTGCATTTAGTACTCGTGATTCTGGAACCATCTGAACGTGGGCATCGCTAACATACACCCACTGTCCTGCTGATGCTCCCATGGCTTCTTTTAAACCTGAAATGCAACAGCGAAGGAAGTCACATTCATTGTCTTTCACATCATCCTCGAACAAAAGCAATGGACGTTTCAAAAAGCAGTAAAAAAAATCACATTTCAAAAGCTGATCAGTGTGAAACTAACAGCACAGAAAAGACATACTCAGTTCTAGTAATTACTGCATGGGAAGCCTCAGACTGAGGGAGACTTGTTCCAAGGATTATTTTGAAACACTGTGCTTGTGGGAAATGAGCTTCAAATGCAAAGTGATAATACCCAGGATAGACAAAGTGTGTGCTTGGTTCTTGCTCCCTTGTGAAGGGAAACAATAAATACATTTAACATACTCTGATAACTCAACATTGTCTCTGCAAATCATTCACTAACAGGTTGTATCCCAGAATCTTATTTCACTCTGCATGACCAAAGCATCAAAAAGAACTGGCATGCTCTTCGCCAAATAGCACGAGAAGCCTTACAAGGAAAGATATCTTGCTCCTCACATTTAATCGGAATATTCCAGATTTTTAAGCATTAAAAAATACCAATTCTTAACAGATGTGTAAGATGAGTAACAATGTATATTAAAAAAAAAAAATTAAATTGTTGTGGATTCAATTCTTACAGTAGAAATACCAAATCTATCAAATATTTACAAATTAGAAGGCAGTGCTATGTACTGCTTTGACTAGGAAGAATAGGAGCATTTTCCATCAATTCTCTGTTTAATAACTGAACCAAAATTCTATTGTTTACTCAGCTGTGTGTAGGTTTGACATAGAAGCAGGTCATGCATCACGTGTACCAGAAAAAAACAGAATTATTTGTAGGGCCCCAAAAATAACATTCTGAGCTAAAACAGTTCGAAATCTTAATGAAAAGAAGCTGGCTTTACTCATAGGAAGGAAGGAAGGAAGTTCTGTTGTACATACCTAGAACGTTTTTTGTGGAGGAAATATGCTCCAGTAATTTCTTGGAGGGCGTTCTGACTTTCACATAAGCTGCATAATGACCGCCTCTCATCGACCCGCTGTGCTCCACTATTCCATAAAGGCTGTACAGCACTCTTGCACCATCTGTAACGTTCTGTATTCCCAGAAACACAGAAAACAACAACAAATTATTTCACAGTAAATATTACAAATATCTTCTTTACCTTTCAACAGTATTACTTTAAAAAAACAGATCGACATCTACAGTATTTCCAGTGATGAAACACATCTATTAAAAATACTCATGAGTCTGTTAAGTGAATTCAGTTGCCATGGAAGCAGCAGTATCTGTCCTTAACACCATTAGAGACACTAAAACCATCAGGGTATCACAGCTTAAGCAGTATTAGTTAACATTCATACTACTCATTGATATGAATGGAATTTCAGTCAGCTAACATTCTCAGTACACTGCTTGAAAACACTGCCTGTAATTTCTATGGGAAAGGAAGAATAGTCATCATCATCATCTTCATTATAGTCAATCCAGTTAACTTGTGCTCAGGGAAATAACAACTGTTAGAAGCACAATAAAAATTGAGATTGAAATGCATACCTTACAAGAAGCAGAACAAAATGGTGCTAGGTCTAAAATCAGTGGGAAATCCACGTGCCTATTTACTTTCCGTAGACTCAAACCAGCCTTTAACAAAGAGAAAAAAAGACTGTATGATAAATACTTTGACTAGTAAGCTTTTTAAAGCTGATATGTATTATTATGTTATTAAAATAAACCAAACCAAGAATCAGATTTGAACTTATTGAAACATTCTCCATTATGTCTTTAATATACTGCATGCTACACACAAGTATGACAGACACACAAAAGGTTTCCCTGGATACATCTGTGTATCCAGAGCTAAATGCACTCTGAAGATATCAGAGATTTAAAAAACCACAAGCATGTTTCAGAACAGTCTTTCATTAAAAAAAAGCAAACATTAAAATGCACAATGACACTTAAACAGTTGCTCATCCACCAGAACAGCAGAGGAATAGAAGAGGTTTGGGCATTTTACCTGGTGGAATCTTTTCAGATGGAGAATAAGAATAGCAGGAACCGAAGAAATCAGCAGCTGTTTCCGAGCATTTGTGTAGACACCTTCCATTTTCTTTTCTGTATTTATGAACATCACAAGAACTTGTGAAGTGAGGACAATCACACAGAACTTTTTTTTTTTTTTAATTTATGACAGAAGAACAGATTTATGTTGCAATGACTTTACACATGTGTATGTTTTCCAACAGAAATTTTGTGGAGTAACAGAAAAATAGTTTCTCACTCTTCTTGTTTTCAATAGAAAAACCTACCAAGCCTGAGCATTACTCTGATCTGCCTGACACAAATCAGACCCAAAACCAGAAGCACGTTCAGTACCTAGGGCACTGTGTACACTGAGATACAGCATCTGCTGCCATAATCCTACAGCTTTCCTATGGAAAGCATTTCACCTGAAATGAACAGACAATCACTGGGACAATAAATGCAAAGCTCAGGTCTCTTCATCCATGCCAAAGTCCTAGCCACTAAGCTAGAGATTACTTTTCCATTCTTCACTGAAAGCACACACTTTGTGCTTATCTTTGAGAAGGGTCTGAAGAGAGAAGGTCCTCCTCAGGATGCCTCCTAACCTGCTGGCTTGACCACGCAGGATTGGCAGCTGTGGCCTATGCTGCAGTGGGAACTGAATGGGGGCTCTCACGGAAAGCAGCTCTGCTGTTAGCTACAGATTAAGAAGAGAACATGTCACCAGCACTTTTTTTTTCCCCTGAAAAAATAATTAACATGCTTGAAGTAAAATATTTCAACTGCAGAATAAATGCTAAATTACACCTACAGCTACGTTCTAATATTTGCATTTTCTGCTTAGTCACAAGGAGGAAGCCCATGGTGGAAAAATGAAACATCAGAGGTGGCACAGGTTTTGACAGAAAATTTTGTACAGTGATTCACAGAAATACAGAATGGCTTGGGTTGGAAGGGACCTCAAAGATCATCAAGTTCCAACCCCCCTGCCACAGGGAGGCCCACCAACCTCCAGATCTAGTAGAGGACCAGGCTGCCCAGGGCCCAATCCAACCTGGTCGTGAAATGCTCACGTATTAGCATGTTACCTGAGGAGTTGGATTTCTTCTGATACTTCTGTTTCCTTTCTGTGCAGCTCTCACACAAAAGCTTGTTGTTCCCCATTAACAGCTCTACAGAGGTAAATTGGTAAAGGCAGGACTGGACAGAACACTCCTTGGAGCTAGTTATATAGCTCTGGGAAAGTGTCTGAAAAGCGTTTTGAGGGTTTGAGGACAACGAGGACTTGTCTGCTGAGAACATGGAATTATTCGATAAACCTGGATCACCAAAGCTTGACTTTTCATCTTCGTTTATAGTATCACAGAAACTGAGTTTGGATATGGCACTGGAAATCTTCTCATCGTTACTGTCACTTGGTTTGGTGTGTGGCATTTTAACATTGATGTGGTTGACATGCAAAGCAGATGTGTGGCTGCATGAGCTAAAAGCTGTTTGCTTAGAAGCACTTTCACTTTCAGAGGCTTCACTGTCTGCATCAAAGCTGCTTTCAGAACGGCTGGCTTCCTTCTCGCTGCCCTCTGTCTGACTCCCATTCATGGCAGACTCCACAGTTGTGTCTTTGGAGTACAGCACACTAGAGCTATCTTCCAGCTCTGGCTTTTTGGATCTTTCCTGAATGATAACAGGGCTTCTTTCTTCTTCATTAGAGGAAGCTTTTCTGGCAAGCCTTCTCTCCTGGTTCAACTGATTCTGTAAATTATGGCATTTTAGTAGTACACAGGAGAAACAGAAAACATACCTGTGATCTAAAACAACTTTTAAGAGATGACAAATTCAAAGCAAATGAAATCTAGTATTTTATCTTCTCCCTCTTTCACATGCTTAAGCTACTTGATCTCCTTAAGATCCGTTTAAACTAATATAGGATTAGAAACCTCCATACCAGTCAACTATGACCATTATACTTACTGTGAAATCAATACCTCCTACAATCACAGCGACAGCTGTGGATGGCACATGTGAAGCAGTATTCCTTTAATCTAACTTAAGCTTCTAAAAGGTTCTCATGTTTAAGCTGGCCTTCCACTAGAGGCCTTAGCTGATGAGCACCTACAGAAGAGAATTCATTTCACCTTGCAGGCACTTGTCTCAGAATTAAATAATCTCTAGCAACGTGTTTCTTTACTTGTATATTTTACTTTGTCTGAAGCTGATTTTTTTTTTTTTTGTACTGCAAGAAGAAAAAGCTTTGCTGTCAAAAAAAGACTACTATAGGTTTAGAAGTACTTTAAGATGCCATAATCTGAAGTTATTTGCAATTCTTTCTTTATTTTATTCTTGTTTCCTAAAGAAATGAGCATTTTTCCTTCCATTGCCTTCCATAGGCCGAACGAACAACAGAAAGTAAATTTCATGGTCTGCTTCCATAACAGGGAGGCTAAGTGGACAGAAATACCTTCTGCACACTTGGTCATGGGCCTAAGTAGCAGTAAGGATATAATTATAGACATGACTTTATGTTTAGAATTTCCTACTATCTTTAGAATCACTGAATCACAGAACCGTTCGGGTTGGAAGGGATCTTAAAGACCATCCATTTTTAATCCCCTGCTATGGGCAGGGACATCACCACCATCAGGCTGCCCAGGGCCCCATCCCAGCCAGCCCTGAATGCCTCCAGGGATGGGGCACCAACAGCTTCTCTGGGCAGCCTGTGCCAGCACACCTCCTTCTGAGTGAAAAACGTCTTCCTTGAACTACATGATCCTTGAGGTCCCTTCCAACCCGGGTGATTCTGTGATTCTGTGATTCTGTGATATCCAATCTAAATTGACTCAGTTTAAAACTGTTGCCAGGTATATTCCAATTTAGTAGAGATGACTTCTGGACTGTCTTTGTTACCTACATATGTAAATCTTGAAGTTTCAGATCCCACTTTGAGTCACAGGTACCAACATATTGGGAACCACAGTTAAGTGCCTAACTTGAAGCCTTGTAAGATCTTTATCTTAAGACTATTCCTTAAATATATTCACAAGGAATCTTCAGCGGTTACTTAAGTTCATCCTTAAAGCTTAAAACTAAGTCCAAATGAAGTCAACATAAAAGGCAAATAATATTTGTAAATATTTTTCCAAGTAGGGCTTAAAATCACACTGAACACTACTTCGTAATTCAAGTCCTTGAACTTAAAAGCAAGCAGCAGTGTTTAGCAAAAAAGAGTAAAATCCAAATGAAGAAGTCATTAAAACCCCCAAACACGACTGTCTGCTAGGACTACTTGTCTCGGCTGTGTTTACTTTCTTTGTAGAGAAGAGGGAGAGAAACTTGTCAGAAATTACTGACAGTGCTCAACTCCCATAACTTTTAAAATCGTGAAGCTCCTCGCTTCAGAAAGAAAACATAACAACCAATGTTCAGATACTCTGTTACCTGCACAAACACCCACTGGACACTTGGATTTTCACAAGCAAACTTACAGACCAATTAACAAAAGTCACAGAATGTCAATAAATGCTAACTGAATTCAACACAGCTTGGTTTAGATTAGAAATTTTAATGCTTTATTACAACAAAATTCATTCAAAAGATGAATAAAGTCATGTCAAATACACGTCCAAAAACATGGGGGAACACAGAATCACTAATTAGACAGCCATCTCATGTATCACTTTATCAATTCTTACTGAAAGCTGTTTCCTCCCTTATATTTTATTGTCTAGCCTAGTTTGTTGAATCCAAACTATATTTTATTTTCTTAATTTTGGATGCCATCCACTAGTCACATTTTTATGCAACAGCGTTAATTTTATTACTCATTCTATTTTGGAATTTTCCATGTCTCCTCTAGTATAGAATCTATTTGTCCATAATCATATATGGAATATAAGGCTTACTAATAAAAAAAACAAACAAAAGAAAGAGTATTAATAAACACTGAAAGCCCTCCCCACTTCCATTAACAATACTTACTACAGATTAATTTTAATCTGTAAAACAAACAGTTCTGTTCAGCTAGTGTATTTGCTTGCTGCCATCAGGAAGGACTGGACAGAGGGGCTAAACTGAACTGCTTGGGTTACTGAAGGCCAAATGCTCCATGGAAATCCCACTCTCAGCTTCCAAGAATCTCTGGAGTTGGTACTATTTTTGTTGTGCCTGTTGGCAGTTAATCCCTCCGATGGCTCCAGTACAGACCTGCCTGCCCTCTGAGCTAGTGTTACAATTCATGGGGCTGCTGCCAGAAACAAATTAGGAGGACAATAAAAGGAAAGCTGGACAGAAAATCTAAACCAACATCAACTGAAATTAGAGTGCAGATCTTTTTTTTTCTTGCGAACACAATCCTGTAATTGAAAATCTAATGGTTCTCAATGACTACACTCTCTCACATTTCTAATAGTTAGCTAAATATTTTTCAACTAATCCACGTAGTTGACATACATCAATAGCTGACATCTAGGTGAACAAACAATTGCAGGTGTCAATACTCCGTCTCCTGTTGCCCTAGAAACTTCAGAACAAACTCAAAATGGCTGGCTAGTTAGAGTATTTAAGTTCTCACCTTATCTTTTGTTGAAGCATGTTTCTTGACAATTTTGGGCTGATTATTCAGTGTACTGATGGAAGAACAGGTATACTGTCCAAGATCTGCTTCATGCACACTTTTACTTTTATTTGTTCTTCCCAAAGGCACAGGTTTTGCAACCTAGGAAATTAGACAGGAATTTAGGAAAGGATATATGCCTATTTTTCATTCCTTTACGGCACAGGAGTGATTAATGTAGGTGGGTTTGTTTTCTGTACATTAGAAAACAGTAACTTATGTTGCTACGAACCAAACTGGTGTTTGGAAACAAGCACATTTTATGATGGACCAAATATTACATGAAATACTCCTCCTTAAATCTATGTGAACATGCGAAGGGATGGGGAAGAACCACTCTCAATCCATCATCTTACTGCCAAATAAAAATTCCAAACCCCACACAAAAACTAAGTATATGTCCTCAAATGAATACGGCCCCTCTGCAGCTAACAAAGATATTCTGTAAACTACTTATGACAAAACACCAGAACAAATATTTTCTAAGTTTATCCATTTTCACTCCAACTCATACATCCTGTGCATCACAACCTTGCACTTCAGCTCCCTAGTTGCAAACCAGTAAGCTAGAATCTATCTTTTGGGACCTTTCTGAAGAATTTTATAATCAATTTATATGCTAAAAGTACTGTTAAACTAATCTCAGATCTATATACTGTAAATAACACTGTCATTCATCCTAATCAAAAAATGACTTTTTCTCTATAAATACGTATACAAAAATCACATAATGAGCAGGCAGTATGCACACGTTTATAGACAAACGTGCATTTCTAGGTTTGAAATCAGAACTGTACGTATGCATACAGAAACATCTTCATAAAGCAATCCAGTGAAAACAACAGTTATCACGTATTCTGTATCTTACCCTCTCCTCTATTATAGGAAGTGAAAGATCAATGAAAGGTTCTTTTACTGTTGAAATCTTGAAGAAAAAGAGAAAAGGTACATTGAGCGCAAAGAACTACGCACAGGTTCAGCACATACCTTTTTTTTTTTTCAAACCAAATTATTATCTGAAACTACACAACAAGCTAATCACTTACAAGCTGTATCAAACTACAATGAAGAACTTCCCACAAGCTTTTTTCCTATCTTTTAGAATTTTAGAATAGTTCTTATTTTCTTTCTAACACAGCATGGAATTCCAACACACAGACACAAAGGCAAGGCCATTCCTCTAGGCACAAGCCACACCTAGAAGCACTGTGATGCTCAGGTTCTCTGAACTCCAGACAGATTTTCAACTCATGTGGATCTTCTAGATGGATCACAACTTTACGGACAGCAGAAACAGCAAATCCAGTAGAATTCGGAAGAAAAACTAACTTTTATGCATTTCCTGAACCTGGACATTTCTGTGCAGGCACTGATCTTGTATGTTGTTCAGCAGCAAGAACTGGTTAATGGCAGTTAGGTGGCAAGCTGTAACCTGGCATTCACAGGGAAGATGATGTCAGGCTTATTGATTGCAGCCAAAAGTTTTATTAGAATGTTCATATTGCAACACACACTGGGAATTATCAAAATAAAGCCAATTAATGGGAAAAAGCAGTGCTTTTATTTTCAGCAAAATGCCTTATTGTCTGTTCTGCACTATTATTTTTTGCTCTATAAACCACATAAATTCTAAGCTGAAACTGGAAATATGACTTTCTGACTACAACATCCAGACCAAGCCTGATTCTTAACCTCTCTCCCTTGCCATTCTCACATTCCTTCCAAAACTAATTTATCTTACCTCATGAAAGACTGAAAAGAAAGCCTTTAAAAAGAACATCACAGTGTGTACGTAATTACTGAACACTGTCATACCTCTAGTTACCGCCATCGTTGCCCTTCTCTGATGTCTATGACCCTATCTTCCATCTGTGACACAAGGACCAGAGGCTCCTCTTAACAAAAAGCTTACATTTATCCACTGTGTGAGGGACTCAGCATGGTTTAAATTCCAGTAAAACAATAAATGAGGTTAGAACTGTCTTAACTGTGTTGACTTGCTGGCTGTTGAGCAATATTCAAACTAGGGCTCCTCTAGAGGCTGACTTTTCAGGAACAAGCACTAGTCAGAAAGATATTTGCCAACGCAAGCGAAGGAAAGCGACTGCTAAGCTTGTCCTCATACAGCTACCGCTAGCCAAGCCCTGAGTCCTGTGCAGGCAGAACATAAGAACCCAACAAAAATAAATGGTACGCACAAAACACAGACGATGCCTATTTGGTACACAGCTGAAGTTCTTCATTGATACTAGAAGCACATTGAAGTTTAATCTGCACATCACACACAGGGAAGTTTACCTGGCACTGCAGAACTGTGCTCAAGTATTCAGATTGACTGATTTACTTAATCTCTATAATATTAAATATAATGCTTTAAACCAAACCAAACACAAATGTAGTATTAAGTTTTAAAAAGTCATGCAAGTAAGATTTTTCTTTTCCAAAGTTAAGAAAATCATAAGGATAATGGAAAGCATTTATGATGAAATGTCAGTAATATTAATTATGAAAGGAATATGCTGTTCATTAGAGATATTATGTTAATTCTAAAAAACACAAAGAAAATAAAGTAATTTTAGCATTTCCCCACTCATACTAATTCAAAGCAAGTACTTCCCATTTTTCAGGTATATCCCAGAAGACTGGGCAGGAGGTTTTATATTTTAAGATAGGTAAGCATTTTAGGAATATCAAATAAAAATTGTAGTATAACACAGATAATTATAGAATTTGGAACCTCCAGACTTAAATTAGATGCAAAATGAAGCCCACTATTTGAAACCACTTTGAATTCAAATGATCCCTCTTCTTAGGTTTGCAGAGGATAATGCTTTAAGGAAGCGTAAGTAAGTTATTATTATAAATGAGAAACTGTCAATAGTCTTGCTTTTACAGACAAACAAGCAAGTATAAAATTGGCAATACAATTTTATACTTTCAAGACAATGTAATCAAACCAGTATGTGATCTATTCCACATCAAACCAAATTCCAAAATACCTACATTTTCACATTCCTCACACATGACAGTGCTAGTCAATTCACCAACAAAGATCCTATCTATGAAGTTCATCTTCACACCCTCTCTTCCATATGCTGAAAAAACATTGCCTTTTTTTAAATGTGAAAAATAACAGATCCAATGCCAAACTTAAAGTACAACAAAATTCTAAGATTTATTTTGAAAGCATAATTATTAAAGATATTCAAAAGTTTTTAAACACAACACAGTAACTAAGCCATCATATACTGTATGTCAGTATTTAAAAACATCTATTATTCAGTGATACAATTCTCTTCATATTCACTTTCCCCACCTGCTATAACAAAATAATCATACAGTATCTCTCAAGAAGCCTTTAAATATAATCTCAGTTTTAATATATAGTATATACACAGTATTGTATTGCTTTGATACAGACACTACAACAGCAGACAGGCTGTCAATTTTTCTAAACAGCCTTCAAAACTATAAAACTAAAAAAAAAAAAAAAAAGCCAATAGAAAACACAAAAAAAGAAAAAAGAACGTAGTTCTATGTCTCAACTGTTGCAGATTTGGGAAGGCCAACGTTCAAAAGAGCTTCATCATTATTTAGACTTTAATTAAGCAAAAAGTATTACATTTTTTGAATATACATAAAAGAAAAATGATTTTAAACTTGTTAAAAAAAAAAAAAACAAGCATTCTTTTGAAACAGCTTCCCACTTTGGTTTTGTAATCGTATTTCGAGCACTCAGTATCAGCCACCTGATAGAAACAACTTTTGCTTATGTTAAGTGGCAGCTCTGAGCAATACAGTAACTGTGGCTATGTAACAAACAAACAGCAGGCTATTTAAGAAAGCAAAACTAGATTCTATATAACTTTACAGAAGGCATTACTAATACAATGGAAACTTTTATTCTGGCTACAGTCTGTACATAAGCTGCTCTCTATACTTTAGATATGCGCTAGGGGGCACTAGAATAACACATAATAAAACATTTTAACACTACAGTAATTTCAGACTGCTGTTTGCTATAGTTAGCTTTGAAGAAAACGGTATTTTAAAACTTCTACATTTTAAAAGTGATTCAATAAAGTGTTTCATACCTTTGACTTTTCTTCTAGTTTCTTCATCTGCTGTCTTAGTTGTTGGATTATTAAATGCTTTTAAGATACCAGTTTGTATACGCTGTAATGTAAAAGATAGCAATAGAATTAAAAAAAAATGAGCAAGTACTTACAGTGTAAACGTTCTAAACACTATTAATATATGATTAAAAGAAGCATAACTTATTACTGTTATTCATTAACACTGTCAAAGCTAAACAAGCTTATTAGCTTCAGTATGTAACCATTTCAAAATTTCCTCCCCGCAAAAAGGAGCAGCTGTAGAGGCTATCAACAATGAGATTGTCAGTGAAAAAATGCTTTTCATTTCTTCCACAGTTAGGGGAAAAAACCAACACCATACTGCCAGAAAAATGGTCTATTACCGATCGACTGGGATACAAAATACTTAAAGGCAGCTAAGGGCAGCTAACAGCCTTTCAACTGCCAGTCTTCTGTGACTTTCTTCAGCCATTTATTACTTCTGTTTATTTTCTAACACTGTACATTTCAAAGATATGTCAGAAGATCTTCAAACATACACAGAACTTTCTACGAATTCATATAAAATTCAGCAACGCTATTAAAAAAACAATCCCAGAAAGTTACATTTTTTAAACAAGAATCAGAAAGAAATATATCCTTATTTGTGAGCAGTGGTTGCAGCTTGAAATAGGGAAGTCTTCCCCTATATTTCTCAATTTGCAACTGGGATAAAGAGGTATTTTTATGAGTCATTTGGATGTGTATGCTGCTAGCACGTGCCCATATAAAATGTGCTTCTGCCCATCCTGTGATGAGCTGTGAAGGAGGAAGGCGAGGACTGTGCTGACTCCACCACCAGAGAACACTGCAGCTTGCCTAATCCTGGTTTTCCTCTCGTGGTAAACGTACTTGTTTTCCAATCCAGAAACTCCACTAACAGCTTCCCATGTCAGGGTGCAAATGACATTTACAATGAAACATGGTATCGAAGTCACAACTAGAGAGCAAAGCACTCTTCTATGAACAAATGGTGGTACCAACCGTTCCACGAGTAACACAAAACCTGTGCACCAGCAGAAAAAAGCTAACAAATAACTTGTGTTTGCAGACAGCAAAGTGCACTTTCAAGCCATCGATGACAGCGTGACGATGGCAGGCAGCCCCAGAGGTCTGGTTTCCAGTTCAGGCACCCATCAGGATAAGTCATACTCCTACCTTATGAGTATGTGACCTGGCTTGTGAATTAACTCCCGCTGCCCCAAGCTCAGCTTTGTTCATCTTAAAGCCAACAATATACTAAAAGGGCTAATCAATAGATAATTCACAAAGTTGAACACCACAAATGGGTCTAGGGCCATAAGCGACTCTTTTGTTGGGATTAGTGCGTTGAACCATTTATTTAGGTCAAAGAAAAACACAGTCTTTGAATGGGCAGGGTGCTGCCGACAATGGCAGCAGACATTAATCAATTAGCAGCAGGGTTCAGCTACTTTGGGCCCTGGTGTGAAACAATCTCCAGCCCACATTGCTGGGTACGCTGGTCAGGATGTAATTTTTATCGTCGTATCGACAGCCTTTTATCTTAAAAACCCACTTGTGTACACACATACACTAACGGGGACAGGAAAAAGTTCAACACTGATCTGAGAAGGCTGTTTCGTGAAACAGGAAAACAGATAAAAGGCAAAAGTGGAATGTGAATCGTGGGAGCTATATAAGTTGTTGTAACTCATGTCATGCTCTGTACTATACACATCTCTCCTCAGAGCCCTGGCAGTCAATGCAAGACTCCCAGCAGGGGCACCGGCCAGCCTGCAGCACTCAGCCAGGCCTCTGGCAGGTGGAGCACAGAGCATAGGCTGTCACCTATGCATGCCTCTGTTGGAGCACAGCATTACAAGCAGTGCCCAGGAGAACAGGCAGTCGCTGGACACACTTCTGGCTCTGGTGGCAGGCAGCATGCTGGGAGCCTTCCCTAGCAGCGGGCTGGGGGGCGTGGGGCTGGGCAGCGGGCAGCTGCAGAGTTCCCAGGGCTGACAATGCCGCTCCCTACTGGCACAGAGCAGAACGTGCCCTGACCCACTCTGTTTGTCACACAATCTACAGACTCCAGATACAAGATGAAAAAAAAAAGACAGAGCTTTCACTAGTCGTGACCCGTGGCGAGCAGCCCGAGGTGACGGAGTCAGTGTTTGCTGTAACGCACCACTGCAGGCAAACAGGGGTGTAATTGCAGAAAGGGTGGGACCAGCCCTTATGTGCCCAGTGCTGAGGGTGGCAGACGTGCTCTGCTGCCTGAAAGGTCATTTGAATTCGCAGCGTGTCCCCTTACCCTTTTATGGTAGCTTCAATAGCTGTCCAGCTCTAACAGATGACTCAATAGACAACCGAAAACACACGTTATTGTAATGATGGCACACTCACTGATGGGCCAAGAGACTGATGGCAGGGGTAAGAGTGGTGACTAGAGAAGCAGTTTAGTGGCTGCAATGGTCTTGCTTCTGGCAAATCCACGACTGTGAAGCAAATATACTTTCCATCTTTTATTACATGAAAATTAACAAACAGCAGCAAGACTTTCCCTCTACTGTAAAAGCACAGCTACTGCTCTTACTGAATAGGAAAAGCAGCAGCAGTCACCTGCTTCTGTGGTGTGCCTATACTGATACCATCCTGTAACCGTGACAATGTCAACAGTCGGGTCTTATACCCTGCAGTTCAGTTCTGCTTATTGTTAAGTACACTGATGTCAGGGTTCATTCAGTGTTACTCTAGTGTAACAAACTGGGCTCTGTTACAGCTTTATATTTTGTTTCCAGAAGAACTCAACTTAGGATCGTTACATTCCCTGCCTTATGAAATGAGACGGAAGAGAAGCACGCTGGTCAGTACAATGTTTAAGGACCTTCCTTTGACTAGACTCAAAGAAGGTTATTTACCACAATATCATCAGAAAGGAAGGTTCCAAGACTAAGGCAGATGAAATCAGATACAATCAAAATAGTTCAAGCAAGCAAAAAGCCACTATCTTGTATCCAACAATGCAGGAGGTAGAAACAACAAAGGAAAAGAAACATGAAAAAAGGTACAGGGGGAACATTTTTCATTTACTACAACTAGTTCTATACTTAACATACTCAGACGTAGATTTTAATAGAACATAGCATGTTATTTATAAAATAAGCAGTTCTTAACACCTTCTTAAGATAAAGGAAACTCTGCAAGATTTCATTTTTGTTCTACTTTTTTCAGTGAAATAGGATTCTATGAAAATTGTGGGCTGACTCACTTCTTGGAGCTGCTAATTTCTGTCCCAAGGCTTATCCTCACAGGCATTTTTCCTGAATCCTCAGAAGGGGCTTTTTTGTTCTTTTGTTTCTTAATAAATGAAGAACAATTCACACTCCCAAAGTCATCATGATCTACTTGCCACACTCTTTCTATTGCTCAGTGAAACTTTCATTCCAATCAGCAATTTTAAGATACCAACATGAACACGACTGCATCATCTTCCTAAAAAGTCATTATTTTTCTCAAGATAACAAAAACAGCCACACCTTCTTTATAAAGGACATCTTTAAAACATGAAGAACAATGGAAACACAAAGAATACTGAGGAATAACAATCAGTTTACAGTACAGGCAAGTATTTCTTGACTTTTTAACACACACAAAGGTGTTACCTTTGTTTCTTCAATCCTCATTGCATCCAGCAAATAGTGCAGAAGCTCTTGGCTGTCCTGCTGCTGGAATCCCTTAAATCGAGGGGCCCTGCAACAGAAGCAGTAAGGAATTTACAGTTACACTGAGAGACAATATCTATGCCAGGTTCTTGTGGGATGCTGAGGTACAAACGGATGCAATCTGTACTGGACCTAATGGGACACTCCAGCTATCTCATGCAACTCACATCACAGCAGATGTGCATGAAGTCTGCATACAGCAAAACAGAAGCAGCCTGATAATCTAAATTGGAAAAAGATTACCTTGAAATCTAAGAGAAGTTATAAGGTTGCACACAGACAAGCAAAATGCACAGGTCAGAATCCAAATAAAAATAAATCTTAACTTCTTAAACAAAAGTATCTATAGCCATCTCTTCAGATCAGCTCCAAGCCAGCCACTCTATTAATCTGCAGCTTACACTCCCTGCGTAAGAGTTAGCTGCTCTTATATCATCAGGTAAGTGTTTCTCTTATATTTGCTTCACATAAGTTTTCACAAGGACCTTTTAACATCATGAACCATATGCCATGGTAATCACACCACAGCCACATTCAAACTCCTGTTCTATAGCCTAATAAACTGCAATACTTAGTATCTGAAGCTTGCATTAAAATGTACAGCATGACTAGGAGCAAATAAAGCATAGCTTCAGACCTAAAATGGAAAAATCCTGACATTGATGGGACAATCTCTTCAAAGTTTTTGATTGTCACAATACATTTGAGTCCAGGTACCAAAAATTATCAGGTCTGCTAAAGCAGGCAATAAACCAGTGTACACACCTGATAATTTTCCCCAGAGCTGCTTGAAGAATTGTATACCCAACTAGTTTTGAGAGAAAAAAAAAAACAAAACAACACTGAACAGATGACAGAGGTTCAAAATGCACCACTCTACACTAATTCAAAGGAACCTTTCTTAAGCATCCATCAGAACAACCAAGTGCATCAGGAATTTTGCTCCCACTGCATACTGAACACAAAAGCATCACAAATTCTAGATCTTTTGCAATTCCTGAGTGCACCAAAGAAGTTATACGTACAAATCATGGAAGATCATGAAGAATCTAAAGTGTTACTGTCATTTATTAACACTGCTGTATTTCCTATCACCACAGTTTCCTTTATTAATCGGAATAGCTGGCATTAAAATGAAAATCATGATATAAAGCTCTTTATCTTCCCGTTAATCAAGTTTAGAAAATGAGATACATTCCTCCAGTACTTCACAAGCTTTGGTAAAACCCCTTAAAGCCCATTCCCATGCTGCACCTGTAAGCATGGATGGCACACGTGCTAGCCCTGAGCCCACCAGAATTGGTTCCTGCAGGGCAGCTCCTTGTGGCCACCCCCCAGCACAGCAGCAAGCAGCCTCTCAGGCCGAGCATTTGCAGGGCTCACAGCAGAAGGCTGCAGGGCTCCAACTCTCCAGCTGTCCTGCAATCTTGTCTGTGGGGTGCATGGCAGCACTTTTTGTATAACTGTGCTACAGCCCTCCTTCCCACACTGCAGTTGGACAAAATGAAGATCGCTTTGTTTTGGAAATCCCCACTAGCTATAATGTATCGGAGCTGCAATCGATGAAGACACTGCTTTTCCATAAAAAGTAACACCACTAGCTTTTGGACTGACAATACTGAGTGTCTGAAATGTCCAGATCACAAGCCCACCTTCTACAATAATACAAGCTTACTACTCAGGTTAAACAGAGAAATAAATCATCTTAAAAAAGATGAACTTCAGTACGTTTCATCTCTAGAAACTAAAAGTCTGGACAGAAAGAATCTACATGCCCCAGAAAACATACATCTGGTGCTGCCCTTGTTCCCTCAGCCTCTCCTGTCCTTGGAGCAGTTTGTCCTCCTTGATGGTGCCTGGCACCAGCACCAAGAGAGGCCAGCCAGCTTGCCAGTCAGCCCAAGGACGCAAAAGGAACACTGGCACTTGCCCATTATTTACTGCTGCACTTCACTATGCTGGACACATGGAAACTGAAGACTACACAGCAAAGGCAATTCCAGTAAAAAAAGACCACCAGCAGCATCCACATGGCTCTCATAAAGCAGAAGAGAAAAAGCATCTGTTTCAAACTCTACTAACACACCAGTCAACTGCACTGGGGTGATGTTTTGCCTATTTGTGACACAGGCATTCAGTAGTCTACATCACCAGTATTCAAAACTGCTGATTCCTTGTGTACTGCTCACAGTATTTAAATACACTGTAAGTACCATAATTTGCAGGTATTGATTACATAAACATTATACAACACACTTATGAGTATGGGGATAGATACTTCAGATGTTACCTGTACTGAGACAACAATAGTTTCTCACAGCAATTTGGATCTCTAGCTTCTTGCAATCCCTCGTGAAACTGTGCAAATATTCCACATAAATAATCTGTTATTTACATTAACAATGATTTATTGGCCAAAACACGCCTGTCTTTCCAAACTAGTTACTCCTCAGATTTTTAATTAAAGTCTTGGATTGATTCATCTAAAATGGGATTTGAAAGTGTTTTTTTTTCTCTGTTTTATTTCCAGTAATGCCACCAAATGGCAGCTGCGTCCCTTGCTGCACAGTAAGATGTGTAGGCTGAGCCACGTGCTAAAAATCTTCCAAAATCTAGCACAGGAGACAACTGGCTGCGCAGAGCTCAAGCAGGAATTTGATCAAACTGGCAGAGGGGACAGAAAAACCAACCACATACTCGGTTATTCAATTTTATGAAATGCATCTCGAGCCAGTTTTCACGTTCAGCCCCAGATTGCATGCTCTGACTAACGAGTGCACTGAGCTGTAAATATCTATCTGCATTTTCTCAACACACAGTAATCTTTCTTGCCCAGCCATGCTCTTTAGCTGTCCTAGGATTCCTGCAGATGAGGCTTCTTTCCTACTTACACGATACAGATACCCAGGTTGGCTTTGGAAAATTCGTGCTCGTGGGTAGCAGAAATTAAAGGCTACCATATGAAAAAGCATCAGACTTGCAACGTGCCTACTGTAGTAAAATCAAATCTAGGCAAGATGTCATGTTAGGATGTAGCAGTCTGAGGCTCCATGCAGTACAGTGATAGAAGGGTCCAAGTCCTGAGTCGCTCCCTGTAAGCGCGATGTAAGCACGGTAACTGGAGAAGGAGCTAAGGTGGCTAGGAATCTAAGGTCAGTGCCTAAAGTGCAATAAATCTGGTCCTGCACATGCAAAACAACACGTTCACGTTTACAAAAAGCACGTCTGCATGTGATCTGTGCTTTGAGAGAAGGCTGATAACACTCATAATTAAAATGACTTAAGGACACTGCTTTATGAAAAGGTTTACAGAAAAACTGGACACAGCAAAGCAGGTATATTTTTAAAGCTATATATTTTTGCATGTGCAGGTCAACCTAAACATTGAATTCCAAATTTTTCAATAATATCACTAAATTCAAACATGAAGTACTCCTCTAAGAAATGAAACACTTTGGACTAACACTATTAAAATGCAGCCTTTTGCTGTTATCCACATCAAATGTTTTATTTCCAATTAATTTGATTATTAAAGCAAAACATTCCAAAAAGCACTAAACCTTTATATTGAATCCAAGAAAACACACAATTTGCATTACAAAAATTAAATGAGATATTAACTTGCACACATATTTAGAGGAACATGCACACATTTTAACTTTTCAATTGCCTACAACAGTTTTCTCATTGCTTCTTTCATTAAATAGCCAGAAAGCAATGAACCTTTTTTTAAAAACCCTTTTGTAGAGATCAGTGCAAGTCTGACAAGCCTGGTTATACACATGATTATTATTTCTTTTATTTATAAGAAATGCCTTCTTTTCCTGACACAGTGAGAATTAAAAGGCATATTCAGCATATCTCCTCCAACATATCCATATTAATAGCTCCTGTACATAGTGACAGAATAAATTACTGCACTGACACAAGCTAGATCTTTATACTAATAGGATTTTTTTTTTGCTCGCAGAAGCACAGCCACAGGGCTACAAAACATAGCAAAGGAAGAGACAGATATATATCTGCTTGATAAAGAAGCAGTGAAAAACTCCATCACACCTACAGGAGAGCTTTTGTTGGTGTTTTTAATTGTAGGAACACATCACAAAGTTAATTTTACAATGCAAAGTAAAAAAAAAAAAAAAAAACCACAAAAATGCCTTTTGTTATTGTTTGCAGTTTACAGCATAACCTGCCACAGATAAACACCAGATAATAGTCACTTCTGATTAAAAGTATTTTCCTCAATGATATTTGAAGGCAAAATAGTCTATCTGTATATTCCATTTCCAAAAATGAACCCAACTACAGCTGTTTTCAATGGAGCACCACTAGTTAATCTTTCATTTTATTAGCACACAGTGCATCTGTAGTGGGCAAGATTATTTACATTCTCTGTGCTTGCACTAAATCCTCATCCAGCCTTACATAAATCTACATGCTTGGATTTTAATGGGGACAGGATGATGGGAATGTAAGCGACGCTTTAAATGTCAGAGAAAGTGATTGCAAAGAAGCTATGAAGATATGAGTCCTTCATTTTGACTGAAAAATGATGTCATTATTAGTACTGACATACAGCTAATTGGTCATTAGTGTCTGCTGAATTCTACATAACAAGTATAATTCTAAATATCCGATGTTCCATAGAACAACATTTCATGCTAGTAAATTTGTCTTCAGAAGGAGGCCACAAAATAAAAACAAAACAACAAGAAGTGTAAGGGAGGGGATTTCATATGACATAATGCATTTACTGGAAAACTCCTACATTTATAAACTAGTATTCGGGAGGAAAAAGGAATTAATCCATGCTGATACATAGAAATCTGACAACTAAAAGATGTGCACTCTTGTCTCCTTGAAAATATGCTTCAAGCAAGATCCTTGGCAAAAGTGGGGGACTTTAAGATGGTTGGTTGAGTTGACCGCTCACAGATGTGCTGACATATGGAAGCCAGTGCCAATGCGATACAACCTGTTGTACAGTGTCAGCAGTATAATGACAGAACAGGTTGAACTCCTGCTAATGGCCATAAGTGCTGAAGGACAACTGTGACATCCACATACACGCTACTTAGCTATCCTCTCACTACTCATCTGGAGACAAGTTACAACTGCTTATCACTTAGCAAAATATTTTTCATGATGATCTAACTTCCTGTAACATTTTTAGTAACAAAAACTACACCATAACATACATAGCTAAAGGAAACTGAAGTCCTCTAAATATTTATACTTTCAATTCTTATCTTCTATTTGCTAAGGGAAATTAAGTTATTACCTCAGATCCGACACAGAGTCGCAAACATTCAGCATGAGGTGCTGCACAGGAAAAAAAACACAGGCTTGGCACATGTAACCCAGATAAAAAACAAGAGATGTGCCTGTCCCATCTTGATGGCATGGACAGGATTTAGCTCTCATTCTGATGTACTGCATGACTTGCTTCATCTTTTCCTCCCTTACATTCCCCTCAAAGGAAATGCGGTATCATTCCGTTACTACAGTGTACCAAGAACTCTAATGTATGAGCAAAAAGCCCTTCTTACAGCTATCTTTGAACGGAGGGAATAGCTGACATGCCAGAACAGATCCATTTCCCACTTAACCACTACAGAGAAAATACAGTTCCTCTTACTAAGTAATGGAAATTTCCTTTTCTGCAGAAATTTCTTCTAGTCTACCAGCTGGTAGCCAAGTAAATGCCTCTGTACACGAGGTCCGTGCATAAAGTTATAAGACCTTACAGAAAAGTTCCCTTTATATGAACATCCCCTTCTTCTTTCTTCCTTTAATTACTGATATTTTTAATAGCATTCCATGATAGCAAATTGTACAGGTTAGTTATATAGAACGTCAAAAAATAATTTAAAAAACACCTAAAAAAACCAACCAAACAAACAAACAAAAAACCCACAGACTTTTTTTTTTCTCCCTCTGGCTCTAAATCTGCTGCCTTCCATTTTCATGCAGCTCCTTGAACTCTTACGAGGGCAGTTAAATACGTATCGCTAATTTATCTTCTATCATTCATTGTGTTCTCTTGCGGTAACATTTTTAAATTTCCTCTTCTGTCTGATCTCCTGATATTTAAGTCCCTCTTCACTTGAAGTGTTGCTATCTTTGTCACCTCTCCATAGAGCTCTGGAAGGGCTTTATCTTGCAATGTTCTGTTCTGGTTAACACGGATGTTCCAGCTGCAGATACACCTAAGGAAATTATTCTTTTCCCTCTTCACTGTATCTACAATCAGTGCCTACTTAGCTCATCAAGACCTCACAAGAAACAAACACTTCTCCTGTCCAAAACGCTGCACAGCTCTTCCTTCTGAATGGAAGAAGCAAACCCAAAACTGAAGAGCAAAAGCAGATGAATCCTACCAATGCACACGACTTACTTATGCAATTAGTCTATGCTGCAGTCATAAATCTCATCCATGTTCTCTTGTGTTCAGAAACTGTGGAAATCAACAGACTGCACTGAAAGTGTGCAATCTCTCACATTCTGCTGCAGGAGGCGATGCAGACTCCTCTGCCAGAGAGGGTCCTCTGTCGGAGAGACCCAGAACATGAGGCAGCACTACCAGCAGGGAACACAATGGTAAAACTGGGACCAGAAGTCATTCTTCACTACTGGTCAAGAAAACACAAACCTGGTGTTCTGCTGCTACTGCCTTTAAATGGCAAAAGTCAAATAGTCAAAATTAGTAAGTTGGACATCTTTTTTTAAGAAAAATTTTTCTCTACAACAGTATTAAAAGAAAAGTATCAAAAAGATTTATAGCTAGTAAGTCTCCTTTTCTTCGCTTCTTAAGTTTGGTACAAAATTACCTGTTTCTTCTGAGCAGAAATGCTCAGAAGTGACAAATGTGGAATGCGCCAAACATTTTTAGCTTTCTCTCCAAAACTAATCAACAGTCCTAAATGCCTATGATCTCAGCTCTGTCAGCTCCATACAAACCTCTACCATGAGTTCTACCTTCTGTGCATGAGAAGGAATGATTAATACTCATTAGGAAAAACAAGTAACTAAAAACTAAACTTCGTGCGTGGATTTAGTCATCACCAATAAAAACTGTGTTAAGAAAATATTTTCCCAGTGTTAATGCAGCAATATAGTACCATAGTGCCATAAATAACTATTTAATTTGAAGCAGCTTTTCTAACATTATGTAACTCCTTCTTGGACTATTAATTTATATACTGCAAGATTTATTCACTACACAAATCTACGCTTTCATCCACCAGCAGAAGTACCTATTGATAACAAATAAGGGAAATAAAATGTATGTCCTCTTAATATATAAACGTTGCATTAGTCACTAAGTCTCCAGATAAGTCAGAAGTCTGCAATCCTAATATTCAGAATAGTGGAAAACAAACAGAAGGGCCCTGTAGCTATGTTCGCAATCTGTCCTAGCAAAACATCTGACAGCTGCAACACTAACAGAATTAACAGTGGAAGAATTAGTACCAGACGCTAAACAGTTGCTATAGAAAGACTCATCCGTTTCTCTTCTTCTTCCTCTCTTCTTCAACCTGGCTACCCCACCACTTGACAAAATTAACACTCACTATCATTTTTTCCCTTTGTTATTTAAAAAAAAATGCACCATAAATACCCTTTCATACACAAGATGATGAACTTCACTCTGCAATCTCCCTAGACTCTTAAAGATGCAGCTTGCAGCTGAAACGACTATGTCCCCAGATCTCTTCTTTTGAGCAGAAAATACACGTACACTTGCAGAGTGTTCCCACTTACGGGCTCTAGGATTCCACTCAGTGTCATTACAGGGCTGCCAACTGAACAAGGCAGCATCTGCTCCCTTTCTTTACAAGCTCCCTGTCCACACCTAGCCTCATTTCTAAGTGACTTCACCTCTTCCTTTATGTTCTTCCTTCCTTCCCTGCTTCTTTGCTCTTTTCCCACTGAGCACATCTCAAATGATTTGAGTAAGGATGTCTAACTCAAGTGCTAGCACTCAAACTCATCCTGGAACAGCTGAAGCAAACTCTTGAAATCCTACAAGGGCAAGTGCTCCCCTCCCCAGAAAAATAAAAAATAAAAAAAGTGACTCTGGATATCAAATTCAGAAGTTCTTCAGGAATTGAATTGCAAATGAGGGCAAGTGTCATGTGTTAAACTATACAGTTTCTATATCACTTCTATCTCTCTTCTATATCTAAAAGGGAGCTACAGAAAAGAAGGGGACCAATTATTTAGTAAGTTGTGATAGAACAAGGGGAAATGTTTTCAAGCTTAAAGAGAGTAGATTTAGGTTAGATATAAGGAAAAAGTATTTTACAGCGAGGGTAGTGAGGCACTGGCACAGGTCCCAGAGATGTGGTTGATGATTCACCCCTTGAGACTTTCAGTGAGAGGTTGGCTCAGGCCCTGAGCAACCTGGTCTAGCTGCAGTGTTCCTGTTCATTGCAGGGGAGGTGGATGAGATGGCCTTCAAAGATCCCTTTCAAATCCAAGGATTCTATGATTCTATCTCACATCAATTGATCCAACATGAAAATATGTCGTTACTCTGCTAGAGGCGTAAAAAAGAAATCCCAAACCCATCAGAACAGATCAGTGTAAATATAGATGTGTTTAAAAAAGCTTGAAATACACTTTTCTTCTCCAAGCATCCAGGCACAGTAGTTGCTTTACCTGAGGTATCTAGTTAGCTAGATAAATTAGTGTGTTTATATATAATTTATATATAAATACAAATATCCAAATTGTGCTACTATGGAAAAGCAATCATTTTTGAAGGACCAATCTCCTGCCACACATGATAAAAATGTTACTGGGAAATCACTGTCGTACTCAAAAGTCTAAACTCTGCACAATCACTCAGTGTGTCTCCCTGTTTTGTACACTATAAGCAACTTCTCAAACTAATGTCATGGTAAAGACAAATACAGGGCTGGAAAGGTAATTCCTCAGTCACTGACTCCAACTCCTACTACCACAGACAAGTGCATCTTAGACTCTCTCTAAAGTATTTCATAATCTCTTTACTGAAGAAAGGTCATATTCTGCATAGTGAAACTGTGACAGTGAGATATTTGATGGGGAAAGAAGTTAAAAAACTGAAATCAAGCTGCAATTGGACTCAGAAATCTTCCATGTGCAATATAAAAAACTAAAACAACAGCATTAAATGTCCTTCACTTGTGCTCTTTTCCCCTGGCATTAGCCTATGTGTCTTTCTCTGACAACTCTCTCTGAAATATCAACATATTTTTTCAGTGCAGTTATTCTCTTTTCACATTCATCCTCTTGTCTCTTTAGCAGAGATGCTGTTTGAGCTTTTACCCTCCTGGAAGCTTTTCGCTCTAAGATGCAAAATGTAACCCCTGCTCCTATTTTGAGGAGGTACAGATACAGGTCATTCCAACTAAAAATGGAAAGTTGATGGAAATACAATAGCCAAAATTTTTAAAAATGTGAGTTGAAATGAAACACATAAACTTTTTATCTAGATCTGCAGAGGTACAAATGATGGTATTTTTTAGAGAGAGGTAAAATTGAGGTAAAAATCTCTTGTTATTGAAGTCTTCAAATAATTTCACCTAGTAGTCACCATACAAGACCTGTAAGTGGTCAGAGGGGAGACAGAATTCAGAATCCAACCTAAATTCTAGACCAAAAGGAATCACAGAATCATAGAATGCCCTTGGTTTGAAAAGGAACACAATGATCATCTAGTTGCAACCCCCCTGCTATGTGCAGGGTTGCCAACCACTACACCAGGCTGTATTCCCTGAGTCTTTAGTTTTGTACGACAAATGGGTTACATTTAAATAACAGAAGTAATATTTCTAATGAGAATTGTCAAGGATTCTTCAGGAGCAGGAAGTGAAGGACAATCCATTCACCTACACAGTTTTCTAACATGCATCACTGGGGATCCATGTGAGAACATGCACATGTATGCTCCCCTCACTTGATCTTCATAACTTTTGAGGCTAATAGACAAATTCAAGCAAAACTGATGACAATTATATTTCTTTGAAGTTTATGAAAGTAAGAGTCTAGTTAGTAACATAAGGGAAACTATAAATAATGTGTCCCTTTAAAGTTGAACCTTTCCAAACAGCAGAGAATCCACACAGGAGGACAAAGCTGCTGCTTGCAGAATTGCTTGTTAAGTGAAAAGAGTTTGTGCAGGTCCTAATGCAGGTCTCTAAAATTGCTTCGTTAACGCAATGTCTTAGCAGGATTCAGAAAGCACCTTGAGGAGAATGCTGCAGCAATGCAGACTTCCTCCTAGCTGGGACTCCCATAGTTTTGCTATCCTATCTCTTTCACTTCAGCTTTGCTAAGGAGTGGAAAGCCAAACTTTAAAAAACAGAAAAAGATCTCATAAAAATGGCATGACAGAACACTGCATGCATCTTGTTTTAGTTATAGGCAGTAAATGTATTCATTTTGCAAAGACTCCCATTTCTTCTGCTACTAACAATGCAGATTGCTGAATCTGCTGAAATTCTCCCTTTCTTCTCTCTTGCCCACCATCAACAACAAAAGAATCACGAGATCAAACCTTCTATCCTAACCATGCATGCACTTACAGTCCCTGTACACATAACTTCGTGCCAACAGGATGTGGCCTTCATTACTGATACATGTGTCAGGAAAGGACTCATTTCAGTTAGGTCTGTTTTGCAAGGCTAAACAGATTCTAGGATTTAATAATGTTTCATCACCTGATGACTACACAAATATAAAAACAGAAGGCAAATACAAACAGCTGTGATTTCAAAAGTGCAATGTCATCTGAAGTGCAGTGCATTGTTATTACTTTATAATCACTCTTCTGACTTGGGCTTCAAAATATGTTTAACACGTCCTTTTCTCTTCCACTCTATTATTAACAGAGAAAAAGCTACTGTTCCTATTTAACAATTTCCCTTCCACTTCTTTACCAAGTTTTGTACTTACAATTACTTTTTTGAGTCATCCTCAAAACACGAGAGCAAAGAACATAACTTCCTTGTATATTTTTCTTTCAAGCAGATGATGCTAAACAGAGAACACTACTATTTGATTCAAAATCACTGTAAGGACATTTTACATACACTTCCTTTTACAACTCAAAAGAACCAAAAATAAGTCAAGTACAACAGAAAAAAAAAAAGTATAATATTAAGGAGGATAAATTAAGTGTATTAGGTGGTTTCTGTTTCTGAATTAAATGGTCTCCAATCCAGCCTAAAAGCTAGTGTTTCTTTATCGCATATTTTGAACCCGTATTTGCACAGCTATGTTTAAGCTGTTTTTACAGCTTATTTTGCTTGTAAATATTAAAATATCTGCAAAAGCTTTTAAATGGGTCCTCCACAGGTGTTTTAAAAAGCAAGACTTTTTGCATCATAACTGAAGATAACTACAAAGCACCACTGTAAGCATTTTCCACACCAAGAAACAGGGGCTTCTTTAGGGCTTCTAAGCACTTTGCAATCTGGTGTCATAAGCCATTTCAGTACTGCTTTACATCTTTACTTGTTAGAATCTTTTTGATTTTGAAATGATGCCAAGGACAGACATCATAGCAGAGGTTTCCTATTTAAAAGGTCAGTTTGTTGGTGTTCTTTTTTTTTCCCAAAGCATCTGAACAGTACTAGCACAACTTTAATCTAATATGCAGCCTTCAACAAAACCTGAAAGTTAATGGTATTCGTTTTTGTTTTAGCAAATCCTCTTCTGCTTCTTTAAACCCCAGTGAAAGCCCATTGCTTGTCAGCAGTTAATGGCTGAGACATGCACTTCATGAAAAGCAATTACAACTTGGAGTGCAACATGGAATCTGACAACTTTAAAACACAAAGATGATGTTCTCTGGACCACTCAGTAAAAAGCTAAGAGCGTACTAGAAAGCACAACAGACATGGTACACACTTAGAAACACATCACAGTAAATTAGTAAATTTAGGGGAAAAAAACAGTTATTGGCAAGATACTGGCAGTACATACTTCTGACAAAGCTGGCTGAACAGCACTTTGGGAGAAAGAGGACCTCTTCCAGCCTCTCTCATGCTGTGAAGGAATAAGAACATCGCTGAAGTCAAGGGTCCTGGGCTGGAGAGGTTTACCACCAAAGGATCCTTCAAAGTAAAAGTAAAATATGCATCAACTTCAAAATGAGTGACACACAAGTCTTATTTCAGGTTAATACATTTATCACAAAGAGCAAAGTAACTTTTAGTCTTGGGCAGTTTGACTCTTTAAAAAAGCTTGATGTCACCTAAAGACAGTGAAAGAGCAAACTTATTAACTAAACCGTAATAATAACAATACCAAGAAATTCTCAGCGAACAAACTGGCTGTTAACCAGTAATTTTTTTAAACAAGCATGTCCATTATTCCCAGAATTAAGTGAAATATAGGAGTGTTTACAGAAAAAGTCATGAGTTCTTAAACAGTGAGGTCTTTTTGCCAGGCTATGGTTCATCAAAGCTATCCATAAGGGAACATTCTTCCATTTTTTCTCTGAAACTAATTAGTAACAAACATAATGAAATCTTATTTACTCAATCTGTTTTTCAAAATATAAGCGCCAAGTGGAATTTGCCTTATATACCCCTTGCTTTATCTGTTTTACTCTTCTTCCCATATGTACTGAGCTGAGAGTTGCATACCGAAATTGTCACACATCCAGCAGCCACAGAAGCCCACCCTGCTCTCCCAGGCACCAAGCACCAGAAAGGCTCAGGCTGCAGTTCACAAGCAGAGGCTGACATCAGACCAGTGTAGACCAGCCATTTTTGGGGCAACCTGCAGGACATGGCATCATCTTCTCCAGGTTAAGACTCACACCTCCCAGCAGGTCCCAGGGCTGCAGGGAACTGACCAGAAGCAAAGCATGCTTCTGAGTTGCTTTGGGGCTACTTGCGTTCAGAAAGCTGCAGGCCATTGGCACTCCTTCACATGCCCCTAGGTTCATCCTTGGTCCCAATGTCTACTGGTCTCCTGATCCTCACAAAAACAGATTACAATTTCCAGACAAACAACTAGAGAGTGTGTCTCTTCTAAAAACAGAACTGAACAAAATATAAGCTTTATGGATGCACAAACACATAAAGTAATCGCATCACATTATATGCACTATCAAAACTTGAGAAATACCCTTTACCAAGCACAAAGCTAGCAGTTTCCCCATTACAATCAGTTAGGCTACTAAAGTCCTCTGATCCTCTGCTGACATACACAGACCACAAAATACATTCTGTGCTCCAAAGAGCTTACTTATTTTGTAAGCACTGTCATTAAAGAGAAAATAAATCTTTCAACCTTATGGCTGTGTAAGGTTCACATCACACATAAGCCAACATACCACTGCTTTTCTAAGCCTCCAGGCACAAACAAGCTCCAGACTTCAGTTGTGGCTGGGGAATAACTTGGTGAAACGTGTTGCTGTTCAGAACTGCCATTAGCGGTAAGAAAGGTAACAGTGCAATGAATTTCACACTGCTCTTGCCTGGAGAAGCTATGAGCAGCACTGAGAACAATTTACAGAAATCTTTGTAATTTCAGCAGTGTCTGAAAGATTCCCACCTCTCAATCCTTACCACCACCAGAAAGCTCCCAGCAACCAGCAGAAAGAAAGAAAAAAAAAGAAAAAAAACAAAACCAAAAACTCTGCAAAGTGCTGTCTTTAACTACCAGAGGGAAAGGAACACTATCCTTACTTCACCTGCCAACAATATATTATGAAAACGAGCATCTCTAAGAAGCAACAAGGAACTGTTGATCATAATGACAATAGTTTCTTTCCCATACGCCTCTGAGGACAAGACGTTTAGTCTACACTAGTATTTTGTTAACACTCCATCTGGGAAGCATGCATTACATTTTACAAGCCCCATCAATGTATTGCTGAGGCAGACCAGAATAAATATTTCATCAACACTTTATAGAGCCAGAAATACTCTGTCCTGTATTACACACACATATTGAAGAAACAAAATGGGAAACAAACATAAGCCACTCTTTCTTAGGGTCAAGAATTATTTGCTACTTCAGTGTTAGAAAATATGAAAGGAAGTGGCTGTTCTCCTTCTTTCAGGGCAGAACAATTGGTTTTGTCACAGACATCATAAACTGGCTGAACTACTAAAAGATAGCCATACCACCCTGACAATGCCCAATCTTGTCTACAATTCAAAGACAAAAAGAAACAGGAGAGTAAGAGCTCATCTTTAACAGAGATGTGATTTCCTTGCAGCAGCTTCTTCCCACGTTTGCCCAAATCCATATTTGTCACTGCATACTTACCAACTGGGAGTCTGAAGTATGACAGATTTTTAACTTTGTTCCTTTTTCCTTCATCTCGTACATCAGTTCATTAAGTATGTGAGTCTGTGCCAAATTCTGAAAGAAAAAATAAACAAATCCAAGAACACACCCATTTTTTTTACTATCCAGCTCTCTTTGTTTATAAATTCTATATTCAGGGTTAGACAAAACCAGACATATTTAATAATGTGCAAATGAGGTTTAAATCAGTAGAAAAAGCAGATACCACCCTTACCAGAGCTATCACTAATCTCAGACTGCTTCTAAAATTGTATCTAATTCTGTTGCTACAATTTTCAAGTATTTTCCTACTAATAACATTGTTATTGTTGAACAACATTTTTGTTAGCTTGTTTATTTTGCTTTTGTTTCTTTGATGGTGAGAACACTAATAAGAAAAAACATTTGTTTCTGTTAAAATTTGTATCCTTCCTCATAGCACCACAGCTTTTTTTTTTTTTCTCCTTTATTTTGGTTAATGTTTGCTGCAGATGACAGGTTTCCTCAGTGCCATTCGTCTGCTCAGAGAACAATTTGCAGTAATTATACACTTAAAAGTTCACTTTTTATAGCCACAATCATAAATGTTAAGTGAAGTGTGCCAGTTCAGAACACCTTTGAAGCAATTTAATTCCATTTGCTCAGTCCTGATTGCAGATATATATCTCTGTCCAACCAGCAGGCATTAAGATGTTTCAATATGAAAGTTAGCAAAGCTGCTGCTATTTTTAGGATGTTGGATTTGTTATACATTCAGATCAATAAAAGTTTACTCAGATAGTTCATTCTGGTCAGGAAAGAAAAAGCTATAATCAATAAAAATATGCATGAAGTACCACTTTTCACACCCACCAGTACGTTAAATACCGTGCATTACTCATGACTGCCTGATGCTGAACTACAAATAAAACCATATGCTGGAGTACAACCCACACACATATGCAGCATATAACACACGACATTTTCATTTGTCTCAATACTTTGAAAAATGCTACTGATCCAGGAACTCTTTTTTTTTTTTTTTTTTTTTTTTTTAATGAAAGGAAATATTGCTTAGATAGAAAGGAGCGGAAAGAATTTGAAAAGGGCCTCCTGAAAGCAGAAAGTGGTAACCTTCAGAACCTTTCACAAAGCCCATGGTTTATAAAAATTAACATTTCTGAAGTCTATAAAGAGAAAACTGCATGAGCATTCCATCTTACCTGCATGACAGCATTAAAAAAGCACGTATTTCCTAAATTATTTATTCCTTTAACTGGAACTGATGTACCATTACCAGAACCTTTCCCTCTCAGAATTTCACTTGTTTCACTGCTTTCATCACGGAGTCGTATGATTTTTGATGAACCTGTAATTAAACTATAGATTAGCATTACTTGATTACTGGATAGTTAAAACAACTCAGTCCTTCTTTGGATTATGTTTATTGTTTTTGACATAAGCTGAAAGACACCCCAATGGCACACTAAGCCACTTCATAAAGCCTTTAAAAAACATGAGACATCAACAGTTAAAACCTGGGGAAAAAAATTCCAACAACTATATATGTCCAACAAGTGCCTTACACAACAATTAGAACATCTCCTAAGACTTTAGCTTCTTCATTATGTAAAAAATAAAGAAGTAAAATAGGTTCTGTTAGTCTATCAACAACAAGAAGTTTAATGTATGTTCTGTAGATGCACTGGAAACACCACACACAAGGGCTGTTTTTTGGTGCCTTTATGGAGAGGTAACCAAAAGTTACACCTGAGTACTGCACATCTTCACCAATTTTTATGCTTTCCTTAAATTGTCTGGTACGACTTGGCCAAGGCAGTTCCATTTGAGTTGTTATCAGTTTTCTCAAATGCTACCCCCACCCACCTCCCTTTGTAACAGCCTGAGGAGTTGCTAGTAAAACCAAAATGGATATGTTATTTTAATTTCAAACCACAAGAATTTGATAAAACTGCAATGGAATATGCTACCAGCATAACATCCGTGCGTTTTCCTATTTCTCTTATTATTTAAATAGATTGGGGCAGCAAAGTTAGACAGTCATTAACTTGTAGCCTAGAGGTAACGGAAAGACTTGAGATAACAATATTTAGCCTGGAATTCTACTAGCAACTTTCATATTGTCATGGTTGCAGGACTAAATATGAACATTACTGACATCTGCAGCGTCTTAAATATTGATTAACAATGCATGTCAATGTAAACGAGTTATGGACTTAATAGATGCCAAGAACTGTGATGCTGCAATCTATGCCTTGACATATGAATTCACGTATTTGTTCTAATGAGTTTCACATTGAAATCTCATTAAAGTGTTCTTGGGAAATAACTAACCAGCCTATTTACGTTAATGAAATGCTCATGCCAAAAGGTTCTTTAATGTAGGTTCTGCATAGTTTCTTGCTTACAAGATGAAAAAATATAATTAAATAAAAAACAAGTCATTAAAATATTTTATCTGCAACAAGCCTCTGATGCAGTCTGCCTGCACCCTGCAGCGCTGTCAAGGCATAATTATTTCTCTGAATTGCATCTGAGTTTGTCAAACTGCAGCGAGAGGTGCTTCGCTGTTTAAAGATATTTTTAAATGTTCTTAGTAACACTGCTTACACAGGTTTAAAATATTCTTCTTTCCACAAGAGAAGGGCAAAGAAAGAGACTAAATTGTCCTTGGAAAAGCAACGTGTTTCTGAATGCAGTAAACAACAAATGGCTTGAGAGCTGCTCACACCCAAAAACAGTCACTGTTTCACGGGCTATGTACAGTAACATTTTTTAATTTACATTGCAAGGGGGTTATTCTACAGTGTCTGATGCTCCTCCATCCACAAAGAGCTCCAAAAGCACCTTAGCAGAAGAAAGGGAGCCCCAAGTATATGCAGCTTGAAGGCACTCCTCACTCTCAGAAATCTGATAATATTATTGGAGACTTCTTCCTTTTGGAAAAGTGTGGGCACAGAAAAATGCTGGGGAGAAGAGATGGTTAAAAAGAAAAAAAAAAAAAAAAAGCCAAAATTGTGTAAATAATTTGTGTATTAGTATACCACAGTTGTTGCATTTATCCATCGGCATTCAAAAACATCTGGGACAGCATCTTAAAGTAAACAATGTTCACAAGGCCATCTGGACAAAACTGCAGGCAAAAATTAAAGCATAAGCATATGGAAAAGCAGATTTTTCTCTTCCCTTTAGCAGTACAGGATGACAAATGTCAAACCTAGATCTGTCCACGCTTCACTGTGCTACGCTTTGCAGCACCACCTGGCTCTCCTTGCACAGCCACCAAATATGGACAGCACTGCCACAGCGGACCATATCTGCAGGGCAAACTCGATAAAAGCATTTCACTTCATGGTTAAATGGAAACTTCACACAAGTAGCAAGGCTCCATTTGCTGAATCTCACATATGAATTATTTAAGGGGGAAAAACAAAGCAACAGCATCCAGTTTTGTGATAAGGACTAAGAGAAAATGCAATTGCAAAGCACAGTGCATGAGAACCAGCCATACGATGTCACAAAGCTGGATAATTAGCACAGGGATGAGAAGGAGCAATAAATTAAGAAGAGGCCTGTATGTTGTTACAGAAATCTAGGTACCTCCTTTCATTAAGAAGGCTTTAGTTATAATCTCTTCATTTTTCAGTACACTTCACAAGCTAATTCCACACAGTATTTCACTAGCTTTCTGTATCTTTGAAAAAAATCACTGCTTTGCCATTACAATCACTATCTGCCATCTAGCTTACTCCATACAGACATTTTTAGGGACATAAGAAGAGCCAGAGGAAGGACGGCGGTTTTTAATTGAACTCTGTTCAGTGTCCCTTGTTTGAGGATAGATGACAGACAGGCCTAAAGCTGAATGTTTAGTTGACATGTGATGAGTTGGCCAGTCTTAATAGAAGATGCTGGTGATGCCTGCGATAGCTAGTACTTCCACAGCTTGGGGCTGGAGGGTCCTTCTGCAATATTAACCCACGGCTACAAGCCTGTTATTAATCAGAAGACCAATACGTAATTTTTTAAATGGAATTTGCACTGAACTGTTTCAGATTCCTCCTGACCTAATCTTGCAGTTCTGTAATGTTTTCACAGAAGTGCTCTAGGATATGAAAAGGGATTTTTTTAAGCCAGTATAGATAAAAGAATTTTAAGATAAGGACTCTATCAAAAAAAACTACTGCTGTACACGAGGACCTACAACTCCTGACTGAATTGCATTCTGTGAAAGGAAGAACTGCCATCCACCCAGCCACGGGCAGCAATAACTGCTACAGAGGAACTCCTGCCAGCCTTACCAAGAGCAAGGTGGATGAAAAGTACACATGTAATGGAATTAATCGCCTCATTTCTGTATGCAATTCACTATTACGTCTTTTAGAGTTGATACAGGTCCCCTCAGCCTCTTTGCCTTCCTCAGACAAGGTGGGCATTGGACCTGAGCAGCCACCAGGAGCTGCTTCTCTCCTACAGCACAGCAGACAATTAATATTATGCCACTGTTTTCTTCAGCTTTTCTAGCTCCCTCTGCTCATCTACATCTCACCTTGTAGGCTCTGAGGGAAGGGAACATCACAATTGCACAGCACTGGCCTTACAGGTATGTGACAGAGCTCAAGCCCCGACTTGATGCAGAGAACAATTCAGCTCATAAATGACAAGTCACCAACCCAGGTGCAAAAGCAACATAGTGCTGGCACAATCACTTGCAAAAAATGTTCAGAAAACTTGTCGGTGGGCCTATATCTGCCTTCCAGCATTACAAACATTTGCAGCCTATGTGGACTTTTATATCTCTCTTGTTGAAAGTGAAATGTGACTCGGGGTGCAGATGGTATGCAAGCAAAAATGTAAATGACATCCAATTTTTCTTTCAGCTGGGGGAGTAAGCATTTTTGCTCATCTTTTCAATATAACTGTTGCTGCGTTGTTGTTGTTTTTTTAATTAAAAATGAGGGTTCCAGGAATACGCACTTTTATTCCAAGGTCAAGCCTTTTTCACTGAATAGAACTGCAGTACTTCAGTTGAAGGTCTTCATAGCAAAAGCAAGGTTAATAGATTTCCTTTCTTTCACCAAGTTCTCCTCATGCATGTTTTACAAAATGCTACCAAATTGTCTGGCACTCCTTTTTCATTTAAAATTTTTGGTTTTTTTCCAACACCGTACAACAATGAGAATCCAACCCTTAGAAAAACAGCATTGTAACAATCATAAATGGTCACTAGATTCATGTTCTAAAGGATTGATTCCTCTTGTGGGGTTTCTGTCCTACCAACTTTATTTCTATGATTCTGCCAGGTTGTTATGAACTAAAAAACTCATGCACGTAGAGTGAAAGAGTAACCTACTCAGCCATCAGTGCTGATGCTCCATGCTCAGATGGCTGGTGCTACACCTCACAAGTAAGCAAGCACGCAGACAGGAAAGGGAAAAACCTATGGCTAAAAATGGCAATGTCTAAAAAATTTTTTATTATAACAAGTTAAGTAATTGTGAAAAATTTAGGACAGACAACGGAAATGTCTTTTTTGCTGAGGTATACTTCAAATTTGGATAGTCAACATATTCTGCATTATTTTGCTAGTTACATTTAGATTTTTCATACCATTTGTTTTTCCAGGCATGTTAACACCCAGTATTCATACTGTAAAGCTATGTATTTTTAATTTTTCCATCAACTAAGGCAAATATCAAGTTTTTAGCTTTCATCTGTTGGCAAAAGCTGGGCAGCTGAACTTACTACCAAAATCTTACTCCTCCGCTTTACCTTCCAAATAACAAAATTAACTACAGAATTTGAGAACAGATATTCTTTCTTCTCATTCTATTGCCACACAAACAAATTTAAGTAACTGCTTTATAAAGAAATTCAGTATGCAATCCTATGTCTTCACCAATGTCTAGCTTGGCTTTTATAAAGGAAAATATTCATTTTTAAAAGCTCATAACAATTTATTTTCTCCAGCAAATGAGCAGGCACCCAGCTAGCAATGTCTCAGCATGGTTTCTGTGTACTACATGTGCATTAAGTCCATGTGAAGCTCACAAGTGTGCCACACTGACAATACTGCACCTGCCTTTCTGTGAAAATCATCACGGCCTGCTAACCTTTTCCACAAAACAAATTTCTGGGTGGTACACCCTAGAAAGCAATCTTGCTTTATTCTTCCATCTTGTGCCCAACATGACCTCTTAACCAAACAAACTCCTCTACAGAGAGGGGGAGAAAAATAAAAGAAAAAAGGGAATAAAAAAAAAAATAGCAGGCATGGCTGGGTACAACAAACCATAGGATCAGATGCGAAAATCACACAGCTGCAAGCATTCTTTTGGGAACCCAGCACTGGGATTTATCTCAATCGCTTAATGTAATTACAAAAGTCAGTCATGTAGTAGTAATGTAATTTGCACATTTTTACAGCTGAAGTGAAGTCGAATCTTTATGAGAGGCTGAGTGAAAAGCAGGGATCCTGCTGCCACACTATTCCACCACATTAGTACCAAATGACAAGCGTTTTGCTTTTGTTTATTTTCCAGGCTGCATTAATTAAGAAATCTATATAACTCTCCCTTACACACTGAAGCTGTTTATTTTATCTTTAAATGACTCCCGTGCTCTCAAGAATTTAAAACAAACAAACAAAAAAAAAAAAAACAGCCTTCATCTGTTACTTATATCTGTGCTCACACTGCATTTCTGTAGAATTTTCTACACAATGCTACTGGAATTGTAATGAAGCACCCTGCCAACCAGTCATTAGAATATAAAGAAATCCAGATATAAGATGCATTTTTATTACAGTGCAACACTGGGGTATGAAAAGCAAGTAAATATGTTCAATTAGGCCCTTTTTAATTGAAGGCAGAAACAGAAAAGCAATGGGAAAAAGCATATGATTAATTTTAAAGAAATGAAAAAAAAGTTGTGAGAAACAAGCACTGTAAAACTGACAATAGTTTGTATTTCCAGGTTTAAAATCAGTAGTTTAGTATCAACTAATATACAAAATATATATATGTTTTTTGTTTGTTTGTTTGTTTGTTTTAACAAACCAAAAAGAATTTAAAGGACAACTTACACTGAAAATATCACTGTAACATGAAATGAAATGCTAAACCTAAAACAAAATAAAAGGTAAGTCATGAGTGGTAGAGTTAAATTCATTGCTGTCTGCTGTGTCCTTTGTTTTCTGAACAGCACAAATTATGCTTTAATCTCTGATTCTACTAAAATACATATTCATGATTCTATGATTCTGAGAAGGTATTCTAGCCTTTAAAAAAATTAACTCTTCAGCTACATTTCTCTAGTGCAAGCACCTAGTGCTTCAAAGTAACTGCGACGTAAAAGAATGCTGTTGAATTTATGGAAGTAAAACTAGAACATCAGATCGGTTAGGAAATTCCTGCTTACACACCTATTACTTATTCATCCATGCATCAGTGTTTCCTAGCACCTTCCAGGGGTAGCTGGGACCAAAACAACCAACTATGTGAGTCAAACAGCTTCTTCCTCTTTTAATCGCCGCCTGAAGAAGTCCAACAAAGTACCTTTGGGCCAACACTGCCAGAGCTCAAACTGAACAGCTTGGCACAGCCGCTTCCTGACTGAAGGTGGCAACCATCCCAGCTCAGGGCACATATTTTCCTACTTCTGCAGGTGAGCCTCAGCCTGTCTGGAACAGCACAGGCAACGCCACTGCCCTCCAGCAGCCGTCCCCACACATGGAGCAGCATTCTGTTGCAGAAATGAGCATGCAGTGGGGTACACCGGGGAACTGACCCAGGCCAGAACAAACCCAGCAGAAATCCTGACCATGTATAGAGAAAATTCATTCTGCCCTGCTCTAATACAATCCCCTGATTGTTAAGACAACCCTACTTCTTCTGAACTAGTTTGGAATTGTGCTTGCTTAATTTAAGACATTTCACAGAAAAGTAATTTTCTAAGCCCTCAACTCCGAAAGCTTTAGATGTCTTCAAATTTCACAAATTAATATTCCAAAACATGAAGAACAAAGAATCCTATCACTTCTGAAAGTCTTTACCCAGAAGTTCTAAGCTAGAATGAAATTGTTTCCATTAAATTAACTGAAACAAACATTCCATTTTTATCTGCAAGAGAGCTGCAACAGCAATTTATGTCTACATGAAAGCTTGAAACTGTAGCTATGAATAAAAGTGAAATCACACACAGCATTTTCATCATTCATTTCATCAGGCAAAATGATGCAAAAAGGAGCAATTCATAAATTTATTACAAATAAATTACTCAGTGTAGAACTTGTGACCAGATAAAATACAAAAGATGAATTTCTGAGTGACATGTAGACTTTTTTCCCCTCAAGAATTACCTATTAGAACTAGCAGGATTTGTGCACATGCAGCTAGAAGAATGTAGTTCAATCCAGTAAGGCACTCTGTTCCAATCTTACTTCCAACCACACTGGGAGGGTGGTGTGGTGTGATGTGATGTGTTGTGTGTGTGTGTAACCTGGAATCTGATGTTTCTCATAAATCAAAAGCCAGAAATGCTCCAGTGTGTGTTACAGTAGGGATGAATAATAAGGATTCTCAAGAGCAGACAGTTGAGGGCCACACATACAACGTTCTATTTATAATCACATATACTGATAAATATAGGAAGCTCCTAAAGTAAGAAAATAATTTAACATAATTTTCTATTAACAGAAAAAAGCATTACATCACAATCCAATTACATCAAAGAATAGAAAGCGTTACACTCAACAACAGAGTACTATAAAGATCCCCTTACACAAATTTAATTAAATACAGAAAACAAATCAGAATCAGAAAAAATTCGAGATGTTACACATCCACTCTTTTAAAATTCAATTCATTAATTCCTCCAGATAGCTTTTGTGCATTAATTCATATGGCATTTTACTTAAGGTATAATATTTTCTCTAGAACAAACTGGTACTTCTTCATTAAAGATAAAGCTTGGGAAAACCATCCTATAGTGCCCAAAATACTTGAAAGAATTAATTGCGCTGAATAAAAGAAATTCAATTGTTTATGAAAACCACTATGATAAGCATAACTTGCCCAAATAGTCATGCAATTAAAAATTGCATTATACTCCCATACTCATACATACTTTTTGAATTAAATGTTTAATATGACTCAAAATTTGAAATACTCGTTTTTAGAGACAGTACATTACAGATGTTCCAGATACAGTTATTTGTGTATACTTACTTGGTTCAGCTCTGGAACCATGTTTCTGAAGAAAGTCAACTATCTGAGCCAAAGCCTTTTTGTTGCAATGTGTTGACAGCTCTTCGTCACATTCATAACACCTAAACAAAAGAGGAAATGCACTGGAATTCAGGTTGTCTGTATTCACTTCCAAGTTTTAACTGACCTTTAAAAACATCTTACACAAATTACTTAAGCTCTAGATCTCAAATCTTTGCGCTAAAAAGAGGAGTAAAATTAAATCCCCTCATCCCATACACATTCTGATCTAAAGATCAGCCCTAATTCACTTCAAAATTAACAGATTTAATTAATGTCAGTTAAAAGCCCTGCAAGTAGCCAGATAGAAACAAGCAGGAAAAGCAAACTCCTAAAATCAATCAACTTTCTACAGAACACAACAGACTCTCAAACTACTATGCTAGTATGCTGTAATCTTCTTCATTGGCAATAAAGCACACTGCTCACTGCAAAAATCACATCTCAGCCCACAACTCAGTGTACATTTTGTCTACTTAAAAACAACTGACATACAAGAAAAAGGTGGGTGATGTGATGAATATCATCTGACAGGAACAAACCCGTGTTTGGACTAAGAAGAAGATAAAAAGAAAAAGCAGCTCTCATGGGACAGGCAGGCAGGAAGCTTACCAAAACTGCTCTCTATTTTACTGGATTTGTGATCTCTCTACATACCTAAGCACAAACTAATTTTCTGTACAGAAAACCTGCCTCTTTGCTCTTCAGAGATCTACATAAACAGCTTATTTTATCTTCCAGAAGTACTCTTTATAATAAAAAGACAGTGCTCTTAGTTAGGAGTAACCTTATATACAAGCATAAATGAACACCTTCCTACTTATTCTTACCATATGATCCATGTACTGAGACTGATAACAATGCAATGAGGTTCTGTGCGTGCTGTTTGGAAGTGTTTTAGAGAATGCTGTCCTTCTGAGTTCTTACTACAACCCTAAAAATGGAAACATTAATATAGTGAGAACAAAAGAGAAGTGGGAAAAGAGTATATTAGTTAAATAAGCTATAAAAACCTTACTTTTCAAAATCAAGCAGAAAGCTATAATGCATAAAAATATTCATTCTCAACAACTAAAAGGGTTTAACATTCAAAATAATCCAATGACAAAGACATCAATTAAAGTTTTTTGGAAAAAAAAAAAAAAAAGCACACTTTCTTTTTTTCTAATACAGGAAAACTCATTACAACACAAAAATAGTATCTCATATTTTCTACTTAGGAAAATTATTAAACTTGTTTTGAATTAAGAGAAATAACTCCTATCTTCTGAATGAGTATTGTCAATATAAAGCCAATTATGCCACTTACAAAGGTTTACCAAAAAAAAGTGAATAATTGTGTAGCTCATTTGGTCCATGGAATATCAAGGTAACCTTCACTGCTCAAGATTGCTCATGCATTCCAAACAGCGAATGCAAAAGGCATATAAACTGTTGTGGTGGTGCTCTTTTTTTTTTTTCCCCACTAAAAAACTACTCAGAATACAACACTTATGTACAGCAAATTCAAGAGAAAATGTAGTTTTCCAAGTATCTACAGAGTGGAACTTAGAAGACTAAGGAGGAATACTGGTTTCTGAATAAGACATGAATGTTAGAAGCCATTGACTGCATAAACATGAAAAAGCACATTGATTTAACTCCTTTAAAAGATCTCCTTAGCTACAGTTTTTCAGAGTTAATCTACGAGTCCTCCTCAGATCTAGCTAACTGCCTTTCAAAGCCTAGTAATAGCATGCTTCTTTTCAAAATTAAATATATTCAGATAATCCTGGTAGAAGCTGGCATTTGTCTTTATTGTAGAGAAAGATCTGTAAGTAGATTGTTTAACAAAATTGAAAATGTTCTTTCTAGGCAACTATCCGCTGAAATAAGCATGACGCTGCTTGTAAACTCCATTTTTCAGAATCAGCCTTTACTTCAGTCACAGGCCAGAAATCTACACAAGCTCTTGGGGCCAGGACCTTCACTTTTAAACTCTGAGGCCACAAAGTGACATTGTAACTGATCCATACTATTAGCCTTAATAGAAAATTAACAGAAAGCAGCATTCTCACTTCCACCCAGTTTCTTCTTCTTGGGTTCAACCACATCTAGCAATTGAGTGTCTGCAGTATAAACTGATTCAGCAATTTACAAATTCACTTATTTGTTCATTCGTATTTGCAGTATCTTCTGTCACATAAGCCAGCTCAACTGATGTATTTTGCAACTGTACAGTTCCTGGAGCTAATTTTCCGTATGTGGCAAAAGCACGCAGATGAAGTATAGAGAAGAGGGGAACTACCACCTGTAGGTGCAGAGCTGCACATAAATAAAGCTACCCCAAAATACTGACAAAAACAGCAAAGAACACAAGGCCACATCCCAGTCTATTTAAAAAGCTGAAGCATGGATTCTCACAACTAAGCACTTAAGTAACACTGTTTCACCGAAAGTAATGAGATGCCATGCCAACAGGATCTATATCTGTAATGTCCTTTAGAAAATCAGGGCTTATCCATCCCTGAGTTCAGAACAGCTGCTTACCTGAGAGCCACACTTGAGACACAGCCATATGTCTGAAGGTGCCACAGGCTCACCATCACTCATCCGCCTTTCCTTCAGACACTCTGAACATATTGACCAAATGCTCTGAGCTACCGCTCTCTTCACATGATGTACATCCACTGCTTGGCTCACGTGCTGGCAGGTTAAGCCTAAAGAAAATGACACTTTGAGCAATTGAAAATAACAGTTAGGAAGGAGAGCATATGTACATAAAAGGAGCACAATCTTTAACTTCAGCAACAGTAAAGGTTCCCACACTGTAATTGCATGCAATTATTTTGGCTCAAGACTCTCCACTTGCTTTTGCTGAAGTCCATGAAGTTTCTGTCAGCTCAATTCTCTAGCTGCCTAAGCCAATCTCAATAGACAACCTACTCTCCTTTATATCAACTCCTCTCCCAGTTTGCTATCCAGATTTTTATGAAGATGAGTGCAGCCTCACAAGAACATCACACAGCTCTCAGCAGCTTCATATGCATTCCACCTGATCCCATGGACTCACATATGCCAATTTGCATAACAGCTCTCAATTGTCTTCTTTCCAGATAATACTTCAACCTAGAGTCTGCCACTAGGCTCATGGACCAGAGGAGACTGAGTGCAGACACTGTTACATGTGAAGACAGGCAAAGAAAAGATTGAGTTCCTCAGCTTTTTCCCATGTCCCCTGTCCCTAGGTGCCCTGCACCCTCAAGTTGCACATTCACACTCATCTTAGCCTTCATTTTGATGTCACAATACCAAAAGAAGCCCCTCTCAACCATCGCTTCCTGCATCAGATTCAACTCTAACCAATGAAGCTTACCCAATCTCATCCCTACATAATCAAAGCCCCTCAGATTGCAATTCAACCTGCTTCTACTCTGTCGATGCTTCATCTTTGCCCCCCAGCTCAGTCACAAACTCTCTGCTCAGCCACGCAACTCCCTGCCATGCATCTGATCTTCCGTGCGTAAGAAAAGACTGCTACTGTGTTCCGAAATGGTTGTCATGGAAGACCAACCCTTCAGGACAGTCATGCAGTGTAACAATCACAAAGCAAAGACTTGATTGAAGATGCCCTGTCATGAATTCAAGCAATAAAAGTACTTCCTGGTACCAATGAGTTGTGGTTTTCATCAGTCAACATGGAAATTATTAGCCCTCAACCTTAGAGCAAAACATCATTTAATGTATTTACCTGCAATATCATCTGAAGAGTCTTCATCCTGTGGCCTGTTAGGCCTTTTGCTTCTCTTTGTTTTCTCAGGGTTAGCTCTTGATGGATCTTTCACCCGCATCTGTTACTTACTAGGAAGGATAAAAAGGAATTACTTATTGCCTAAATATATCATTAAGTTTAAACTCTATTAGCATGTGAGCACGTCATGTATTCAAGCCTCAGGAACACAGGTTTAGACTTTGACTAATGTCACCTACTTTGTGATAGAAAAATATGAATATGTCAGGAATGAACTCTAAAGAATGCTGTAAGATCAGTTATATTACACGATGTTATAAATTGTATCTGTAGCTACAGGGGACATGCGCTTCCAGGCAGCAATGCTAAATATCTGAGATAGTGAGATTTATTTATTTTTACCATTTTAAACTACTACAGAGTCCCAGCCACATCTTACCAGGAAAGCTCCCTTCCTTAACACATCTCTTCCATAACGTATCTCCTGTAAGAAAGGCTTCTGTCATCATTTACCTGTACATGTTCCTGAAAATATTTTGAACAATTTCAGATGGTTTAATAAAAGACAAATGTCTTCCAATTCTTACAAAACTGTCATCAGTGTGTCATCACCAACTACAATGTGAGCTGACCCCCTTGTTAAACATCAGAGAATCCACACAAATGAACACTCACAGAAATTATTAAGAGAGTCCTAAGAGACAAAGAACTGAATGATAAATATTTTACACTAAGCTTTAAAAACTAATAAATTTATCGGAGATTTCAGTGCACTAGCTACTTAATCAAAATCCACATCTTAATTCACTGAATCAGCACTGCAGTGCATCACACAGCTTCTGTGGTTTCATTTGCAGGATGTATTTTATGACGTGCTTCATAAAAACAAATAAACTTATGTTTTGAGATACAAAAGCATATCAACGTGAGACAGTCAAATACTCAAGCACAGCAAATCTGTGAGGCATTCTGCTTGGAAGAGCAACGACATCTTGTTGTAGTACCACATACAGGTTAATAAAGTCATTTGATCCACCAATACCAAACATTTTTTAGCTGTGCTACCACACTGACGTGTACTAAACCTCTGCAACACTTCACATTTAGGAACAGCAAAAGATGCATTCTCATTATAGATCTAGTAGATACGTTTGCCGTTGTCTAATCAAGTTTTTAAATCTTCACTGTACTTCTGCAACACTGAAAGCCACTGGGACTCACCACTGTTAGCAAGCGAGCAGCCCTCACTGGGGTGAAGTAGGCAAGGAATGCCTTAGAGCTACTGCTTCAGGCTTCCTACAAACCTGGACAGACACTTGTGCACGTAACACTACTGCTAGGTTCCTGCAGAAACACCTCACTACCAATCACAGAAGTATTTTGGAAGAATTGGGATTCTGTAGAGTAAGAATAACCTCTGTTCTCTGCTTCCTTGCACGGGTAACTTCACATATCTTCAGCCTGTTAAAACACACTTTTTTTCTTTTTTTCTTTTTTTTTTAATTGGCCACAATATATAAGGGCAATTAATTTATGCCATCAAGACCTTAAATTGTAGATCTCTAAATTTTCTGTAGCTAACAACATAAAGCTTCAAATGCTTAGACATTCAAGTAAGCAGTGTTACTAAATTCAGGTTGCTGACTTGGCGGATTTGCAGTCTGTGCTCACACAGTAAGAAAGATCTGACTATACCAGCTCTTGACTACTTATAACTGAGTAAATTTAAAATCCCTGATGTACATCAACACATGTATCACAGAACAGAGAAAGGTGCTTTCAAGCCAAGCAACTTCAAGTGTGCATTTCTACCTTGTCATCATCTAATACCCAAACAAGCTTCACGTGAAACTGCCCACCATCACTTGTTGCAGCATGGCTTAACCAAGCACAAGGTTCATCGTGATGTTCATCAGACAGTAAGGCTGATACAGCTGCTGTCAGAAAACTGATGATTTTACACTACATTATGTGAAGAGCCAATAATGAAGACAACAAGATGTCCTCCCTCAAGGAACACAACTGTGCTTAGGTTATTCAACGTTGATGTAATTATCTACTGCTTCGTTTCAACATGAGAATTTGTTTTCACTGTTTGGACAGATTGTCTAAGAATGCCCAAACCACAGATTTCACCCAACTGATGGTCATGCTCACACTGGTCCATTTCAAGTCCCCTTATATCTTCATGAAAGAACAGTTATGCACCTGACCAGCTGAAATGCAAGCACATCTCTTCCACCTCTGAACCCCTGTGGCCAACAGGCCAGAGCACACCACATGGAACAGACAGGAGCAGCTCGCTGCTGGAACCCTCTCTCAGCATGCCTTTGGGACATGTGGAGAAGGAAGAGCATCAAACCTGTAATAACTGGAAAGGAGGCCCTTCTGACAAAATATAATCAACATAGTATCAGAATGAATGCTGACATAAAATCCAAGCACTGACAACGCACATTTTGGCAATCCACCAACCAATCTGGAGACACTTCTGCCTTCATTAAGTAAGAGCAGGCTGAACAAAATGTAACAAGGACGAGCAGATGAGTCAGTTTCCACAAACACAAACAGAGAGGCGTCCATCAGGCAATGTTTACTGACTCTACAGTTCTTGGAAAAGCCACTGAATATCAGGATTGACCACACAAGGCTTGTATCTGATTTCTGAATCATCTCACAGAAGTGGGATGAAGGGCTAAGAAAAGGGAGCCGTTCAGCAAGTGTCTGAGATGCAAGCAGCACAGTACATACACAGCACTGCCCGACCTCTTTCTACACATTTAGGGTCTAAAAACATTACAAGAAGAAAATTGAATATAACAATTTAAATCACAACCAACTATGTAGGATCAAAGTGATTATGCAAGGAATTTGATTATTGTATTTAGCTGAGAGATAGAAGAGTTGTAAGGTGCTTCAGAAGTTACTCCTCAAAAATGATTCCGTGTATGTGAAACAAAAGATTGAAAATTAACAGGAGTGAAAACCCTGAACAAAAATAGATCCCCTCAAAAAAAACATAAAATACAGCTTAGAAGAAAGCAAGAAAGAAACCCTCTACATTTCTTTTGATCATAGGCACAATCCATTCAAGACAAGCAGGCAGAGGGGAAGTAAACACAAAATGAACTAGATACACTGAGGATTAAAATGTTGGCAATATATTGCCAACACAATTTGCCTCTTTCCAACCCAGCCTCTCTAAATAAAAATAATTCAGTTTTGTGGAAAAATAAAAAATAAATACAGAAAGAGCCAAATCCCATCCATTTAAATAATCCTTCCACACAAATCTAAGAACTAGTTCTTGCCAAACTTGTTCAGACGCTTTGAGCTCAGCATACAAGAGTTTGAAGTGTAACCATCATTGCTTGCTATTCTTGGTTTACTTTTTACTTTTAAAATGACTCGTAATGGCAGTCTGCCTACAAAAAGCTGATGAAGATCAAAAGCACCTCTCTCTAACTGCTAATTTCCACCTTTCTAGAAAGATCAAAACACTTCAAAAGCAGCAGAACAATCTGCCTGCCTAATTTTAAAAGCTTCAGATTTGATAAAGTGCCAACAAGCAACAGAAGGTAACAGTGCTAAATTTGTTGACTTAAACTCAGGTACACCTAGATTATTTTTAATGTAAGGTATGCCTGAAATAGCCTATATTTAACATAGCCCTTTCAATGAAGTATTTAGAAACTTCAAAGACTCAAATGTAATTCCTAAAATAAATATTATTTTTTAAACATTATGTTTTACTGAAACTGAGTAGAGCTAGGACCAACAGAAGGTATCAGGTTAGTGTTTCACTTCTCTTTTGGGGAAAAATAAACAAACAAGTCACTCCTCTCCACAAGATCTTTACGCAGGGGAGGTGGAGATACGAACTTTGTTACTGATATTCCTCAAAGCTTACTCGCATCTTATCTTGCACACTGCACGTAGCAGTTGAGTACCTCCTCCCACAACTCCGACAACTCACTGCACTGGCAGTACGTTTTCTTATGCTGTACCTTCACTACAGCATTTGTAAGAAACCTGAAGCACACCAGCAAATCAGCAATAGCCTGACACACTGCCGGCTCCCATACCAATGTTCCATTCCATCTGTCAAGATCTATGTTTTTTTCCATCTTACAATTAGTGTGCCAGATCTTCCAGCCAAGTGCTGTATTTATGTGTTCTTATCTGCATAATGCCTATCACCACACTCCTCCTATTTCATGATTATCTGGGAGAATAACACTTGCATTACTGGAATGTAAACAGTAAGATAAAAACGACTTAATAACCATCAGCTTATCTCAGCACACTTACAAAATAGAACCAAGAGCCTCCAGATGGTTTCCAGGTACTATTTTGGATACGGAAAAGACTCTCCCAGAAGAACTGGCCATTAACTATGAAACCAGTACAGTGAATTACCCCAACAGTGAGCGCCTGAATTCAAATGAGCTGGGACCTCAATTCATCTCAGGTATCCTCAATGCTAACCACTTCACCATTTGTGTTAAAACTTACCAATTAAAACTGTATCAGTTTACGTTGCTAGCACACACACACACACACAAAAAGAAAAAAAAGCATTATATCATACTGGAAAGGCACTAAATATAGCATTCCAAAAATCGGCAGAGGGCTTTCATGGCACAGCTGCCAACAGCAGCCTATCACCAAAGCACAGGACGCTGATCAGATTAAGCCAAAAGGTCAAGATGCTCTGTAGCACATTTGCAATGGCACTTTACAAGCTTCCTTCTAACTGTAAAATGACTGACTTGCCCAGGACAGTAATGCCAGCTTCCCTGCGAGCACATTTGCGACATGTTTTGATGCAAGCTGCAAGTTGATCTATTTTGGATGTCTGTTCAGAGCATCACCTGTGGCATTCTGGCTCACTCACTGCTAGATCAAATGTCACCCAATTGCAGCGAGAACCACATCCATCACAGTCAGCAACTGGGCAGTGCCATCAATCAGCCGCCAGGACATTGTGCATTCTGACAGCCACCAAAACCTTCACAACAAACAAGCCCTCACTGCCTGCTGGAGCAGTAATAGGACCAGAACTGCTGACTGGTAGTGGCAGCAACACTTCTTCCCCTGGAAAACGTCGTTTGAAATTCTCACGAGTGTCATCTCCCAGATTCCTAGCCCAAAGGCACATCACACATCCTACACCATCACTGGAGCTCAAACGCCAGTCCTGACACAAGACTGGAGTCCTCACAGAGTGAGACACAGATGTACTTTTTGCACATCAGATGGACAGAGCCTTCTGACCACTGGATACAACTTCCCAAGCGAGAGTGAAAATCCCATGGCATTTCTTATTTTTACTACTCTTTTTTATTCATCTGTCCATGCCAAACAGTCTGTCAGTGTTCATGTCTGCCTCCTACACAATCCTCCATGTATGCACCACTGAAACCTAATTGCCACCAAAAAAAAAAAAAACAACCTGCTTTTAACGATGGAGAGAAACGAGATGTGCCCTGAAACAGGAAGAGAAAGAGCCCAAAACTGGGTTTATGACCCAAGTAAATAAAAGGCTTGAGTGGGTGAAAGGAACAGTTCTTTGATGACATATTTTTACTAGCATTTTATACCAAAAGTTTTGCTAGAAACTTTTAGACAGAAAAAAAAAAATCAGGGATTCCTGCCAATATCCAGCCTAATAACGAATACACCAAGAGGGAAAAGCATCTGGGCTGACATGTTCAGGGTCTAACATGGATTTTCCTACAGATCCATGAATATCCTTGAGAAACAGAAATGCATCAGTATCTTAGCAAGAGCTGTAGCTACTAAGTCATTATGCTAGCCCGACAGAGAACTTCCCCTGTGAAGCAACAGTGTGCTGGCAGTGCTGACAGCCCCAGCAGCCACGTGGTGTGAGCAGCGACGTGAGCAGTGCCGTCACCACAAGCACATGAGGAATAACAGCCAAAACAGCCAGAGAACCAGCAGGGAGCTCATGGCATCCTGGCAGGGCTGTGGGACAAAAACCGCAAAAAGTGGTTCAAGATGTCATAAAGAAAAAATGAAGGGCAATACCAATAAAGAGTGAAGTGTGATGAAATGTCTGTGGAGTCTTAGAAAAATTAAAAAATAATTTTTCTTCAAGTCACATAATAGAAAGGAATTGTGGCTATAGTACACCGCCTGAGAGGGCAGACTGAAGCCCACACTACAAGCTGAGAGGCCTTGGTATCATACAGCCTCCCCACCTGAGCTGGAACAGGTCCCAGGAAGACGAAGACCACAGACCACGCAAAGCTTTGCATCTACCTTGGAAGCTGTGGGAGTGAGCTAATTGATGTGGTAGAACAGACAGCATAAAGGACTATGAAAAACTAGTCTGAGCTCTTTGAAAGTCAAAGTCTTGCTGCACAGAGCAAAGCATTTCATTCTACTTCCCTCCTACATACAAATTGCCCCAGTTTGTTTTGCTAACACACCTGAAGTAGAACGACTTGTCCTTGATGTACCGCAGCAGAACTGTGAGATGCCAGCTTAATTTCTGCGAATCAGGCAGAAACAAAACTACAGAACACAAGTTCTTCAATATTTCATGAAGAAATCTGACAAAATATTTACAACCATAGTAAGCTGCAGAACGGTTTTACAAGGCATGCTCTGCCATCAATCTGGTGTATGTGCATGCCACTACCCTCCTTCCATTTAAAATGCTAGAAAATTGGGGGGGTGAAATGTTTGAGTCTTCACGTACTAAAGGTCTGTCTAGTAGAATTCACTTGTACCTAAGGACCACATGCCACAGTATATCTGAAGTGAACGCTATCAGCTCCTACTTTGCATACGTTTATTCTCGTGCTCCTGTGCTTAATATGCGGCCACATGCACATCCTATTAGTGGCAACACTCCCACAGCAAGAACAGGGTGAGCTCCTGAAGTAAAGCCTACAGACGACAAAGGACTGAAGTTCTGCGAACGTCCACGCGTTAAAAAGAAAAAAAAAAAAATCGTAATACGAACCCAAATACGCCCTGCAGAGCAGCTGCTACGAGTCTGCAGGCCCACAACCCCGACGAACGAAGAGCACGGGCAGGCTGCCGCCCGGCCCCCAACACGCACCTCGGCCCAGGAGGCCCGGCCCGGGGCGGTGCGCACCGACGGTTCCCCGCCACCCCGTGCCGGCACACGCTGCGCTGTCAGTGCTGCGCACAGCCCGCCTGACGGCATCGCGATACGGGACCGCAGCGCTGTGTCACAGCCGCGTTTGCGGAGCACGCCCGCTCACTCGCCTAATGCGAAGTGACCGCAGCTTATGCTTAAACCCAACCAACTGCGCGGCGGCTGGTTCCCTCTCACCGCGCAGGCATCTCGCCGAGGAGCTCGCCGCAGGTCGGCAGGCCGGCCCGATGCTGCTATTTTCACCTCGCCGCACGCTCAGCGCGTTCGGGCCGCTGACGGCTGGCGGACACCAGCAGCTGGCAGCCGGCGAGGCAGCACGAGCCCACACCAGCCGCGTTCCACCGCTACGTGAGAGCGGCGCCGGGCAGCGCCGCCCGGAACCCCGGGAACGGGGATCTCCGGCCGGTCGCCCTGGGGCCCGGCCCCGCGGCGTAGACCCGACGCCTCGTCTCCCCGTCCGCGATTTCCCTTCCCCCAAGCCGCGGTCTCGGCGCCGGCCGCCGCCATGGCTGAGCGGATCGGTCCCGGCCTGCCCCGGTCCGCACCCGCGCCGTGGCCCCGCGCCATCCGCTCGGCGGGAAGAGCCGCTCGCGGGCACGGCCCTCCTGAGTTCGGCCGGCGGCCTCCCCGCCACCCCGCGGCCCGCACTCACCGAGCGGCGGGCGCCCAGGCACGGCGGCGGCAGGAAGCGGCGGAGGAAGTTGGGCCGCAGCCAGGGCCCCGCCGCTCCGCTCCGCCCGGCGCGGCCCGCCCCCGGGCCCGGCCCGGCCGCCTCCTGCGCCGGAGGGGCCGGGCCCGGCGCTGGGTGAGCGGGGCAGGATCCGGCCTGGGGCGGGCAGCGTGCGGGGAATGTGGCTCTAGAGACGCCGAGGGAAAGGGGTGTGCTGTGGGGCACTCCGAAAACAAGGACCTGCAGCGGCTGCGTTGCACACGCGCTGAGGGGATGGTTAGGGAAGCACAGATTGAACTCTGTGCGGTGAGACCAGAAGGCTTTATGCCCATCCCAGGAAAAACGCGGGTAAGTTACAGCTGTGCGGTAGGAAGACTTGTTATAGATATCATGTAGTGAGGGAAAACGAAAGGCCAGGAGTGAGGAAGGATGAAATGTGAACAGCACCAGCCGTCAGAGCCAGAGAGAAAAGTAAAGTGAAAGCAGGGAAAGCCAAGAGCACTCAGTAAAGCACGATTATGGTGCTAAGGGGAGTGGGAAAGTGGGTAAGTTTGGTGGGTGCATGCTAATGGCAGTACCACGAAGGTGAGAAGACAGTAAGTATGCTGCTTTTGTAGAAAAGATGGAAAAGTTATTGGAAATGGTGATTCATGCAGTACCACAGCACGGAGCGTTGGCTGGGCTACTGCTATCCCCTGTCCTGTCCCTTCAGAAACCATGGGAATTGGCTGGCTCAAGCCACTCTGACTTCAAACTAATCCCTCAAAAGCCAGCCTCTGGGTTGTTCCAGCTTTTGCACACAGGGCAGTGTGTTCTGTGTGTGTGTATGTGTGATCCTAGGTCACACCAAAGCCATACAAACTAATTCATACAAATACAACCTGATGTGAATTTGTGTCTCATGCGCAAACCGTTCTGACGCACTACCACTCATACCTACAGTCCGAACTGCAACACACAGAAACCTGGGTGGCTATTTTAGAAGTACGCACATGAAACATGACTCGAAAGAGTCATTCCATCCCCCTGTGTTCTGTTAAAAACGGAAAGTGCATAAAGCTTTAACTCACATATAGCTATGCTGCTCCAAAGAGACATTTGCGAATGCCCGTCACGGGGCCATATGGGAGTCGGCAGAAGGGCGGCTGGGGAACCAGCTCTTGTGCCAGCTTCGATCTGTCGCACTCTCCAGCTCTGAGGAACACTTTGTTCTCGTTTGGAAAAAGAAAATTCTCATTAGGGAAGACTGTAGCCCTCAAAACACAGTCCTCGTTTTAGGAAGGGAGATGATCAGCACGCCTGCCTCTGAGGACGGGCATCACCGGTACGGGGTGTGCGTACAAAGACACGTGGAAGGAGAGGGGGTCCCTCATCCCTTCGCTCCAAAGCGGTGGCTGCCGGAGGGGAGGGCCCCAAGGAGCGGGCAGGGCAGGGCAGGGCGGACCGGCGTCGCCGCCATCTTCGGAAGTATGGCAGCCTGCGGCTGGTGCCGGTGCCGGGCGGCGCTGGCCCTCCGGGCGGCGGGCGGCAGCCGCTGGGGACGGCGGGGGGCAGCACCCGGTGAGGCAGGGTGCGGCATGGGGAGCCCGGACCGGGGTGGCGGTTGGCGGCTGGCGGGGCCCGGGATCACCCGAGGCGCGGAGCTTGAGGAAGTGTTTCACGCTTTCTTGCTGCCGGTAGCAGGGGGGAGCTCGGCGTGCGCTCACGGGCTGTGCTGCTTTTACAGAGCCGAGGGCGGTACATGTCACCTCCCCCAGACTCTGCTCCGACAGGGAGAGTAGCGTGTCTTACCAGGAGCTCAAGAACCTGAAGAAAGCAAACGTCCTCCACATCGATGTTCGAGAGAGGTGGGAGATTGAGAGAGATGGGAAAATCCCGGCGTCCATCAACATACCATGTAAGATACTCGCACTGCTGCCTGGAAATGTTTGTTGGTGCAATTTGGCAAGGCTATGGACGCATGATCGCAGAACGCCAGGGTTTGGAGGAGACCTGGAGATCATCTGGTCTCACTCCCACTAAAGCAGGCTCCCTACAGCAGGTGGCACAGGAAGGAGTTCAGGTGGGTCTTGCTTTCTTCAGAGAAACAGACTCCACAGCCACTCTGGGCAGCCTGTGCCAGTGCTGTCACCCTCAGAGTTATGGAATTTTTTCTCCTATTTGTATGGAAATCCCTGTGTTTGGTTTGTACTAATTGTGCTGGGAACCACTGAAAAGATCCTGGGCCCATCTGCTTGACTCCTGCCCTTAAGATATTTATAAGCGTTGATACAATTGCCTCTCAGTCTTCTCCAGGCTGAACAGTCCCAGGTCTCTCAGCCTTTCCTCATATGGAGGGCCCATAATTATCTTGTGGCCCTCCACTGGATTCTGTCTAGAAAATCCCTGTCTTTCTTGAGCAGTGGAGCCCAGATCTTCCCAGAGGAATTCGAAACATTAGAATGTAGATCTGCTGGTGGACAGAGAATAAGTGAGACTTTCTGTATTGTTTTATTTTTCTATTTCCCAGTGAATGAATTAGTGGAAGCTCTGCAGATGAATCCAGCAGACTTTAGGGAGCAGTACAATCAGAAGATGCCTGCCAAGTCAGACCATGTGGTTTTCTCCTGCTTTGCAGGAACAAGAAGTAGACAAGCACTGAGTTTTGCTGCATCCCTGGGTTTCAGCAGGTAAGCATGAAATCATGCATAAGGATGAAATTACTATGACCTCTTCCAGTAAGTGCAGCAGAACTCTCTCTCAACTTCCAATGGGTGTGAGTAATATTTTTGACGTGGAATGAAGAGCTTAATCTTACAGGTAGAGAACTGCCAAACAGTACCTTTTCATGTCCTCACTGAACCTTGAAAGATGGTATTTGGTGTTACAGCAAAGTGAGGCATCCTGTGAAACAACCCCCACCAACTCTGCTTTTATGCTGGAAGTGATTCCATGTGCTGCAGGACCACATTGGTGTTGGAAGGACTTTCTACTTATTACTTATTCCTTGCTGAGATGCCACTTGTACAGCATCATAACACTAATCTTCACATGCAGGATGACTGGAAAGGTAGAATAGTTTTTATTTTGGTACAAGTAAAATCTTGGATAGTTTATGAAAACATACCCTTTGTGAAACTGCTGTTCCACCTGTACAATTCACCTGTACATTTCACGGTGATAAAATATGACTTTCAGTATGGCTTTCAGTAAAGCAGTGTGTTGTTTACAAAGTAGTGAAGCGACTAGTGAAAAAGACAGCAAGATTGACGGAGTGAAAGACATGGTAGCATTTGACTGGTGGAGTTGTTAGGGTCTCAACAGAAGGCATCTCACTGACTAGAAGGCTGCAGAAATTTCAAAAATTGATTGTTTGCCCATGTTTTTGCTGAGCAGCAATTCAAGAATTGGAGTATTTCTGCCAATTATAGTCGAAAGTGTGGAACCATGCTCTTGTTTTATAAATCTGCCGTTTAAATAAGTGCAAAATAACCTTTGTCACCTGTTTTTCATACTGCCTAACTGAAGGATTGTTTTGCATGGTGTTTCTTTTTTAAGACTGTTAACTTCACGACTGTTTTTTCCCAGGATTATGTCAGATCTGTATAGCATGTATGTTTGCAAGAGACTAAAGACCTGTGTGTTTTTACTTCATAACATCTGAAGTATTAGGCATAATGTCACATAATGTCCCACTACAGTGAGTTCCTTGGCAAGCTATTTAATTGATCCATCTGCCACTACTTGCTTGATGTTTGATCTCCAGCATTGCATTATTTGGAAGAAATGGCCTACACAATATACTGTTTAGATGCAGGCAGTGTTTGACTTCCCTTATTTCTGGCTGGTTCATTGTATAATGTGCAAGTGTATTTAAAATAATTTCTTTGTGCTTTTTTTCTGTGACTTCTCTTCCCTATCTTTTCCTACATTGATAGGAGAGTCCTTTATGATATTTATCTTCTGCATACTTTCAGAGTTCAGCACTATGCTGGTGGCCTTGAGGACTGGGCAAAACATGAATCTCCAGAGAAAAAATGAAGATGACATCCTCCAGCTCCTGCCCCACCTTCAGGATGCTTTGTAGATTTTATCAGGATGCTTTGTAGATTTTAGCATTCAAACTACCCACATTCCACTTTCAGAATACAAACGTTTCCCCTCATGTAAATGGGCATTTCATTAGCCATGCATATTAACTGCTTTGTTTCAATTAAGTTCTATGAGATGAATAGAAGATGTTAAATTTGTTCAGCCTTTAGTCTGCACGACGTTATTTGCTGGAAGAAAGTGACAAGACTTTTAATGTTTTTGGCTACTAGGATTTTGGCATGATTTGCTTTATGACTTTAAATAAATGGTGATAGCATGCATAAAATTATCCTTCCCAAAAAACTTAATGTTGAGTAGCTTGTTTAGAATAACTGCAGTTTAATGGAATTGCTGTAAGTGTCCTAAGCACAGGTGTATTATTCTTCATGTATAGCTATATTTTTAAGTTTTTGCCATGTTATCAAGAGCATACAATGGGAAACTGACTTGCTGTTCAAAATGTGTGATTCCTTACTTTAGAAGTATGTCCATTTACATACACAGGTCTGCTTCTGAGCACAAAATGCAATAGCATTCAGTCAACTTGTTCTTTTCCCTTAGCAGCTCAGTATCAAGTGAGAACTTGTCTATATTTACTTGAAGTTGTTATTATGGAGATGTAATCATCTTAGATTGGAAAATGTGAAGCATCCAAGGAAGCTACCTAACTCCCTGCTTTCTTCTCTGTATATTAATTTGTACATCTGAAATGCTAAAAAAAAAAAAACCCAACACATCCCATCCCACCTATACAGCTGCATAGTCATAATTCTAAGGATTGGGTTTTTTATTTGTCTGTTTTAATGCTGTTAGCAGTCCAAGGGAACTAGCAAAGCTGAATTGCTCTGAACTGAATTAAAGCCTATAGAAAACTGCAGAAGCCTACGACTCTGCGGGATGTCTGGAAAAAAAGAGCAAGATTTCTGGTTCTGCTCTGAGAATTAGCAACTAACTGTCTCACCTCTGTGACATTTGTTCATGTAGCATCATCTGTTTACAAATTTCTTATGTGTGACTCAGAATAGCCTGCTGAAGCTGTTGGTAATATGGAGTTACGCAGGGATTCATTAATGCACATTCATACATACGTAATACTTGAATGTAGCTCTTCACCAGAACTCCACCTACGTTAAGAGGCCCCTTCCATTACCTAAACTCTAACTCAGTTTTCCCAAAGCACCATTTTGCCACTCGCACTGTTCATCCTGTTTCCCTAGAAGGGAATTTGTTGAGGACAAATTCGGGTGTCTTCCATCCACCAAGCTTTTCATGCGCCTGTTCTGAGAGGATCAGCTCCAGCTGGCAGCTTTGAATTCTGAGATTTTTTGACTCTTCACATACTATTGGACAGTACCATATATGGTGAAACCTTCAAATTTTGTTTGGGAACCAAACCAATCATAACAAGAGATCCTATATTCTCTGGGTTTAGAAAACTAAATTCTATTAAGAAATTAAATTTTGGAAGAAAGAAGCTAAGAGAAACAAGCCTTTTAGTAAGGGCAGAATTGTTACCAATTGGAAAAAAAAAACCAAAATCACATTCTTTGGCACAGACCAGTTGGCATTTTAGCAGCTGCACAGTGGAGTCCTTCAGTACAGTGTTACTTCAATGAGTGGCAGGTAGGGGCAGAGCACAAAGGGCAGAAGTATTTTGCTCCTGAAGAAAGCCTTCCCCAGAATCCAGCCTCGTCGGATGACGATGAGAAACTGAGCGGGAGGTTTGTGGAATTAATTAATGCAGTGCATTAAGAAATCTTAATGTAAGTAGTAGATTTTATTTCAACTGTTAAACACCTTTTAAAGGCAATTTAAAATAATGAAAACATACAATTAAAATATAGAAATAGATTTACCAACCTTTTTCTCTGTAGTCTAACAGTTTCCAAGCTGCTTAAACAGGTTTTGTAATTCTCATCACTGAATTCAGATCCTTTGACCTCACTCTGTTGCCTTTCACTGCTTACACTGGAATCAGAGATGGTAATACCATCATCATCCTGACAGTACTTACTTCAGATGCCTCTAGTTATCATCAAGTGCCCAATATTTTAGCTCTGAGATTTAGATCACACAGATAAAGGTGTGAAGAAAAGTTTGCAAAGGCTCTTTAGCAGTGAGAAAACTTTTCACTCTGTCCATTCTTAATTGTGTAAAGTTCCCCAATTAAATAAATAAAAAAAGCTTGAGGGATGTGTGATAGATGTGAAAAGACTGATGTTTAACTGAAGAACAGCTCATACTTAAGAAGTCCATACAGCAGTCAGTGTGCATTTATTTTTACTTGCCAAGTGCACATCACAAGTAGAACATTCTAGGCTTCAAGCACCAAAGACAAATATCCAAACCCACTTCATCAATTAGGTGTCTATAAAGGTACAGTTGAAGGGCAACAGCAGTAGCAAAGCCCACAGTGTGTTTTTTCTATCTTATTAAAGTGGTTTGGATCTTACTACCTAATCTTTTACAAAAATGACTAGAACAGTACTAAATGCAAGTAGCCATGCTGGCTGCATATAAATACACTCTGTTTCAGTGAACAAGGTGCAAATTGCAGAGGGATATTATCTACAAAAACAGAGATCACTTTTCTTTTAATGGGTCAGGTTTTTTTGAGTCAAAACATCACAAAAGATTTTGTAGAACCCTCCCCAGCATTTTAAACCAGCGAAATGTGGTGTTTGAGGAAAGGAGAAGCTGGACAACAACGGTACTTCACTTTGTTTTATTGTTCAATTTTTATAGTCGGGCAAATCAGCATTCTTATTCAAAATGAAGTTGTACAGAAATTATTTAGAAAGGAAGTTAGCTAAAAAATCATTACATTTGATTTAGGCCAATTCCTGACTTCAGTGGGATATCTGCCTGAGTAAGGAACACAGGATATGGCCTTCTATTTGAAGGAATCTCATTTTCTCCAGCACGCAGTCAACCAAGGAATCCCATTTCAGTTATTCTAAAGAGTTGCTCCTAAGATCACAATTAAAATTAGCCAGTATGAAGCTCACCAAAAACTTGATCCTCTTAAATAACCTCTTCAATGAGCCACACAAATTCACACTAACAGTGAAGGCAGACTAACAGTGTGTATCTTTTATACAAAAGAAAAAAATAAAAATAAGAAAACCAATCATAGCCAGATTTGTATTTGTTTGTGAAATACTCCAATTGTACTTACACAGTACATGCAAAAAAAATAATTGTTGGTGTTTTGTTTTTTAAATTCCAAATGCTTGAAATGCTTAGGAAAACTGCAGAATCACTATACATATTGCACTTTTCTGGTAAGTTGGGCTTCTAGGCTTCAAGGCAAAAACATCCAAGTACATCTATTGAGTAAAACAAGCATCTTCCTAACCCCCAAAAATGAACTGAATTTCTTCCCTGCAGTTTTCATTAAAACTCTAACACCGTTCTTTGCAAATTCTTCTGTGCTTTGCTCCTGAAGGACTGTTTTCACTTGTTAGAAAATCCAGATGATAGGAAAAAAAAATAAATCACCAAATCCCTAGGTAATTAATAGGTTTAACATACAGTGCACTACCCTCCTTCAGTCACAAACAAAATGAAGACAACACAGGTCATTAATATAGTTACACTTAGGCTTCAAGAACACTCTTAAAAAAAAAAAAATCACTTTTAATGGCAAGCCACAATTTTCTCAAAGCAAACCAAACCAGTAATGAACCATTTGTTTTGAGTGGATAGAATTACCCTTTTGCAGCTTGGTTTAATATTTGATTCCTTACACTGAGAAATCTTAGTACTTTTGCTCCAGCGTCAGAGAAAATGATGCAGTTTTAAAGAAAAAACTTCCAAAATGCTTGACACAAACAAGCTATTTACTCTTCAAGTTCTTTGTCAAAGATGTTATTAAAAAATTCTGTCCATTTCATGAACACAGGAAAGATCCCAGGATGTCTTGAGTCAAAGTGGTCCGTAAAGAAATTCTTTGGAATGTCTTAAGATTGGCTATAACTAGAGTTCTGGCTACCGTTTGGACCCTGTTCTCCTTCACTGTTTGGAAGAGAAACACAAAAAGACACGTCTCAAAACAACAGCACCATCCTGCATTTCTGTCTTTTGCAAATGAAAAACATTTGTGTATTTGAACAGTAATTTCAAAATACTCCGATGCAGCTCCATCCTGAATTCACTCCTGAAATCAACATTTCCTAAGTTCCCGTAACAGAAGCTTGTGCATAGATTTTGAATGTGCAGGTTCCAAATACTGATATTTAATCACAGTAATTAAACATGACATCAAACAGGCACAGTTCTAAAGAATCAGGCTCTGTCATTGGACCTAACACTCTCTTTTTAAACTGTATTGATCGGATTCTAATTGCATTAATGCTTTTCCACAAAAGAGCAAATATTCTCCTCCTAAACAATCAGACTGCACATTTACAACAGAAGAGCCTGCAGTGCACTATCATTCACTATGCCTCAAACATATCATCATACCTAAGAGAGTATTTTATTTTTTCCATATGAAAGGTGCAGTAAGTAATGGAGATACAGTACCTGTTTGGAGGTGGTTTTGGTTTAGGCATTTTGCTAAGAATAGTAGCCATCTCCTTCCTCTCATCAAAGTTCTTCCACTGCTCGTACAGCTTCAGAATAACCCTGATTATTTCTAAAATCTGATTTGAAAGAAACTAGATTTTAGGTCAATCACAATAGTGACTTTGGTATTTATGTCATCATTTGCAGCGTACAGTTAATTAACCATTCCTCAAATTAAGAAGCACAATTTTCACATTAGAAACAGAGCTGCCTCTGATATTATCCGGTCTGGCAACCAACCATTTCTGTAAAGAGTTTTTTGGTTTAACTGTTGAACTGAAGCCTGAACAGAACCGTTCTCTCTCTCCCACTCCATTTCCTTCCCACTGTATCAACCATTTCTCCTCCTAAAGCCAAAGGGCTGCTTATGCTTTATACTGCTGGGAAAACAAGGACACTTGGCAACATGTCTGTAGCTGAATGATCACGGATTACAAATGATTACTGTCTGTGTTCTATACCGACCAGGGGCACAGTGTTAAAAACAAATGAAACCAACACTGCTCTGAATTCTTTACTTCCAAAAATTAATAAATAAATAAATAGATAAATAAGTAAATAAATAAAGAGCTAAGAAGTGTCTCAATACTTTATAATAAAAATTGTTGAATTTTCAAATTCAATTTCCAGAAGTATACATATTCTCTACCAGTTTGGAGGCCATATTAATTTCCTGTTAATTTTCTAGTGCAATATTTTACATAGAAGGTGGATAAACACAGAATAACCTCAGTTGGAAGGGACCCACAAGGATCCAGTCTAACTCCAGCTTCATACAGGACCACCCAAAAAAAAAAAAAAAAAAAAAAAAAAATCAAACCATGTTTGCTTCATTATTTGTTTCACCACTTACTAAATTAATGAAGTGGACTTCTTCCCAGTTTATGGATTTTGATCAAATACTAGAACAATATATATCCTTGAAACAGAAGTTACATTTGGCTAGGAGGTCCATGGTGTTAATAATAATAATAATAATAATAATAATAATATAAAAATAATAAAATTCAAGCTTAGATTGTAGTCACTGGTATGAGAACAGAGACATTTAAACACTGAAACATGTTCAACATCAAGCTTATGATAACATTACATGTCAAACACGGATTGTTTCTCCTGTGCTGCCAATCTGCTTTTGCATGCCTGACAGTGTAGTTCACAGAGATTTGATTCATCACAGCATTCACACTGTGCTTAAATACATGGCAAACTCTGGAATACAAATCCAAAGCAGGGATATCACTATTGAGATGAAGGGCAATCAAGGGCAGAGAGAGCAATCATAAACCTTCTCTTACATTTGCCATTCCATTTTGAACACTCAGGATCAAAAAAAATAAACTTAGACTGAAAAATATGTGCAGAGTGACACAGTGTGATAAGGGGAATGAGAATGAGCATATATTGAGCATGACTTTCTTGCAGGAGCAAAACGTCAGTTACAGATGTATGCATTCAGAAAGTCAACTAAAGACTTAAAAGGAAGTAGTTAAGGAACATTATTGGTATGAGAAAACTGCACTTTAAAATCTGATAAATGTATGTAGTGGATTATTTGACATGCATCTTGCAGGGTCAGGGAACTCATCTGCAGCATCTTGGAACACCCTTGCTTAACACTGAATAAAGTCATAGCCCCCGTTATCCTGAAAGCATCAATGTTTTATACATGCAATGAAAGGAAGAAAAAGACAGTTCGTAGGCACAATGCTGAAAGGTAAATCAGAAAATTATGTACATTAAAATTTAAAAATGATAATATAGTTCAATCTTGAACGATAAATATTGGGAATTCTTTTTCTTCTGGCAAAAAAAAAAAAAAAACACAAGATATTTGTTTTCTATTTCAGTCTGTAAAATGGCAACAGCAGCAATGCTCTGCCCTTATGCAGAGGTTCAGTCTTGTCTTTCAGTGCAGGGTGATACCCAAATGACCTGACATTTCCTCTCCTCCCTAATTTCAATAGTCTATAATGCAATTGCTGAATGAAGTTCAAATCAGTATCTTACACATGCAAAACAGGTTTTAACCATGGCTAACATTTCTAGTCAGTCCATAGCAAAGGGCAGGAGGTAAAACGAGAGTACCTTTTCCATATCAACAGATAGCTCAGCAAACCATTGCCTTGCATCCTTCTGCTGGACAACGCAGGCCACGTGTAGGCAAGCTGCAAATATCAGATGATGGAGATACTCAATGATTCACTCTTCATACATTTAGAAACACTATTTTTGTCAGTCAGGCAAATTTCTATAGAGTTCAGAGTTCTTCACTCCCTCTGCAAACAATCTCAGCCGGTATTCAACAGTTAAATGTGATTTTTCTTCAAGACTTTCTAAGTTGCAAAGTTATGCTATTAGTACTGTATGAAATACAAACTGGAGAAGCTTATGAGAGCATTTTAAGGAATGCTTGTTGATGGGACAAAGTACAGAAGGCATCTTTTTAAAGGTGACAGAGACATTACTTTTGTTACTTACCTAGAGCTATCATGAAAGGAGGGTACAGCAGACAAAGATCAGTTCTATATGTGTCATTCACTATCCTCCTGTGCGAAACAAAGAGAGCACAATACCTCTTTTAGACTACATAAACTGCTGCCAGTTTATAAACATTTTATCAGTTACCCAAATGGTATCAGTTAATCAAATGGTAGGAGTCTGCAAGGCAAAACAGAGAAACTAAGATCTCTTCCTCAGTAAAAGCCTATTGAAGACATCCATTGTTTTCTTTGAAGTCACAGCAGAAGTCTGTTTGGAAACACTATATTGTAACATCAATGTAATCCTTCAGTGTGTTCACCTCCATCATAAAATAGTTATCCCTGTTCCATAAATAAGCAAATTAGGGCAAAAATAAAGGTAGTATTTTTATTGTCTGTATTTGAGAAACAATTAAGATGTTTAAGGAGTTCTGTTTAACCAATTTAAGAAACAAAACTGCATTCTGCTTTTACCAAAAGATGATGTTAACAGAAAAATAGCTAATGTCTATACGAAGTCACAATGTAACAGTGTAAAAAAACTGTGCTATTGGAGCTGTTCTAAAAATAAAAACTAGAGCATTTCAAAGTAAAAAGCATTACAGGGTTAAAAACAGTAATTTAAGCCAGTGACATATACATGCATAGGTTAACTTGTATACCCCTTGTATTATTTAGCCTGCTTAGCCATCTCTGAGGCATAACTGTTAAACACTCGCTTTCTTGCTGAAAGGAAACACTAAAATCAACCGCTGTCTTCATTACCAAGCAAGAGGTAGCAGCATGTCTTCTTGGCCCATATCTTGCACATATTGAAGCAAAGGTCTATAAGGATGATACACTATCAAACAGCAGTCCTAGGAAAAATGTCAAGATAAAACTCAAATTACAATGCAGAATGTGTTGTCAGTTCTTGTTAAAAACACTTGATTTACAAATCAATTACTGTACTTTTAAAGCAGCATTATGACACCTAACCCTACCATAATGAGGGCACTGTTCTCTCTAGAATACCATTATACAGCATGGATGCCAGTCTGTCAATGTCTTTTCCCCAAGAGACGCAGAAAGCCACATCTGCAACACAGTGAAACCTCATCTGCTTACAAACCCGTAATTCCCACTTGGAAATACAAAACACTGCCAGAAAGCAGTCTGTCGCTAAATACCATACATGGAAAGCATGCCAAAATAATTGACACTAGTTTGGAAAGCAGAAAAAAATTTTCCAGGTCTTTGAATTCCTCCTTTCCAGACCCATGTTGGTGTATGCAAGAAGGAATAACCCTGACTGAAAGCAGCCAACTGCACGCGCGTTACAGGGAAAAGCTGCATTCAAATCCAACTGTGGAGACTTGGTGCTACTTTACCTGAGCCCTGTAAGTCTGGGCCGTATCCTTTGAGCTTTCCCATAAAACAGAGCAGTGGGACAGTAACCCTTATTAAAAGCAGCTATAGCTGATTTCCTTTAAAGTGCCTGCAAGAAAAGGTAATGTTGTACTCCTTTCACACACTGCTCTAGTAGGTTCAGCAGCACCTCAGAAAGCACGAGGACCTACATTCAGTTCCTTGCTCACAGCACTCAAACCCGCATCTGACTTGCTAGCAGGTTACTCTGATTACCAACTTATAGACCAGCCTGAGTGGCAGCTGCCCACACCTTCTGCTGAAGCTGGACTCCTGCATAACTTTTTTTTTCCCCCCAAGCAAGAGGGCACAGTAGGAATACAACTCTATGCTCCTGACTTGCCATTCATCTAGGCAAATACACCAACATCCTGGTCTCTGTTCCAGGACTTCATAATATACAATTACCTCTCTTATATAAAAAGCAGTTCTGGAAACAGAATTTATGTTTTACTCTTCCCAAAAGTGAGCAATACATACTCCTATCTCCACTACTACAATATGCATTTTTTCTGTTGAGTAATTTTCATCAGAATGCTATAAATGTTAGACTTGCATGAGCACCATTCTAAAATTAGAGCAGGAGGAAGAAAAAAAAGATGACAACAGCATCATGCACATTCCATAGTAAAAAATTAAAAGCATTTTAAATAAAGAGTAAACCAAGGTGTCAGTGAAAACAAATAAACTCACCTACCATTAATTCTAAGAGATAGAATTCACATTCTAGTATCTGCAAAGAAGTAAAATCACAATTAAACTGCAGCATGTTTCAGACAATAGAAAGAACTGGCATCTAGCTTAACATTATGAATACAAAGGAATTCTCAGCACCTGTAGTTTTATATGAAATGCATTCAGGAGTGTTGGATATACAAAAGCAAACAAAATGGAATTATGATTATGCATTGTCATTACAATTGAACCCCAGTCATAACAATCCATTTGAATGTTTCATATCTGGTTTACTGTGAAGGACTGTAGTTGTCTGACTTGCTCTGACACCTGACAGCAGAAATTTGTTCACAGTTTCTACTTAACAGCAATACAAGAAATCCTGTTGTAGAACTGGAGTTTCTTCAGCAGGCTACTAACATGCCAAACAGCCCTTTCATGTATTTTCATATTTAATTTCATATGAAATATTCTGTCCAATTGTAGCAATTAAAAAAAAAAAAGTCCTTTTCCATGGAGGCAGTGAAGAGTTAGTGATAGTGAGCAAAAGACTGGACTGTTTTTGCTATGGATAAGCAGTATCCCAAAACATATTTCCATTTGCCTTTATCTGTAAAAAAGCAGTGTGGTTTTACTGAAAGCAGTTTAAATGCTTTATGTCCTGACACATTATTTGGCTTTCTAAATAGGATGAAAGGCAAAAATCACAAACAGGTAGCATTTATCACAATCTAAAGAAAAATTACAAGTATTTTCCTCCAAAACACTACAGCATAAATCAATACTGGTTTCAAGAAAACCATATAGAATTTATTAGACTGAGACTGAAGATGTCTCAAAACCCACTAGTAAATCTAAATTTTGAATAATAGATAAAAAGTTATTTTTCAAAAAACATTACATTTTATAGGCAAAAACAAAACAGCTTCCTGTAAGCCAACTGTTGCTGCATATAAACTTGGAAGCATCTCAGGTGCCAGGACTATTTATTTTCCCTGGAGCAACGTCCTTGTAAACAAGAATATTTTGGGGAGACAAAGCCAAATCTCTTTTATCATCACACTGTATAACATCGGTATTTTAAACACTCACTTTATGGCATTCCTTTCAGCAACTTCGAGAAAGGAAGTTATACAGAATTTATTACAATATCTTTCTTGATAATCTATCCAAAATTAAATACAAGCAACTCCGTATATTAGCATGAAAATATTTCCTTCTCAGAATTTAAAAGGAGAGGAGTTCCTCCTAAGAATTACTGGTCTTTTCATTCATTTTGATCAAGTTATAGTTTGTACAGCATACTTACATGGTTCATCCTATAAGGAAACTCCTTCGGGAAGGCATATGAAAACCTAGTTTTCACTACAGTAAAGACAAAACATGTTAAAAATGATGCACTTTAACTTCTTTCACATTCTATTAATCCACCTGCATAGAGCCCTTCAAATCCACATGGAAGCACAACTGCTTGCAATATAAAAACATGGTTTTGAAAGAGAAAAATTAAAAATTAAATTAAAGAGTTAAGGTTCTGACAGGGCAAGAGAAATAGGTCTCAAACCCATGTTTTCACAGTTACTCAGCCAGAGATTTGTCTAATGTTTTGGGCACAATTAAATCTTCTAGTCTACCACTACTAGATGTCTGAGTTCACTAACTTCCTGCAAGTAACCATGCACACAGGGCTGCCTGCCCACCGATGTCACTGCAATCTAGAGACCATTTTAGGATCTCACCTCCAAGACTAAATTCAAATGGAATTTTCCTTTGCAATTTTTTTGATCCTTCAACAAGCAAGATCGTAAAGCATGTGACAGAGTCTTAGGAAAGTAAGGCCGGGTGTGGAGTAGGAAGGAGAAGAACCCAGCCGAGGGAGATCTTGTAAGCACCTGGTAGAAAGATGTTCATAGGCAAAAAACAGGCTCAAATTCAAATCAAAAAGCCAATTAAACATGCTGCAGATAAATGCCTTAGGCACTGGACTACCACTTTTCAAGTGTGTTTTTCTCCTTGAGTTTTTCCCACTCAAAAGCAGCTGTTTAGGCATATGACAATTCAAGAAGCTCTTGCCTTCAAGACAATGCCCAAATAACATCTATATCCTCAGTGTTCTAGCTTATGACGATCCCCAATTTAGATCATTTAGATACTTCAGTAGCCTCATACATTTTACAAGAATAGCTATTCAGTGCACTATTAAGAATTATGTTAAGTGGCAAAAACAGAGTAAAATCAGATTACTGAGCAAAGAAAATTAAGTACTCTTGAAGATATAGATTTGAGATTTCAGCAAGTGAATCTTAAAGATTTTAAGTCCTCAGCCTTCACAGAAATCAAGTAACATTTAGCATCCTGGAAATGGACAGTACTGCTTATGTTAGTGACAGACAGTGAACTACGAATTGATGCTACTTCCAGGGAATCCATATGCCACTCACTTTGGAAGATAACATCAGTCTTCTGGATGGAAAACTTCAACGTGTAGATCTGTTGTGGACTTTACTAGAAAAACTGCTGTAGGGCAGTAAGACTAGTCCACTGCTTGGAAATTTTCATTATTTCAAGATAACAGAAGAATGAATAAAACAGACATCTCAAGTAGCATGCAAGTTAAAGAGATAAATAGGGAAAAATAAACTACTTTGTTTCCATTTTTTCCCCCCATACAGCAAGCTGGAGATGGAACCATGTGAAATTGTCCTTTCAGTCAGCTGTATAAACACAGGGAAAAGATTTTGAAGAGCTTGCAAGAAATCCGAGATATCTTCCTTACAAAGGAAGCCTGTGCTACAAGTTCCAATGTTTTTACCTAACAAAAAGCAAGTCAACCTCAACTATGCTGTTTTCTCTTTTGCTAGCTTCCTTTGACTATTCTCATCTTTTTACTCCTTTTCTGTTAAAAAAAAAAAAAAAAAAAAAAAAAAAGGATGTGTACTGATGAAGCAACTGTAGTACAGGAAGAGTAGGTAGAATATAAGCATAAAAATGCAAGGAAAAAGCCTGTTGCTTATTTGTTCCCACTTCCACGAAATGCCAAGTGCCCATCAGGACGCACAGGAATCCTAGGTCTGAAGGAAAAACCATGAGAATCAACTTCTACAAGACTCCGAGCCCTGGAACTTTCAGAAACAACACAGCTCAACAGCAGACGACTAAGCAGAATCAACTAAAATCCATCTAAGTTTCTCATTCATGCGTCAAAACAGTCACACAGATCTGTGCTTGGAGATGCTTCTGCTATAAAAATAGCAACACTTCGCTAAATCTAGTACTGGTCTTGGTCAGGCTGGCACTGAAGACACGTTTCAGTTTCTGGTGGTAGAATTGTCATACAGCCAGCCCCATGGATTGATATAGTTACTGCATGTGGAGGCTACAGATGCAGCTGGTCACCTGTCCCCTCAGCAGCTAAGAGCTATTTTGAAAGCACTGACCTACATTTTGAAGAGCATAATGAGGAATAGCCTTTTGAGAGCAGCTGGACCTTCTGGGTCAAATTACAGCATTTAGTTAAGGAAGCCATTGCTTTAAGATCTCAGTGGTTGACACGAAATTTACAGGAAATGGGAAATATAAAGTGGGAAAGAGAGAAAGTAAAGTAAGTACAGTGTGATTTTGTTGCATCTTTATTTGCGAACAATATATACGTTATAAAATATATTTAGAAGTAAATATTGTGTGAAATTCAGTTTTATGGCAGGGGAAAAAATGGATTAAAAAGCTCAGGAGGCATGAAGCCTACCGAAACTTCCACAAAGAGGTACTTTCATGGAAACATACCTGACAAAATAAGCAAATAAATACCTAGGTTCCCAGTTCTATCTTTGAGTAGCTCAGAAGTCTGTTCACTACTCTAGTTTTATAGGCCTTGGTATTTAATTTTTATTTATGCTTCTTACAAGCTCCATTCAGAATCAACAAGAACTAATAGAGTCTTTTGTTTCCATATTTTAAAAAAATTTACTTATACTAAATGGATTTAACTGGCTTCGAGCAGCCAATGTGTAACCACCCATGACTTAATAAAAATAGTTATCATAAAAAAAAGTCCAATCTCTCTACAGAGATACCTAACTATGGCGGAATGAGAATCACTAATACTTACACACAGAAGTAGCAGCAGAAATCAACCTTGTATTTGAAACAACACCAAACTCCTGAAGAAAAAGAAGGTTAAATGAGGTGAACCACCAGAAATACTGCTTATCCCACTATTATTATTAAATTAATTATTAAATTAAATTTAAATAAATTAAATAGTTATTAAATAAATATTAAATAAATTATTAAATTAAAACAGCCTCTTACTAAATTGGGCTTCTTTATGCTGTATTTCATTTTTCCCCACCCTTTTTTTTTTTTTTGAATTAATGTAAACAGAGTAAATTACATGACCTAGGTAAAAAAGTTTTTTCCATTTATTACTTTGTCCTTTCAGTTATGAAGAATGAAGAATAGTAAACGTATATGAAAAGTACTACAGCCACAATACCTGAAGATTAGTTTGCTAACAATCTACACATAAAACAATCAAAAGAGCTTCAATAAGGTGTGCTGGTTTTAGACTAATTGGAAAGAAAACCATGTTTATAAGGATGTCATTAACTAACTTTTCTAAATATGTTTCCATGAAGCCTTAGGTTCTCCACTGAGGCAGACAGCAAGTCAAAAATTTCTACTTAGAAATTTTCCTTTTGGAGATGCACATACAAGAATCATTACTGCTACATCTGCCTTCTGAAGATGCAGAAGCCTTAGCATCAGGAAGGCTGCAATGCCTCCTAACAGCTGCTGTAACACAGAGTGTAAGTGGACATATTTTCCTTACACGAGTAGACTTCATCAAAGGCTTAATCAACAAGATGATAAAAAAAATACTCTCTCCATGTTCTGTGCCTTTCTCCTTTCCTTTATCTCTTTCAAACACTGAAAGCTATCAGAGCTTTTGTACAGATAACAGTACCACACATAAACATCAGTTCAGTAGGACCGCTTCTAGGTATTTGGGTTCCTCCTCTAAAATCATAACTGCTAACATAGCACAGATTTGCCAATATGATTTTTTTTTTCCATTATGCAGAACCTCCTCAAACTGCTGAAAAGCTTCTCCCATTTCTTAGAAAACTAGGAACAGGGCCTAGCTGATGCTAACTTTTAGCCACCCTCAAAGTGGACCTTCACCTCCACTGGTGGAGGACTCAGGCCTTCTCACCACTATCCCTAATGGATCAGATCTTTCTCAAACACAGCACGTGAGCTACAACATGCTTTTCATTCAAGTAATGAAAGTGTGGTAAACTCTGAAGATCCCTCACTATAAGAAAAGGAAAAAGATAATTAGAAAAGAAAAATCAAATTTGTTTTAAAATTTGAGTAAGCACAAGAAGGAAAAGCACAGGAGAAAGGAGACTCAAGCAAAAACTGCACAATTTAAGATACACTGTACATAAATACGTAAGCACTGATAGCAAAACACACATTTAAAGTAATCTTTCCAATTTCCAGAGGCTCTTCAGGGTTAGTAATTCAGACAAAAATGTGAAAGATCAAATATTAAATAAAATGTTTGAAGGCCTTCTGTCTCCTTTTCTTAAATTGCAATAGAAATCCATACAAAAAAATACCCAGAAGGTTTAACCCCCACAGCATGAAGAATGACAAAAAATTCTGCAAGTCCTGAATGTTTTTTCACTTTCATACATCACATAATTTCACATTAAAAAATTGTAATACTTCATACCTCTACTTTGGATGCCAAAAACACACACGTAGGAGCCATTAATACTGGATCTATACTTTTTAGGGAATATCTGAAATGTTACAACAAAATTATAATATGTTGTTTCACACATGTAGAATGATTAATCTATTAAGAGCACCACACTTCCTTTTGAAATCTTAAGTTAACTTTTACTAGCATAAAAGCTTTACACCATCCAGAAAACAAAAGTGGCACTATTTTTTAACACAAAATTTAAAAGGGCTACCAAAATGTGCCTGACACGTTTTATTCCTGTACCATCATAATAAACAGTCCTACCTGGCATAGAATCTCTTGAAGTAGACTGTAGCAGTGGCAATAACTTGCTGTCTTAATTTAAGATGTTCACCTAAAGCCTGGATAACTTAAAAGAAAAAAAAAGCTTGAGTTGTGTTTCTATAAAAAATTTGACACCAAACAGCAAAGGATTTCAGAACACGGCTAGTACTGAGGATTCTAAGGAGCAGTAACACAGCCTTCTCCTTGCGTCCTCATACACTGCTCAGGTGAAACAGTATGTAGCTGCAAACCTACAGACCTGCAGGTGAAGAAGTACTACCACCTCATGAAGCTTGTGGACACCTTTAAAAAAGGAAAAGTGACTCGACTTCATCGTATACAAAGTCCATGAATTTTAAGTAGACGGCAATGCGAATCTAAAAGGGTGAAATATTGAATATTCCATTTCATAGCAAAAGAAATCCAAATACTTGAAATGTAAGTCTGTGGCTTTTCAGGGCCATGCAAAATGGATGTGCTTTTCAAACAACTAAAGCTGCCAACACAAACATGGTCATTAAATTTGGCAGAGGCAGCAGGTGTTAAAGAAATGACATATTTAGTCTAGGGAGAGGGGGTGGGAGACCAGAGGATGCAGTCAGCTGCTCCATCATAGTAGTCCTCTGCCAGTTGGCCAAGAAACAATCCTGGTGTCATCTGTGCAGGTAGCTCTTGTTTGGCCTCCCAGGCAAAGGAAAGGTGCCAAGCAAATTAGATGCATCAAGCTGGGATTAAGAGCTGGGGCTGGATATAGAAAACGACAGAGAGAAACACAGACAAACACAAGGTTGTTACTTGTTATTCTTCCCATATTTTTTTCACAGCCATTACTCTGAGAAAGGCTTGGCTGTGTGAAGACTCTTGTTTTCCTCCCTCACCAGAAACGTCCAAAAAAAAAAAAAAAAAGATCATTGAATATACACTTAAGTACAAGTAATATACAAGTGTATATGCAAGCATCTATCCAGGAAGCAACCACTGATGGAAAAAGCAACAATTCCATTGTCAATAAACGCTACAGTTAGTCTCCCATTAAGCATACAAAAACTTTTAAAAGTCCTTTTTTCCCCAACCACTGTTTCCTCCTTGGGAATATCCAGGCTCGCACTGCGCTCTCATTTAATGAGCACTGCAGCAATTTAAAACATGTAAATACCAAGAGCATTGTTGGCTAGAAAATGGACCAGTGTAGGAGAAGAACCACCCTGACCAACACTGACTATTGGCAACATAGTTTGGGTTTGTTTGGTTGGTTTTTTAAGCACAAAAATTAATTAGTTACCCACCACAATTGCCCAAAGTCACTTAAGTTCTTTCACTGTCATATCACTCTTCTCCTAAAAATAAGGATGCCTAATTCAGACTAGCTTGCCACCAACAGTAGGACTCACAAGCAACACTGCAGAAAGGAGGTTAAGTCCACTATGGAATGCCTACACAAATATTAAAATACTTATCAGTGTATCCTGGGAGGTCTTAAAGGATTTTTCACTTTGATTTGACCACGGGGCTACAGAGCTGTCCTACTACTAGGGCATCAGAATAATCCAAACATTAAGCTAAACAGAATTCTCCAAATATGTTTCTTGTTCCCATGGGATTTTTCAGGAGCAGTTAGGCCATCTGCTGTCAGAGAAAAATCAAGTGAGGCTTAGGGGAAAAAAAATGGACAAAAGCCTAGAGAGATTAAATGAAATGGAAGCTTCTATATGCCAGGAAAAATTCCAGTACTTGTAATAAATTTTTGGGAAAAAAAAACCAAAAAAAAAAAAAAAAAAAGGAAGCTATCGGATTATTATTTATTCCCTCATGTTTACCAAATAAGTAGTTTCAGGGTTTTTATTTGTTTGGTTTTTAAGTAAAAATGTTGGTTTCAATTCAGAAGTTTTGAGTAGCCCATAATGCAAACATTACAGCTTCTGCACCAAACCAGAAAGAGAAATCATTTAATAGGCTTTTCATCCAAAAACTCGATTAAAACTCTATGATCCAAAGAAAGAAGTCAACATTAATTTCTCATGTTTGAATTGGCTTAGAATATGATAATTTTCCCTCTCTATAGCTCTTATGGCCACACAATCAGTTACTGATCTACAGCAACTGTTTTCAAATGGGGAGGCAGCAAGAAATTATCCCTTCAGGTAATTTTCAGGTTACTTTGGGAAACAACCACCTCCTTAAGCAGAATCAACATGTCACAGCCAAGACTCACAGCCATATCAAGATAATGCAGAACAGGTGAAAGGCTCAATATATCTAAAATAGGGTCCCCAATTCAGAGGCAGGTAAAAAAACACAACACACACTGAGGGCTCAAATATGGCAACTGCTGTATGAGTTACCATCAGCACAGTACATCCCCACACTGTCCTCTCCATGAAAGTATCCCTCTTGACCACAGAAGATGCGACAGTCTAGCAACACCATCCCCTCCAGGGCATGCCATGTTCATACATGCACACATGCTCAGGGCAGGCAGCCTTCTTCCAGCTACCATGGGTCAGCAACCTTCCTTTAGAAAAGGCACGGAGAACCAAGGAAAAAGACAACCACAAACGATTTAGCTTATCTATGAGGGCTGCTTCTCCTATTTTACTATGTTGGCCTGTGATATCTAAGGTAGATATTAGCGACATCGTACCAGAGGTTAAATCTTCCCAACAATATTCTGTTACATTCTGTTGCCATGTGACAGATGGCAGCAGAGGGGCACTCTGACACAATGGCGTCTGACATGGAAGTGCGTATGAAACAAAGGTGTGGAACTGAATTCCTCCGTGAAGAAAAAATGGCACCCAATGACATTCACTGATGCTTACTGAACATTTATGGAGAGGATGCGAGCAAAGCGTGGCAGTGGCTGGTGCATTTCAGCAGTGACATGTAGGATCTACCACTTGATCTAGCAGCTGGTAGCCCTACCCACAGCAGGGGGTTGGGAACTAGATGATATCTGAAGTCCCTTCCAACCAAAGCCATTCTATGATTCTACAACCAGCCACGTTCCAGACAGCCTTGTATAGCTGTCATACCACAAAATGAAAAGCATCTCTATCAGCACACCTGCATTAACTGACAGATTACAAAGAGGGAATGGTGTGCAAAGCTGAATATTGGCTTCAAGGCACTGGAAGCAATGGTGCAATATCACAAAATTTATACCAGGTAGATTACCACGAATGTTCTCACACGAGCAGAAAGAGCACATTATGCAAGTTTGTTAGGACCCACTGAATCAATAGGTGGCTGAGGGTGACCATTTCCTGGACTGCACCATTACTGGCGACAAGATGCGGTGTCACCGCTACAAGCCACAGTCAACATGGAAGGCCATGGAGCGGTGACTATAACAATCAAAAAAATCAACATGATGAAAAGGTGTTACAAAGAAAAAGGAAAAGTGCTCACCTATCTCTGAAGATCTAGGCTCACAAGGGAAACTCCACAAGGGAGGAATCTCCAACCAGAAGTCCTTCCACAGTAGCAGTCAGCCCTTAAATGAGGTCTAAGAGAGGTGCAGCCAGGCTCCACCCCTTCTGGTAGCACAGCTGAATTGCCTTCACCTGTGCTCCCAGGGCTGACCAGTCCTTTTCCCAGGTGCTCAATCAGCGGTTCAGGCCATGACTCAACAGTTCCCATGCAGTAACATATGATTCCCCATCAAAGTTCAAGATGCAGTACCAGTGAGTAAAGAGATGTGCACTGTCTTTTGGGATATGAAAGGGGTGATCCTCATGGATTTCCTGGAACCTGAAGAAACCATCACCTTTGACTGCTGTGTTGTGATGCTAACTAAGCTGAAGGCTCAAACCTCTGTAGTCAGGACAAAGAAATCAATTCTTTTCTTGCAACATGATAATGTTAGGTCCCATACCAGTTTTATGGAGCACACTGCCAGTCTTGACTGGACTAACCTACAACAGTCACTGTATAGTCTGGATTTCGTAGCTTCTGATTTCCACCTGTTCAAATGGATGAAAGATGGACTGCATGGGCAACATTTTCCCTAGCAACAATGCCATCATAGCAGGTGTGAAACAGTGGGTCATCTCTGCTGGTGCAGATTTTTACAAACGTGATAATCCAGCTTTAGTTGATCACTGGTGAAAATGCATAGCTAATAGTGGTGACTGTTGAAAAACAATGTTTTGTAGGTGAGAATTTGCTCTATCAAATAGGGTTATTGTGCTCTTGGTATCTGTTGTAGTTTCCATGGAAATAAATAGGAGGTATCACTTTCAGAGTGACCTATGCAGTTTGTAAGAGTTTACTCAGGAAAATCATTGAAGTGGAACATAAAAAAGGGCACATTCCATAATTAACGATAGTGAAAATTAACACAAATACAGTTTTAAAAATACGAGTATCCTATTTCTTCTTTTTGCATTGGGAAGCTATGAAACTGTTTTAACCTCAAGGAACATCAGGTATTGATCAAACTGATAAATCACTGTTTGCTTGACTTTCTGATGCTATATAAGCAATAATGAAAATATATCAACAGAAATCAGATTTGGAGCATACTCAATTATTACAGAAACCATTAACCTAAGAAAGAAGCTGGGCTAAGTGTCCTTCACAGTTACAGTTCAGTATATAGGTAAGTTCTTCCAGTAGCTTTGGTGAAGTCATTTAACTTTTCTTTTAGATAGCTGAAAAGATAGGCGTTCTGCACTTTCTATGTACAGCTATGAAAAGTATTCAAACAGCTGTTTGCAAGCAAACTAGTGCTTTGCAATATCCTTCTCCTAAGGAGATTTTTTTTCTTTCTTATAAGTCAGACAATTGCATAGGAAAGAGTTTAAGCGTCTGTGTAACCTGATAAACTACAATGCAGCTATTCACAGGGTTAAATGCTTTGCAGGACCACGTCTTAGATAACTTCATAGACAAGCCTCAAACTCTTTAGGAGAACAGGCTGCAGACAACACTGCGCAATTTGAGAGCCACCCACTGCTGGGGAATCAGCCACATGGGCCCAGACATGGGCAACTGTGCAGGTTTCAAAGAGTATAACTGAACACAACAAGATTCCGAGCTTCACTTTTTAACAGGACTGCACACATTGGCTAAAATACTTACCACATAATCCCCCAGAAGATCACAGCTCGACATTTACTGTCATCAATAACCTTTAATATGCTAGCTTACCAGCTTCTCCTTGCTTCTCTTAGTTTTTTGGGTTTTTTTATAGAATGTCCTGAAAATCAGAACTGTACTATGTTTTGCCCTACCACAGGTTAACATATTACATATGCAGCCAGGTTATATGTAATTCCTCCTGAGCTAACACAGTTAACTGAACAATAAATGTTGTAGGCATTCCAACTCTTTGTTAAAACACATTGTGAAACTATATGCAATGTAGTACAGAAAACCACATCCTCTGAGCCACTTACATCTCGACACAGCAGATACTATACAATAAGATGGCACAAATAAAAGTAAACCAATTTTACCATTAGTAAAAAATATCTGTAGCTTCCAATATTCTTCTTCAGTCAGAAATTTCAAGTCTTTTTGGCGTTCCTTCAGTAGATCTTGTTTATCCAAAATCCATTGTAAACTGAAGGGAAGGAAAATAACTTTAGTAACTCTTTATCAATGCTACACTGCCTCCCACACTAACAGAATACAGCTGGGGGCTAAGGCCTAGTGACCTTTAGCCAAGCCATGGGCAAACTCCTCAAGCAAATAATCCCTAGGGTTTTACAAGTTAGGCATCTGCAAAAACACCAGCACGGACTGAGATCAGCCTATAGCTGTAGAGAATCAAACCGACTGCAGAGAAGTTGTGCTCTGATGATTACTTGAAAGCTTTATGCTATATTTAGCCCACCCCAGGCATCCATTTAGAGCCCAACGTCCTCAGAATGCGGTACTCCACGCAGCCCAACCCTCAACATGCCACAGCTGAAGATAAATATATCCCACCCGCCGTCTCCAGCTGCCCCGTGGCTGGCACCGACCACCGCTCCAACACCGCCCTCGCTGACCGTCACCCAGACAAGCCACCCTCACCCCCACCCTCACCTCCAGCCGAGGCTACTCGCAGCCGCAGGCCGGGCCCACCGCCGCGCCTCAACAGCCGGGCCCGGCTCCGGGCTCCCGCCCGCCCCGCAGGCCCCCAACGGCCCCGCATCCCCGAGCCGGGCAACGAACGGCCAAAACACGGCACCGCGAAGCTCCCCGCCCTCCCTCCCCTCGGCCGCGGCACCCACTAATGCGAGCTCTGCCAGAAGTTCCCGGCCATGAGGAGCCGTGGGAGGCGCCCGGGCCCTGCGCTGCCCCGGCCCCGCCGCGCCGCCGCCCCCGCGCCGGCACCAGGAAGGAGGCGGCCGCTGCCGCCCCGTGCCCGCTCCGCCGCCGCCGGGCGGCAACACGCGGTGCTGCGGAGCGTTCCCCCGAACGCGGGTTCCGCCCGGCGGGGCAGCGATGGGAGGCCCCCCAACGTGCCCGGCGGCACCCGGCCGGTGTGGGGCGTGTGTTTGGGCCTGGACCTGCGCGTGGGTGCGGTGGTGGAGGCCGCAGGGGAAGGGAGCGATGATTTCAGAGCCTGGAAGGTGTTTGCGGGGTTATTTCCTGCACCAGGCAGGGTGCGGGTCTGCCTGTGTATAAACTCGTCCCTCCTGCAAGCCCCAGCGTCAGGGCTGAGGGTGAGTGCAAGGAGGAAGGATGCCTGGACACCAGACCGATGGACAGCAGCTGGCAGCAGCCTTGGGAGAGCCTCCCTGGTCCACCAGCAGCCTCAGCCTGTCACTGCGCCCATAGAAGCTGGCAGAACATCTGTCAGGGGCCTCAGCAAGGTGGGCGAACTTTTGGCTGGCCCTCTGTGCTGCTAACAGCTGTCAGGACCCGTGAGCACGTGGAGACTGTCTTTGTGCGGTCTGACGAAACTTATTTGTTCAGAAAATTAAGTCTGCCTTGGCTGTTTGCGCACCACAGGGTTCTCCTCATGCTCTGTACTCTCTTCCGTCTCCATCTACCTCTTGAAACATCTCCCCGAGCTCTTGCAGCCTGAGCTGAGAGGCTGTTCGCAGAGCCACAGCTGAACATCTCTGCACCACCACCTTTCATCAGGCAATGGCTTCATTCAATGAAATGTAACAGAAACTTTTCGCAATATGCAAATCATTGGGAATATAATAATGTGTTTCTGAGTATCTAGGGGATAGTCCTATTCATTCAATTTCAGTGTTTGTCCCTACACTGACCTACTACCCCTGAAAGCCCGGGCCCGCCAGACTGTGAGCTGCTCTGTATCTGGTATATAGCTGAGGTGCTGAAGGTGCCTTGAGGAGCTACCAAGTGGAGAAAGGCAGTGCATTTGTCTGTGCAAGGACAGTACTTTCCAAATTCTGGGCTTCAATGGAGGAATTAGATACGTTTCTAGATATGTCAGAAAGAATCTGGAATTGAGATATTATTTAAATGCAGGAATGTGAGATGAGGAGTTAGGTAAGGAAGCAGAATTTGCGTACAGCCCTGGCTATATTTCCCTTACTTCTCCCTTCACTGTGTAAGCAGACATGGTGGAAAGCTGAAGCTTAAGCTCCACAGGCTTTCTATAGAAGCTCTCTGACTTTACACATTTCTCAAAAAAGCCAGCCAGACATTGCAGAGCTTGCTGAGGATGTGAAAATGCAAATGGGAAAGCCCTTATTTCACTGTTCCAGCACCACAACTGCAAAGAGGGAAACCTGACTGCCAGCACCAGCACGCACCTTTTGATTGCAGCCACCTACAGCTGCATCATGCCTACCTTTCACAGCAGCCAGGAGACAGCACGGAGAGAAGCCCGCCATTGGTTCACTCAACACACTAAAACCACAAAAATAGCAGCAGAACTCATGCTGCTGCTTCTCACATCAAACAGGCATCTCTGTCTCACCATCCTCTACCTGCCTGGTTGCCTTTTTCTTACTCTGCTCCGATACCTGTGATTTGCCACTTCATGGTGGTGATTTGTGCTTCTGTGTGCTGCAATGTTGCAGGAAATAAACAGTAGGGACTGTGCAGAAGACTTACCACAGCTGTTATAAATATCACTGCAATGCTGCACACCAGGCATAGAGGACAACTTTGCTTGCTCTGTACCTAGCTGCATAGGGGTTGCAGGAACAGGAGTTCAGGAACAGAAGTGCAGGAAAAGCAGCACTTTGCCAGCCCTTTTACCAGTCTTCTTTTCTCAGCAGGACAGACCTTGTATTGCCTGACCCCATTTCACAGCACTGCAGCAAACCACATCAGCACTGAGATATGGAGGAGCAAACCCTCCCTGCCCCACAGACCCAGAGAGCAACCCCACTCAGCCTCCCTCTCATTGCCCTACAAAGGGACATCCCACCACAATGAAGCACAGCACTCAGCGTTCCCAGTGCTAAGAGGTGTCCTTCCCAACCTTCCAATGTATCCCTCTCCAAAGGTGCAGGAGAACCCAAAAGGGCAACATGGGTGCTGTGGGGCCATGTAATGTGATGCAGAGTCTCTTGAGAGCCATACACAGTTTTTCACCCATGTTTCTTGGAGGAGATGGATGCTGACACTGGTCTGTGTGCCTGGAGGCCCAGTTGGGAAGTTCATGCCTGGGAAGGGACACCGTGAGGAGCAGACAGGACAATGCTTTGCAGCCTTTCTCTTCTAGGAGATCACATTATTTACCATATCCTCTCCATGTGTTTCTGTCAGAACAGGAAAACGAAGATTTCATGAAGCAGACATGCAGTGCTGCTGCGTGTGCTGATGTCTCCAGCTCAGCCCCCGACCTGGCTGCTGCTCTGAGGGACAGGCAGACATGGGATGAAAGAAAGCACAGCCAAGAACCTGCAGGTAAAATTATACTTTGTCGTATTTGTGAGATGAAATTATCTGTCAGCTCCGGCTGATCTGTTCCCTGCTTTCCCACTGAATAAAGCCCATCGCAAACACATTGCATATGCTTACTAGTCCATCACTGGATATAAAAATACACAGAACAGTTGTGTAGATTCTTTTCTGACAAAATACATGCTCCTTCCAATCCATGTATGGTAAATAGCATAAAAATGAGTGAAGGATGATGCCCTTCTTTCCATTCTATAGGTCCTCCTCCACAATAATAAACAATAGAAAAAAGCACAGCATTTCCTTTAGCACTTTCCCTTAGTTGCATACACACAAAAACATTGTCACCAACGCTCTCAGGATTTTCTACATGTTTACGTATTCATACAATAACAGAAAACAGTCTGTATCTCCTCACAGACCTGACAATAAGCATTCGTGTCTGCCCTCTTCTGTTTAATATCCCCTCGGGAAATGAATGAGTGGTACTCAGCTTTCCTGACTTTAATCAAGCTTCCACAGAACAAGCCGAGAATGTGAGACATTGCGGGGAAGGAGAGGGAAACTGCAAAAGAAGTGTAAGTGGAATTGAAAACCCCTTCCAGCTTCTGTTATGTCACTTCTCATGGAAGCCTTTGTTACGACTTCACTAAGTTAGGTAATGTGACAGTTGTCTGCTATTTTTCCCAATAATGGTGGTCTTTTAGGCTATGTTTTGCAGTGAGGGAGGTGGACTTGAGGAGTGCTGACTTTGGATGTAACCCCATGTCAAACCGGTAGTAAGTATCCATGAATAATGTTTATACATATATATTTGTGAAACAAAAATTCAGCTTCTCAGTAACGCACGTAGCTGAAGATTTGTGTCTTGTTTTGTTTCGTTTTCTTTTGCTTCTTAAACGGCAGTTTTAGGGAAGAATGATTTATATTGGAGATTCCTTTATTTGAAGCACCCTCACACCCAACACATGGACAGAGAGGGGGAAAAGGAGAACCTAGCAAAGGCAACTATTCAATATTTCGTGTGGAAGACATTCAGGATAAATTGATTAGATGATGAAAAGATCGCCACACAAGGAAAAAAAAAAAAAAAAAACCGAAAAAAAAAAACCAAAAAACAAACCAAAAACAAGAGATAGTCATGATTAAAACCCTCAGCTTCGTGGTGAGAGCTCCTTGGTGAAGGCAGCTATTTTGGAGCCACCTGCGTGTAAAATCATTTTAAAAAACGTCCCGCACTCCCGGGCAGCAGCAGCAGCAGCAGCAGCAGCCTGTTATTGCAGGGGGTTTCCATTTCTGGGTCACGAACGCGCGGCGTTTAACCCCACCTCCTCTCACTAAAGCGCACACAGAGAGAACATATGCGGCGCGGAGCATCGCATCAGCCTTACGTCGGGCTGATGCTCGCCCGGGGATAGTTCCTCGGCCCGGCGGCTCGAGGGGATCGGTGCGGGGCCGCACAAGGGAGCCGGGCTCGCGTGGATCCCGGGGCTGCCCTGGGAGTGAAGAGCGCGGGCTGCCGGCTGGGCACGCATCGGTTCTTCGCTCGCAGCGGCACCCGTCCCGCCGGGGAGGGCTTTCCTTTCTGGGAGGAGCAAGTTCCCGGCGCCAAACGCAGACCCTCTGAGTGAGGACCTAGCCGTTTGCCTTCCACTGGCCCCAGACGATGCGCTATCTGCCTCCGAGGTCCCAGCCGAGGAAGGGACGGAGCGGGCCGCAGCGCTCAGCCCGCAGCCCGCTCCCCTCTCCCCGCCGGCAGCCCGCAGCCGCTCCGCGCAACTCTGCGCCGCAGCTTGGGGGCGGCTTCCCCGGGACTGAGTGCCGATCACGTTGATCTTTATAGGAAATGAGGGCCGAGGGGAGCGGGGCTCGCCGCACAGCGGTGTGGGGGGACAGCTTCAGGTGTTCTGTGACGAAAACCCCGATATCGCCCTTCCCGGGAGCGCAGCCCTGGAGATAGAGGGATTTTTGCTTTCCCGGAATTTCAAAAGCGTGCTCGGCCTCTCTGTCTCTCTCAATACCAGACCTTCCCCCCCTCCCCCCCCTTTTTTTTTTTTTCTTTTTTTGCATCAGCAATAAACCTAGGCGCAGCGCAAGCTGCAGGAAGAGACTTGGCGGGTGCCAGGGGCTTCCCCCATCCCTGGCATGGCACGCCGTCGAGAGCGGTATCCGTGCACTTGGGGCGAGCCCCGAAGCCCGAGGGATGCTCGGGACAACGCGGCTGCGGGAAACCCTTCCCGGCAGGCAGCAGAATATGCGCGTCCGATGTTGGCTTCAAACCCCTCGAGGTATGCGTTTAAACACAGAGGTGACAAATGCCCTTTCTCGGGCAGAAGTAGCTGTGCAATTTAACACTAGGAGTTACTTTCGAACTGATATTTCGGATGCGGCTTAAATCAAATCCGATTTTTTTAGGAGAGTTCATTTTGAGAACGATTTAGAGAGGTCAGTTAACTGAAAAGACCCCCTCTCTTAAAAAAATCCTTAAAAAAAAAAAAAAAAAAAAAGAAAGAAAGAAGAAAAAGAAAGAAAGAAAGAAAAAGAAGAAGAAAAAAGTGCATGATACAAATATTGAAATAGAAATAGTGTGTTTCCTGGTAGTTTGGGAAGAGACAACCCCTCCGTATATGTGTGGCCCTATTTTTTCCATGCGAGAGGGAAACTCTGAGGTTAATGCATCGCCTTCTCTCAAACGCACTCTTGATTTTTCAGCCCTAAAGACGGTGACACCGAGGGAGCCGAGGGCTGCGCTCAGCGGCAGCAGCGCAGAAATACGGAATAATTTTATTTAGATTTTATTTTAATAGCACAAACAATGAAGAGGAAAAACATAAAATAAACCCACAGACTGTAACGAAAAAATATTATTTCCGACAGCTGACACCTACACGTTTCTTTGGTTTCATAACTCTGAAGCTGTCAGAGCTGGCGCATATTTCTGCTTTGCAACATACAGTGCCGAAATGAAGGGAAGGACTTCATGATGTGTTTTAAAATCAGTCCATGTGAGCGTGAGTTTAAGCTCCACTTTTCTGTGTGTACTTTCGAATATCTTTACTGGGAAGAAGTCATTTGAAGCAGGCACCAGGGGAAGACCTTTCAGTCTGTCAGACGCACTAATTAGGAGCTGCATACACCGTGGGGACAGATGGGTTCTCTTCCCCTGTCTCTCGCCCCCACCACCAATTTCACCACGAGGGGATGTTTATCAGAGTGTAACCAACGCTTTCTGATAGGCACATCTTTGCTAAAGTTCCATATTTTTCCTGCTCGGAGTCGTATCTCGAAACGCAGATGACGAAAGCCTTTACAGCATTAGACGCTCTCATTAAGAAGTCTGCTCCCCCCCGCAGCTCTTCTCCTCCGCACGGGCAGAGCCCATCTCTCTCTCCCGTACATCGCAACCAGCCAGCCCTGCCCTGCTCCCTGGTGCCGCTGCACTGACATCTTCCTCCCAGCAGCCCATCCCACTTTCTTCCTTCCTTGCCGATGATTTCTCTGAGCACCACAGAGCTCCTTGGAGCTTCCATTTCAATAACAATAATCCATAATAATAATCACGATAATAATAATGATATAGCCTATGCTGAAATGGAAAGTCAGCGCTTTCCCAAAGGCCGAAGAACCGTGTGATCTGTTTGGTGCCACCACCATCTTTACCAAAGCACGCGGACTGGGAGCTCGTCTCCACGCGTTGTGCCCCGGGGGATCGTTTCGGTGCAGCAGGACGGGAGGGAGGGCCGAAGCGTTGTAGGAAAACCCCACCGGGGCAGCCGCAGCTCCACAGCCCGTACCCAGCGCGGGAGGAAGGCGCTGCGTGGCACCGCACCTCTGTGCCCGGGGCTGTGACGGGCGGCAACTGCCACCGGCCCTGTGCCTCCACGGGACTAAGCGGCCCTTGGGAACAGAGGCCCTGCCGGCTGTCCGGGCTCCTCGTCTGGTTAGGGTTCTCTCCTCGGGGATTAAGGATATAAATTTTTTTATAAGTGACGGCAGAGTCTTTAAGTCGTTAACCCGAGTGATGCTGAATGCAGCTATGCCGCATCCAAGGCACCCACAGCGGGCTGTTCATAAACGCTCACTGCTGCTTCTTCTGGGGCTGCAGCCAGCATGGGGCACATAGGAGCAGGGTCACTCGTGTGGAGCTGAGGGGGAGTGGGCATAGGCCCTGACATCTCTGAGTTTAGAACTTCAGTGCATGGTGTAGGGTCCTTCCCTTCCCTTCCCTTCCCTTCCCTTCCCTTCCCTTCCCTTCCCCGTTCCTCCCTGCAGCCCTCACAAACGCTGCTTTTCCCGTAGCAGTGTCCAGGCGGGTGGAAGTCTGAGCACAATGAAACCTGAGAATTTCTGTCACTCTCTGCATATGGTCCGAAGTGCTTTAATCCCAATTAGGGGCGGCTGACACACGGTCCTATTCATCCCAATCAGCTCTTGAATACATTTGCCTAGAAATGAACTTCACAAATAGACCCTCTCCTAAATGTGCCCAGCAGCAAGGAAAATCGAATTGAGTCAGGGGCTCATTCTGAGGCGATCGAGGGAGAAAAGGTATGAATTTATAAGGTACACCGAAACATTGCAATTCAGCAACAAGTTGACTGACTTTTATTTGCACCATGTCAACCGAAAGAACCGAGAGATGCGCCGGGGGCTGCGGGGGGAGAGCCCGGTTAAAAGGCGGCTTCAGACGGCCGCTGAATGCGCCGTGCCGCGATCTGCGCCTCCAATTGAGGCCGGCCGAAAGGAAACAAAAATCTCGGCCCCTACGCAGGAATTTTTAAGTAGCACAAAATGTGTCTGAATCCGATCTCCGCTGCTGCTCGCCATTAACAATAAGAATACCAAATTGAGATCCTGTCATCTGCCGGGGTTCCCATAGAACCTCAATCACCATTCAGAAGCTGCTTTAATATCCCACCCGCATCCCGTCTGCACCGCACAGCTGGGCGGGGGCCGAGAGCGGCACAGAGCGTTGAGCCGCGTGCGGGAGGAAAGGCGGAACGGGGCCAGAGGGAGAGGGGTGGGCAGGGCTTGGGGGGGAGCGGGGAGTGAGGGAGGGAGAGGGGATGGAGGGAAGGAAGTGGAAGGGGAAGGGGAAAGAAGGAAAGGGGAAGGGGAAGAGAGGGGAAGAGAAGGTAAGAAGGGAAAGGGAAAGGGAAAGGGAAAGGGAAAGGGAAAGGGAAAGGG
>NW_024884142.1:33333927-33338429 GCF_019232065.1 Centrocercus urophasianus
GGGAAAGGGAAAGGGAAAGGGAAAGGGAAAGGGAAAGGGAAAGGGAAGGCAAGAAGAAGGATACAAGAGCAACAAGTTCAGACTGGGCAGGCCTGGGGCTGGTCCCGGCAGCTCCGTCGCGCAGCCACCCCGCAGCCACCCGAGCGGAGCCCGGGCACGGCCGCCCCGCACGAAGGTCACCTCGGGACCGGCGCTGCGGGCCCGGAGCACCGCCTACGGAATGAACTTGCAGCATTTCGTTACAGCCCGCGCCGCGCTGCTCGGCCGCATAATGAGCCGGGCCTGTATACAGGCATTCATTCCGGTCTGAATGTAGTGTTGAACCTTCTCTGTGCCGGAGCGGTTTGATGGTTTGAATGGAGCTCCCTGGTGGGACATTGCTCTCCGCAACTGTGCCTCTTTGGATGACTGTTGTTCCTTAACATTCATGCCTCATTACGGGGCAACCTGTTAAATGGCGGAGAACAGTGTGCCAAAGTGTTCCGCCGGGGCACCGGCAGTTCAGCGCTGGGCATAAATAAGGGCCGCCGCGGAAAAGAACTTTCGCCGCGGCTTTGGGCAAAAGTGATTTCGCTTTAAGGCGTCTCCGGCAGCCCGGTTTGAGTATATAAAGAGCGATAGCGGAATGTTTTGATTGAGTCTAAACATTGTCTTTGAATAAAGCTGAAACCATGTAATTAATGTGTCTTTTTAATAAGGGACAATACGGCCGTTCAAGCTATTTAATTTCATTTAATTTTCCATCCCATTTGCTCCAAAGGCTGCCTTTACTTTTAACACCCGGCCTTTCATGCCGCAGCTTGCTCCAGTGGGCACATTAGATCGGTTTCACCCTTCCTTTTTAGGGAAGGAAAAATAAAAGAAAATGTGGTTCCTTTCCTCTTTTGTGGACAATTTATTTCACTTGGGGAACTTCAACTTTGAGCCACGGAACAGAATAAAAATCGGAGAACTGGTGTGAATGCTTCCCGAGCGAGGGCTTTTCTTTGCCGAGTGGATGGGAACCAGCCACAATTGGCTATATTAATAAATAACTTTCCTCACAGCCGGCCTTTACATGGTCCTATTGATAAAATTGTTCGCGTGTCGTTCACGCTCTTTGACTCATTAAGGCCCGGCCCGGCGGCTCCCGAGGCGCAGCAGTGGGGTCCCCCGGCCGCCCGGAGCCCTCCGCCGCCGCCGCGGCTCCGGGATTCAGCGCGGGTCTCATCCCAAAGCCGCTGGGCCAGAGGTTACGGGGACATGTTCATGGCTTAAATTTATCGCCCTCCGCTTCTTGTTTATCCTTTTCGCCCCATTCACGCCGCTGATCAAAGGGGTCATCTTCAGTTCCCCACATCCTCTCCCCCCGCCGCCCATCCCCGCTGCAGTGAAAAGGAATCCATCCCTTTCCCGGGACGGTCCCGGCGAGCCGCGATCGATAATCATCAATGCCGCCGGGGACAGGCGCGACATTTATCTCGTGCGCACGCAGATGGAGCGTTATTAAACGCACAACCACGGGCCGCGTTGATTGAGTGCCCGGAGCGGCGATGGCAGCGTTTCGGTCTCACGTCGCCTCGTCCCGTCCCGTCCCGTCCCCCATCCCGTCTCGTCCCGTAGCGTCCCAATCCGTCCCATCTCTCTTCTCTTCGTCTGGCCCCGTCTAACCCCGTCCGTCTCGTTCCGTCCAACCCCATCCCGTCTCGTCCCGTTCCTCTCTGTCCCGCCCCGCTCCGTCTCGTTCTGTCCCGTCCCACCCTGTCCCGTCCAACCCCGTCCCATATCGTCCGACCTCGTTCCTTGCAACCCGTCCAACCCATCCTATCTCACCCCATCGCATCCCATCCCTCCTCATCTTCTCCCATCCCACCCAGTCGGGCAAACCCCGCCGCAGCGCCGGAACTCCCCGTGCTGTCCCGGTGCCCTCCAGACCCCCGCTCTCTGCTGCCGCGGGGCTATGGGAGACAGCGCCCGGAGGGATCAGCGGTCGGTACCGCCCCACGTCCGTCCCCATACGGCGGCTCGGTGGGGCAGGAGAAGGGTGAGAGCAGCCCTCCGCTTCGGGGAATTGTCTGAGTTGCGCTGTGGCCTCTGAGAGGTGACAGCCGTGAGTGCGGTGAGCAAATTCCGATGGAAGCCGCATGATGGGCGCGTGGGAAGCAGCTTGCAGGGCTGTATCTTGCAGAGAGCCCAAGGACCTAAGAGGAGCAGGCTCAGTTACACGGCTCCTACCGCCGGATACACATCTATACGCTGCTTTCTTTCTTTTTTTCCCCTTCGCTTTTGAGATTTATTCAGCGTGACTATTAAAAACACAGCAGAAAAGACCAAAAAAAAGCTCCGTACCTGCTGCAGCTTCTTCTGAAATCAATGGATCAAATCTGCGACCGCGACTTCTCCCCAAGGAGAAATGCTCCGGACTTTCCCTTTGGGGAGTTACAAAGTGTGGAGATAGAACGTTTGCAGCCGCGAATTAGGCAGGGCTGAAAAAGAAAGAGTGGGAAATCTCACTTTTCCCTTTATTCCTCATACCTGGGTGGCTGCGTGTGCGCTAAAACACTGCAAAACCCGCGCACTTTTCTCAATTCCTGAGAAATCCCTGCGATTTTACTCGCCCCGAGCCATAACCCCACCTAATCCCAGCGCTTCTCTTTATCTTAATTAAAGCCCCGATAAGAGCAGGATGCTTTCGGTCTGCTTCATTGTGGCTGTGAGTGCAGCCGCTATTTGTCGGGTTTCACCTTCCAAGGCGATGCCGGCGCAGGAGACCGCAGCGCGGAAGGGACCTGTGGCTGCCACACATTCGGGCCGTGCGCTGCCCGCGGAGCTCCGCGCTGCCCTCGGGCCGGGCTCTGCCTCCCGGTGATGTCGTTTCTGTTCCCGGCGCAGCCCTTTCCCTGTCGCAGCCCCCCGGTGCCCGCAGAGCAGAACGTCGTTTTGCGCAACACATTTGGTGCCGTTCCCTTAAGGATCGAAGCAGAGCTAAAGGGATCACCGGCCTGAACCCGATTCACTGAAATGGTAATATGGTCGTCCTTTAAAAAAAAAAAAAAAAAAAAGAAAAAAAAAAAAAAGTGTAGGTATTTTCTGGTGTTTTCCCATCAAGTACCTGCCCAACTTCTGTATGGCACACGCCGGGGATCAATAGAAGTTAACAAGTCCTCCAAACATTCCCCATCTCTTTGTTTAATCGCCTTTACAATAAAGCCGAGGGGAGAGAATTAAAAATCTTTGAAGTATATTAAACCTCAAAGGGCTCAGCCAAGTAGACTTAAAGTAGTCACTTATTTTCCAAAACTGGTTTGTCGGGGAACAATAAAAGGAAGCAAAATTTATGGGGAAATTATACAGTGGATTTGTCACTTAAAATATCGTAACTGTCGCGGGGACAATACCCCATGCTGAGGATTAATGGTCCCTCCAGACCTTTGATTCATCAGCGCCTTTTCTTTGCCCTTGACAAATTGGATTTTTAGGAATGGGAAGGTCGCCCGGCCCATTGTTCGCCGCCCATTCACAGCGCCTGATTATGCGGGAGGGTGAGGGAACGGCTCCATGTGACCCTCGCGGATGGGACCCGCAGCTGCTCGAGGAGCCGACTCTCTCACCGCGGCCCCGCAGCACCCGCCCGCCGCGGGGTCCCCCTCCTGCGCCCATTCAAAAGCCGCCCCGCACGCGCGGCCGCGTCACTCTGCGGGCGGAGATACGCCGCGCTCGTCCTCCTCGGCCCCGGCCCCGTTAAGTGCTCGGGGTCCCCAGCGCTCGGCCCCACAGGCAGCGATGCACGCGAGCCGGGCTCCGGCCATCAGCGTGAGCGCCGAGAGCTGCATCCCCGCCGGGCTGCGCCTGGGGCCCGTGCCGGGCACCTTCAAACTGGGCAAGTACCTGTCCGACCGCCGAGAGCCGGGACCCAAGAAAAAGGTATTTCCCTCCTGTCTGCCGCACCGCCGGACCTCGCTTTGCGCTCAGCTTGGGAGAAGAAGCTGCTTTCCCCTCTCCCTTGCCGCTCCTCTGCCTGCCACGGCCGGACAGCCTTACCCCTTAGCCCCTACCCCTTAGCCCCTACCCCTTAGCCCTTACTCCTTAGCCCTCACCCGGCTTCGGAGGCGCTCCCGTCCCGCGGAACTGCTCTCCTCGGAGCCCACGGCGCACGGCCGGGAGCGGGGAAGCTCCAGGGCCCAGAAGCAGAGCTCAGAACCGCCCTGTGCCGGCCCCGGGCTCGGACCTACGGGGGATGCTCGTCTGCGAGGCTGTGGGTGCGGGCGGAAAGCCCAGACCGCCTCCCACCCCCTGCGCGTTCCGCTCGGGTTTTTAATGCCCTTTAATTGTTTTTAAACGCTCTGCCAGCCCGCTCAAATTTATTTCTCATCTGGCTCCCTCAGTTCGTCGCTCTAGAGCGCTTTGTTCCGATGACTTTTATTGCACGGTCATTCGGCGGATGGGCACTTTATTTTCCCTTTGTACGGGTAAGCAGGTTATGAAGGATGGCTCTGCTGGGACCTCGGCGCTGCGCAGCACCC
>NW_024884142.1:33338529-33341553 GCF_019232065.1 Centrocercus urophasianus
AAAAAAATAAAAAAAAAAAAAAAAAAGAGGGGGTGGAGGGAGGAAGGAAAAAAAGGGGAAAAAATGGGGAAAAAAAAGGAAAAAAAGGAAAAAGTATCGAGTGTCCAGTATGACCATACATGGGGGCATTTAGAGCAGTGCTGCTACACGCAGCTGCAGACCAGCTCCAGGCCCGGGTCTGCCATCCCCAGAGCTCGCTCCGGGCCGGTCCCAGAGGTTCTATGGCGGTGAAGAAAACACCGACGGTGCCCCGATGGGTAGGAACGGGGCAGGGCCGCAGGGGGCACAGGTGACACCCTTGGGATCTTTTTGCCCCGGCTCGGGAGAGAAGTGACGGCGGCGACGCTGTGTTCCAGGTGCGGATGGTGAGAGGGGAGTTGGTCGATGAAGCCGGTAGCTCCGCTTTGGAGTGGATAGGGTTAATCCGGGCCGCCCGCAACGCCCAGGAGCAGACTCTGGAGGCCGTCGCGGACCTGCCGGGAGGACAGGTACACCCCGCCCGTCCCTCGCAGCTCCCCGCGCCGCCCCCGCGGCTCTCTGACCGAGTGCCCCTTCTGCCCCCACGCAGATCTTCTACCGGGCGCTGCGCGACGTGCAGCCCGGCGAGGAGCTCACCGTGTGGTACTCCAACCCCTTGGCGCAGTGGTTCGACATCCCGCTCACCGCCACCCCCACGCACGACGAGAAAGGTAGGGGACGCGTTGCCGGGTCCCCACGTGCAATACGAGTGGTGGGTGAGTGCGAGGTAACCCCACCGGAGCAGCGTGCCGGCACGGGGACTTCAAACCTCTCCGCAAGACCCCCAGTTGCCGATTTCCGAAGGGCGATCCGCGGTAGCGTACGGCAGGGCCCCATCCCTCGGGGCGCTCCGGCAGGGGCACAACGCAACATCGCCGAGTGCGCGGTGGGGCTGTAGGAAACAACTTTGCGGCTAAGTGCCTCTGGAGGGGAGGTGTGTGTACGTGGAAATATCGCTTCCCCCTCGCGTGTGCCCCGGCCGGAGCCTCGCACGCTCGTGTCGGGGTGTAACGCGGGCAGAATCGCGGTCAGTGAGAAGGTGGATCATTCGATGAAGCTCAAACCGGCCCTAAATGTCCCTAAGACGCCCGAGGACATTGGGAATGGAAAGACAGCGGCCCTGGACCACTCGCTTCAATGCGCAAACCGATTCTCAGCTGGAATTGTACCCCTCACCTTTACGCTGCGAAGAATCAGTGACAACGCGGTAATGCACGAAATGGGGGGAAGGAAGTTGGAAAACTTCAGCCCGAGCCTCGCCCGACGCGACCACGGGCGCTCCGGAACCGCTGGATCTGACGCTGGGAAACCGCCTGCCGTCGAACTGCAGGAACTCTCGCATGGCTCCATGTGCCGGGGCGGTACCCGGAGAGGCAGCCCCTGCTCTGCACCCCCCACGGACAGCAGCGGGACCCACCTTCACGTCCGAGCCGACCCCACGGCCCCGCCGTTCCCAGCCCGCTTGGTGCTGGGCCGGAATTCGAATGCTGAAGCTCTAATGCTAAGGATGGAAAACTGGGGAAAAAGAGAAAAAGAAAAGAAATACAACCAAAAAACAGAGTGGAAGAAATTTTCATTTTAGTTTCAATATTTTCGAAAGCTTGAACAAACGAAACCCAATCGAATTGATCCTAACGTTATGCGATAGAGCCGATTTTCTTTCTTTTTCGATATACTTTATTTTTATTTTTATTTTATTATTATTATTTTTTTATCCCCTTCCCGCTCTGGGCTGGGACAGCAGTGCATGCAACCACGCCGCCGAGAAGCATGGAGCCAACAGTGCGCGTTGGGAACGGGCAACGGAACGGGTGTCCGGAGCTGGGCATGGCGTTGTCCGAGAGCTGTGCCACTCCACGTCCACCCCGACGCCACCGTTTTGCCCAGCAAGCGGGGGCTCCAAGGGTTGTCCGGTACTCGGCCGCTTGTTGGTCGTTGCGGTGCGTGGAGCCTTGAGGGAGGAGTGGATGGGAGCGTGTGGGGCGCGCAGCAGCTGAGGGAACTTCGGGGATGTTGAAAATGTATGAGCGATGTTTGGAGATGGACGGCTCAGATGGTAGAGGGATGGGGAAATGGGTATGGGTGGTGGAGGGGAAGAAATCAAGGAAAGAGGGGGGGGAAGTGAAAGGTTCAGGGAGAGAGAGGGGGAGAGGAAAGAGAGAAAGAGAGAAAGAGAGAAAGAAAGGAAGGGAGGAAGGGAGGAAAGGAGGAATGGGAGGAAGGGCGAAAAAAGAAGAATGAAAGGCAGGAAGGAAGGACACGTTCAGAGAAGATGAAGACGTCCGCACGGCGGATGCCCCCCGCAGGCAGCGCAGAACGAAGCGGCGCTCCGGGCCGGGCCGGCAGCGAACAGCCGCGGCCACCGGGGTCTCTTCCGCTTGAGAGGATCCGAAATGTTCGGAGCCGGGGCACAAAGGGCATTGTCCTCTGAAAGGGAACGATTACATATGGCCCATACATATCGGATATTGTCTCGCCGCGTAATGAGGGGCTCACGATCATTAGATTGGCCTTTGTTCTGCGCGGCCGGCTCCCCGCCATACGCCGCCTCTGCTGCGAGCGCCAACAGATGGCCCCCACCCCCGACAGCAGACCCCGGCGGCAGCTGCTCCCCCCCGTGCCCGGACGGGAGAGCTCCGGGGCCGCATCGCGCAGTGCCGCGGGGTGGGAGCGGGACGGGAGCGGGACGGGAGCGGGGCTGCCGTCTGCGGGCCGCGGGCTGAAGGTGCTGCCCTTTCCCTCCGCAGGGGAGGAGCGCTACATCTGCTGGTACTGCTGGAGGACCTTCAAGTACCCCAACAGCCTCAAGGCCCACGTCCACTTCCACTGCGCGCTGAGCCACGGGCGGCCCTTCCTGCACTCCGAGCACGGCCGCCCCCCCGCCGCCGCCGCCTTCGGCCTCTCCTCGAGGGCGGCCGGCCCTCATCCGCCTGGCTGCGGCCCGCGAGACGCCGTCAAACGAGAGGCTGCCGCCGCCTCCCCGCCGCCGGTCAAGCCCCGACGTGC
>NW_024884142.1:33342308-33481597 GCF_019232065.1 Centrocercus urophasianus
CCTTCCCGCTGCTGTCGCCGCTGGAAGAGGCCTCGGCCTTCCGACCCCTGGAGCGCGGGCTGCCCGGCGCCGCGCTGCCGCCCGGCCGCTACCCGCCGCTGCCCGGCGGCGCGCTGGAGCGGTTCGCTCTGCCGCCCTTCGAGGGGCTGAAGGCGTACGCGGGGGAGTGCGGACTGCCCGTGATGCCGCTCACCGTGTACGGCGGGGAGCTGTTGTACGGCGCCGCGCCCTACTACCCGCTGAAGCTGCACCTGGGCGGGTTGCTCAAGTACCCCGAGGCCGTGCCGTACTTCGGCGGGCCGGCCGCCGGGCTGCACGCCGCAGAGCTGGGCTCGCTGGCCGGCATCGACCGCGAGATCGCCATGCACACGCAGCAGCTCTCCGAGCTGGCGGCCGAGAAGGGGCGCGGACGGCTGGAGGCGCTGCCCGCGGGAGCGGCGGGGGCGGCGGGCGGCAAAGCCAAGGCCGGGCACCTGTGCCTGTACTGCGGCAAGCTGTACTCCCGCAAGTACGGGCTGAAGATCCACATGCGGACTCACACCGGCTACAAGCCGCTCAAGTGCAAGGTGTGCCTGCGGCCCTTCGGGGACCCCAGCAACCTCAACAAGCACATCCGTCTGCACGCCGAGGGCAACACGCCCTACCGCTGCGAGTACTGCGGCAAGGTGCTGGTGCGGCGCCGCGACCTGGAGCGGCACGTCAAATCCCGGCACCCGGGGCAGGGCCTCGGCAAGGTGGCCGAGGAGCGCAGTGACTCTGGCTACGCGCCTGCCGAGCGCGACCAAAAGACTGACAACGAGAGCGACGTGGACGTCTGCTTCACCGACGACCAGAGCGAGCCCGAGAGCGGCGGCAGGACCCGGCAGCAGTAGTGCCGACAGCCCCCGGTGCTCTGGGGCGGGGCCGAGCCCCGGCTCCCGGTGCAGCCCCGGTGCGCGGCCCGAGCGACGCGCACCGCCCCTCGCTGCTGTACCGCCGCCTGGAGGAAATTGTGCCTTTGGGGAACGGCTCTTCTCTGCGTCCTCTCCTCCCGCGGGTTCCGGAGGCAGGAGTCGCGGTGCCGGCTCTGCAGCGCCGCTGTGGGCTCCGCCGCGGTGCTCGGGTCCCGACGGAGCGGCATTGCTGCGATTACGGTGGGCGAATACCGACAGCTGTCTGGGGAAAAAACAGCGAAGGCGAAAACTAGGGAGAGAAAAGGCAGCAAAAAGCCCCACTCGTAGCACTGGAGAGGTCCGCACGTAGCAGGTGCACCATCTGATCGAGTGGCAGTTATTTATAAGAGATAATATTTGCGGAACAAATGTAAAATAAATATCGAGAAGCATGAATCTAAAGCACGCACTATATCATTTCAAAGGAAATACACACTCTCTGTTTGGTAGAATACAACTGTGCTGTATGTTTGTTTTTTAACGAATGATGTACAGTGGAAGCAGTATTTCGGTTCTGGTTCCGGTTTGTCATGCCAGTATTTTTATTTCTTTTCTTTTCTTTCTTTTTTTTTTTTTTTTTTTTTTTTATTAAAATAAATTTGAAGGCAAAGTACTGTCCGTGCTGTCAGTGAGGTCTCTGTGTAACGCCCCGAGGGGGCAGGTCGGCTGAACTCCCGAACGCAGCCTCCTTGGGTCGGGCGTTACCCGCCCATTGGCCATGAATGATTTCTCCGAATATTTTCGTTCCGTCACCCGGAAAAACAAAAGAGTAAACCTGCTCGATTCGTTTTTCTCTATGCTCACGGCTCGAATATATGTGTATATAATACACATATATATATATATAATTTGAGCAAAGTCTGTGCGGAGATGCTAAGGGCTCCGTGCCATCAGTTTGCTTTGCCCATTAGTGATCTGTGAAACCTGCAAAAAAAAACAACCCTTAGAACCGCTGTTGGTATGATCATCCGTCAACTTGTGCCTCCCTTGGGTGGGAATCCGGCAACGCGCTCAGCTAAAACTGTCGAGAATTCTCTGTTCTATGTAAATCCCGCTGCCCCCGGGCAGCTGACGAACCTTCGCTACCCATTCGGACATCATGAGCCCGTGAGTTCCTGGCGCCGGGCCCTATTTCAGCCCAGGCTGAGGTGACGCAAACACGAATTGCTCCCATCGGGTGAGGGAATCCCAGCTGCAGACGGACTCCCCCTTTGCTCGCAGAGAGCTAAACATGCCCAACAGCAATAGGAAATGAAAACTCACATGCTGGGCTTGGATTCCATATAGAGGTTTTAGTTAGAAAAGCCGTAGGATTTAGGATTTTTTGTTTGTTTGGGCTGGACACCCACCTACTCACTATATACCCACCGGGGCGCCGGACCGACGCTCTGCCCCGAGCACTCCGGGCAGCGCAGGGTCCCGCCACCGCCACCGCCCCGTCCGAGCTCTGGGTCCCGCTACGGCACCGACGGCGGCAGCCGCATTCGGGCGGCCCGGGCTGCGTGCCGATATGTGCCTGCCCTGCCCCCGAAGGGAGCACCCCGCCTCGATCACGCGTCACGCTCGCCGTGGCGTCACACCGGTGACATCAGAGCAGCGCAGTGCCCGGCTGCCCACGCTGCGAGCAGGATCTGTCCAGCAAAAAATCGGTGCTGTCCGCGAGCTCGGGAGCGCAGCCGGTAAAACCAACAGCAACCACCCTGCGTGAAAGGGCGAGAAGAGACAAAGGCGGCCCGGGGCGCGTCCGCGCGGGAGAGGAGATGCAGGTCGGAGGCATCTTCCAATACGGAGAAAAGAATTCTCCACTTTCACGGGAAAAAGAGAGCTTTTTGAGTGAGAAATAAACGCTATTTTGATCCAAACGTTTTCTTCTTTGTCAAGTCTAGGCGGAAAGAATGATGGTGAGGCTGGAGAAAAATCCTCCTTTAAAATATCACTGATTGAATATCGCTCATTTGTCTGCTCAAGGGCCGTGGAGATTAATTGTGGGGCTTCCATGTTTTGTTTTTCAATGGGAGAGCTCAGAGGTTCTCAGAGTACAATCGAACAAAGAACGACGCAATGCTCCGTTTTCGAGTGAACCATGGAACATGACGTGCTTGTTGGATGTTGTGAGCAAGGAGGGGTGCACACACCGGGATGGCATTCAGACATAAATAGAAACGAATATAAATGCTTTAGAAAACAGCGTTTGAGTGCTCCCCAAAATCATTTAAGATTTGTTGAACTCTTTGACATACGGGTGGCAAAGTATAAGTGACAAAAGAGGTGGATGTAGCCTGCTGTACTGCAGATGAGTTCAGGTGCAGGGCTGGGAGCTGGTGCAGCTCTCAGGGAGGATTCGATCACTTCTGAGCAAGGCAGCAGCTTGGCACACACAGAGGGATGTGTTTTCAAAGCCTTTTGCACTATTGCCCATGTCTAAATTCACCTGCACAGAGGAGATCTGATCAGAAAGCTCTGAGCCTTATGCTGCTGCAGGTATGAAGATGTGAGTGTTTTTTTAAGGGTGTCTTTCCAAGGATGCAGTTCTGAAGCAGCCAAGAAACAAAATCTAGGCTCAGAAAAGCCTCTAAGTTGATTTACGTACATAAATACTGGCCACGTTTCCGTAGAACTGTTTTCTGCTTTAACTGAAAGTTGAATGCTTGGAAATGTGCTTTGAACTTGTTGATTTGTCTCTAGGTTCTATTTCCAATATTAAATAGTCTTCAAATTCATACCTGATGGACTGAGCAGAAAGCTGTGGGTTCAGACTGCCTGTACGACAGGGAGACGTGGGGAAGGGAGAAAATCTGTGCGTGACTTCATGTCAGGGAAGGGAGAAGCTCAGGGATTGTTTGTGATCTTCTCGTTTTTCTCCAAACTGTCTGAAAAGAATGATCTTAAGCTTGGCTGAGAGCAGTTACCTCCCGAATTATCACCTGGAGGTAAAGAGCAGCATGTCAAGGCCAGGTTCAAGCTTGCTGGGGTTATTGGACCATAGCAGATAAAATCTGGGAACAGCAAAATGCTTTCAGGTATATTCAAAGTCAGTCCAATGAGGAATGATTCCCTACAGCATGTCGGATGCTATAACCTTGTATTTTTCAGGAAATAGGAGGTGGAAGATTCTTTGCAACTGAAAAACACAGTAGAAGAAGTAGATTAGGAGATCTGAGGCATGTATTCAGCTACGTTTAGCACTGATATTATGAAATGTTATGGAACACTGAGCAAAGTTCACAAGTTCTTTCTGTAGACCTGCACCTGAACATGTTATTTTTTGTGTTTCATGTTTCACACACATGTATATTTATCTTCCTTGTTCTACCACATACTATTCTATTCCCAGGATATTTTCCAGTCAGGGCTTGGATCTGTATTCTTTTTTAGAAAATAAGGACTGCTTGCCTCTGATCAGAGCAATTTGGAACCAGGTGATTTGAAGTCCTGTTTTGAAATGGGGAAAATGTGAATTAGAAAAGCAATGTCAACAAATTACGGTTGGTTCCGTGTTCTAAGAAGTAATTAATAGCTTCCCCCCAACGCCCCTTTCCTTCAGTTTGCATCTTTTAAGCCTCACAGCAAACAAATAAACAGCTGCAAGGAGAAAGCATTAGGAAGGAAGGGTAGAGGCAGAGTTGGGGAAGAGATGCTGTTCTGCACCCCTCATACGGCTGTGTGAGGTGTAAAACCTGCTGGGGAAGTTCACGTCGAAGCAAATCTCTGGTTCTTGTAGTGTGAGCAATGTGCTTTAGCTCTAGTCGAGAAATTGAAGTACAAAAAAATGCATTTCAGCTCTGAGCCCTGCAGATCTCTGCTCTAAACTATGCAGCAGCTCACAAAGCGAAACAAAGCTAAACAAAGCAGGACAAAACAAAACAAAACAAGAAAAAGGCAGTGCATTTTTGAGTATATTGATTGAAAAGCCGAAGAGGCTGGGTACTTCAGGGTTCTCAGAGGTACTTCACCTGCCAGCTACTGCGCAGGGCTAAAGAACCCTTCTAAGAATGCCCATTTGCAGCTAAGCAGCAGTTTAAGATTGTGGACAAATAGCTCTGCAATGATGTCTGGCCTACAGCCCATCCTTTTTTTTTTTTTTTTTTTCTCATCAATAGAGAAGGCCTTTGTAGAAATGAGCAAAACAGACATTTCTGGCTGTGAGAAAGAACAGTGGGGATCGCTTTCTGCCTGTGCTGAGAGCTGAGGCAGGATTGAGGCTGGGGCTCATGGCTCCCCATGGCCCACGATGGGAGCTGCTGTGGGGTCATAGCCTATGCAGAAATCTACTTCAGCTCTGCATAGGGCAGAATTCATCACATCAGTGCACTGATGTGTTGTGGGCTGTTTTGCTTTCCTTCTTTTCTGTTTTTAAAACAGAATCTCAACCTGATGTCCCCGTGGTCTGTATTGTTGACAGCCAAGTAGCAAAGACTGATGTCTTCTGGACAAAGCAGAATCATTTTTCAGTGTGCTGGTGTGAGAAACTTAAGAAGATGTAAACAAGTTTGCCACATTAAGTGATTTCAGTATTTCCATAGCAGACTGTTTGTTAAAGCCAAATGAGACAGCTTAGCTGCTGGAGAATTTGAGTGAAAGGTAAGTGACTGAATGAGTAAACTGTAGTGGTAAGTGGGGGAAATAAGGCACTTATGCTTGGTTTTTCAGGGCAGCCTGTACTAATTTTAGAATATTTGTCATGATTGCCCAGGAACTATAGAGTGAGATAAAAACAGTTAGAATTTCAGTGATCTTGTCTTTATTTGGGGGCAATAAATCAGAAGAAAATGCATAACTTTTGTTCCTGAATTAAAGGCATCTCATGCTTTTGTCATAGCTAATAAAAAAAACAAAAAAACCAAAACAAACTATTGTCAAGATATGTGTATAAACAGTGGAAAAATGTGATTAATAAATTAAAAGAAGAAACAACCTCTGTACAACATGCAGGGAACTTTTTGTCCCAGTTAGCAAATAAAAAGTTTATCTTAAATTTGGAGAACTTTTGTCTAAAACATAACCCCTATATGTGGTTACGGGCATCCCTTCCACGTAGGTCTGTCTGATTCACCACCTGTCAGAGGAGGCATTACTGCTGCTTGTACTCAGCCCTGCGTTTTGGAAGTAAATGAGTTAAGAATCCAAGTGCAGAAAGTAGCAGTGAATAAGGATCTGCATTTAGAAGGGTTCCTGAAACAGTTCATTTGGAATACTTGCTATGTTTAAGTCAAGCTAGGAATTTGTAAAAGCAGAAACACCTGTCACTGATTAAGATGTATTATGTAAGTAAAGGAAAAGGTCCTTCTTATGCTTTTAAAATGTCTTCCCCTTCTATGCGGCAGATGGTGCTAGATTTTGAATATGTGTCAATTTGATTTATTTATAGTTTGAAGAATGCACGGTGAAAGACATGGCATGTACAGTGTTCAAATGGACTATGTAGCAAAGTGATCTTTATAAACTCATCTGTTTTGGCACAGTCTTCTGTGTGCCTGCTTTGCCTGATGTCTCCTCTGCACTGTTCCAACAGTCAGATTTGCCTCTGTCTGCAGCGCTTCTGAAAGATGCCAAAACTAATGAGGAGCTGAGTGGCACAATTCTATTTAGTCCCAAAGCATATCTTCTGTCTAAAGAAAATGGGTAACACAGATAGAGGTAATAGGAATTTACACAAATTTCACATATCTTTTGTGATAGACTCTCCATCTACAGCATACCTAAAGCATCATGATTTTCCTGCTCCAAGTCTGTATGTCAACAGCACTGGGTATAGTTTTGGCATGTAGAATAGTGCTACTGCAAGAGCAAGCCAGAGTCCAGCTGCCTATAAATCCCTTCTACTCCTCTGGCATGCGACAGGACCCTGTGCACAGTGGGCTCTGGTGTGAATTTGCTGCTTGTACCCTGGCCATACGGTGCTCTTCCAAGAAAAAGAAGTATCTGAGCATCCATAGGGGAATGCATGCTTGGACCTGTGATCAGTCTTCCTCTCAATAGGTCTATGGGCTCGCCTGAGCACTTGCAGTCTTGCACTTAAACTTGCTGGAGGTAGAAGAGCTGCATGTGTGGCCTCCGTACAAAGCAAAGCAGAGGTTGTCACATGGCTTCTAACATTATGCTGCCTTTATGCTATCCTGCCCACATCTACATTGAGTTGTTGTTGGAGTTCAGTCAACTCTCATTACATCAGCTACGTTTCAGCATAACTGAACCTGCTGGCTGAGTCCTTACTCAAAGAGCTCCATGTCCGACTCTTGAGGGACTGATTACAATGGACATTTGGTGTATAATTTTTCTGGATCTTTTGAAAATTCCATATGTGATAATTTGCAAAATATGCTGATTTGACATTCTATTGTAATAACTCTCCTTAAAGTCAGTTAGCTTATAACCCTGGAAAGACACTTGAGCTTTTAGGAAAGCAGTGACAAACAGAGATGTGAAGCTCATTTACCTCATCCAAGACCTACAGAGTGAAGGAAGGCAGTGTAACTCCAACCTTTCCAGAGGCTCTTTCTGGAATGGGAAAAGACCCTTTTGGGGTCCTTAGTTCCAATATAGAAAAAACCTTGTTTAGATACTGAGGAGAACTAGGATATATTTGCAAAGACGTTTCAACTGTCACCTCAGCTGGCACATCCTGTGATCAGTGCTGTTGTCTGGTGATCAGCACATTGGTAAGAATGGGTGTGGAGGAGAAAAGGAACTAAATTAAGATTTAGTGAAACAGAGACCAGTGGGGTTGTCAGAAGAGTGAGTGTGGCAGAATTCTTTCATCTTATCAAAGACTTGATTACTAAAGCAGCCACAGAAAATTTAATCACTGAAGCTAATGCCATTATGTCCAGGTGTTGCTGAAATTCCTCAGAAGTGAGATTTCAATCACAATAATGGCATAATTATTTAGCGACTCCACAGATGGGGAAAAAAATATGAAGAACAATCCTCAGGCTTAGATCACCTGGGTCATTCTCTCAGAAAGACAAAGTGCTGTCCAAATTCATATCTTGCTAAGGCTTTCAAATGTCATCCCCCTCAGTGTGAACGCTTACGGAGAAATCCTTCAAATTTTAGTGTTCCACACACAGCACAGTTCAGACTCTTCATTTTTTCCTTCAAGGTCTTGTGCAAATTAACTCCCATCTGTCTTTCTTTTCCATCTTCTAGTCCATTTCTTGCCTGCTTCCGCCTGGCTCAAGCTGCCCCCTGATCCTACTCCCCATTTCTGATTTCTTTCCTGGCTTTCTTCTTCTTTTTTTTTTTTTTTTACTTTTGCAAGATGATATTTAAAAAGTCTTGTTGGACCACAGACACCTGATTTTCTTTAGTGAAGAAGATTAAAGTATAAAAAGAAAGAAATAAAAAAATAACAGTGTGCCTGTTCTGTGTGCTCTCTATGAGCATCACCTGGATAAAGAGAATGCACTATGTGTAAGTAACAACACTCTACCTGGTAAAATTTTCAACAGTACAGCACACTCATGTTGGTCAGCATGGATGTTGTAGAGGAATTACAGCATCTTTTGATTAGACAGGAATCTCACTGTCAGTGAACCACTTTTTTGGTCACAAGTCTGTTTTTCTCAGATGCCTTCAAAATGAGCTTACTGAGGAAAGTGTCACTGTGGGCAGAAAGGCACTGTGCACAGTAGTGAGTGTTTCTGTACTTCAGAGAGTTGTCTTCTGATCCTTTTGCAGCTACAAACTTTGCTTTAGGACCATTCCTCTTTCCATGAAGAGATGCCCATTTTGCTTTGCAGAACCTATTGGATAAAACAGTCTGAAAATCTCAGGGAATATTTTACTCAAAATCTTTTTTTTTTTCCTTCTTAGAATTATTTAAGAAGGCAGCTTGACTTTTTCCTGCCAACCTAGGCAATTAGTCCTCAGTCTTACTGGCTCAGGAGGAGAGAGCTGTTTTTTTTGGGGTCTGCCTCCTTTGAGAGACATCTCTGGACATTGCCGTCTTCCTCTGAGTCTCTTGTCCTCAGCCCAAATCCTGACTCTGACCTCAGAGTATTTTAAATGGAGAGGCAGATCACCATCTATGAAAATAGTTAGATAATTGCAGAGTATTAAAAGGGTGTTAAGAGGGCCTGCTCTTTTTCCATTATCTCTTTGAGGGCAAATTATGCTATGGGACTGTGGCAGAGGTTTTTAGCAAAAAAAACCAAACAACCCCACATCTTACTTGTTGACATGTGTCTCATCTCTTGAAACAATGCTTCGGGGAAGGACCTTAGCTTCAGGATTCAACTGAACATGCACTCATGAGAGAAGGCCCCTGATTCCCCACCAGCCTTGGCCATGTCCCTGGGTAAGAGCAAGCGCCCCCGATGCAGAGCCAGGCTCACGGGCTGCCTCCGAGGAAAGAGAGCCCAGGCTTGAGGACACGTGCTGGGAAGATGGCAAAGGACTACATGAGATGTGACGTGAGATATGCTGCATCCCTGGAGGCTCTTCCTGTGCTGAGATGAGCCGGTCCTACAGAGCAGATGTTCTGTGCACTGTATTATGCTTGTCAATAATACAAAACATGGGGAAGAAATAGAAAAGGGTGATAACCCATTGAGCTGCCCGGTTTCCTGTATTCTTCCATACTAGCCCCTGGTGTACAAAGTAACGATGTATCTGTTGTAAAGGCTATGGAGGGCTGTGAAGGATTCACAGGGTTCAGCAGGGGACATGGAAAGCTCTGATCAGGTGTGCATCGAGACCTCTCAGGACAGGTGAGACATGCTAAGGACAGTGCAGACATGACTGAGAGTCTACAAACATGACAAAGGACCCAGCAACATGGATGAAGAAGTGTGACTGGGAGTCCTGGATGCATTCACAGGAACAACTCAAATGAACAACTTCATAATAATATTAAAATTGCCACCAGGATTTAACATCTGGTACATTTACAGCATGAAAGTAAATGCTCACATTCCTAAAATTCTTACTAATACTTACTAATTTTTGGGATTATCAAGAGTCACACAGAGTCACAGAATTGTAGGGCTGGAAGGGACCTCTAGAGATCATCTAGTCTAACCCCAGATTTTATTTTAGTATATCACAAAAAGAAATGATCTCTCTGTGTTCAGCACTGCATAGTCATATTGATGCTCACTTTACCTTGGTTTCAGATATTGTCTTAATTTGTTCACCAGACAATGGATTTTGCAGTGTATAGTCAGGGCAGTGCTTTCTCTTCCTTTTGTCTTTCTGTTACCATTGCCTATTTCCTCTTTAAAACTTACAGCCTGTTTCTGCAACCTTTAGAAATCACAGTGAGGACTGATTAGGAGTTGCATTTCTATTTAGTGTTTCTGATCTCTGCTATAAAGTGATCTGGAATTGAAGTTTCAAGTCCTGAAAAATATGTGTCTTGCTCACTGCCTTGCCCCACAAGTGAGACCTTCATCTCTTCTCCTCAGCTCTGGACCCAGTCTGTAGCTTCTTGCTGGAAGTGAAATGGCTTCTGCTACGGGAGCAGAAGCACACGGCGGATAGAGTGTGGGCTGGGAGACAGGAGACACAAGTCTGAAGGACTGCCACTGGGTCACGCAGTGGATTTCTCTCTGCTTTACCACATTTTCAGATATGTTATGTTGTCTAAAACTCTCTCGGCTGTCGTTCATGGAGAAATATTGTCTAAGAAAGACTTATAATTTATTTTTCTATTCTTTCATTGAGATGTTGCTTGTGGTTGCTTGCGCTCAAATATCTGATAGTTGCACACGTGGACGAGTACCTGATTAAATGTAATGAATAACATTTATTTCATGGTGGACTGGCCTTTTCTGGAAAAGAACAGCAGTGACAGTAGGGAGCTGTTTCTGTTCTTTCAGGATTTTTCTGTGGTCCTTCTACCTCTCATATTAGGTTTACTGCTGGAGGTCAGGAGGCATTTTCTGAACGAATGAGAAACTGAGAGAAATGGAGAGCTTGAAATAATGTGTCAGAGATAATAAGTGTAATTTATTTCTTGATGGTAGAAAGATAGAAATTGATCCCTTTTCAACACCTAGAAAAAGTTCAGTTTTTAGTATTTAAGAAAATATTCTTTTCTTGCCACTTGCATCGTGCTGAACAACCAGCTCTAATAAAGAACTTCCACTATTTGCATCTTTATGATTATTTCAGAAACACTAGCTCATTTGTTCATAATAATGTTACTGAAAAATACCAGTAATTATATAATGACTGTAGAAACCACATTTTAGGTAAATGAGGAGAGAAATAATTTTTTTTTTTTTTTATTATAACTCTCCAATTTATATGTAATTACCAGCTATAAAAGAACCTTCCTGGTATGCGTAATGACCACCTTTTGTCCTTGCATGAAAAGTCGAGGTGTTTTCATTCAAGGTTTTGTTCTCTTCAGCTTATTCCTGGCTGGTTGGGGAGACAGAGGCAGCTGTTTTCATGTCAAGTCACACAGCCCTTTCTCTAGACTATTGAAAGTGTTGGTTTGGAAACCAGCTGGGTGTATTCTCAGTCTGTCAAGCCCAGGCCATAGAAACAAGAATTCTCAGCAAGCTAGTTGAAATGTGCCACTGTTAAAAAGAACAGTTGATGTTGTTTTTAATGTTAATAGAAATAAGCAATTATTAATTACCTGTAACTGCTACTACTTAAGAGTAGAGAGCAGAGTAGAGTAGAGTACAGTAGAGAGCATGCAGATGACATAAAGCAGCACGTGTTGTTTTTACATTTCCTTTGGACTCTACTGGAGATGCTCTGAGGCCTTTTTGTGAAGGCACACTAAATATTTTAAAAGAAAATATACAAGACTTACTCTTCAGTCTCAGTTATTACAATTATTAACTACTAACTTCCTATAACAGGAAGATTTATAATCAGAATGAGATATACTTCATATATATGCTATATATGTGTTTTTATATACACAAAATGTATCTTTTTTTTTAGGACAGAAGGTAAAAGACTATGGTTGGGTAAGACCGTAGCTCCCTGTTTGATTGTATCCCAGTTATTGCTGGGGGAGAATGATACTTTTGGCCTTTTTATTTTGTTTGCACTGGGAAAGTACTGCTATAGGTGGTTGCTGTAAATGACACAGCCATGGACTGCGCCTAGATTGTAATTACTGAGGCAGAAGGAAGATGCTCAACATAAACCTGGTGAAGATGTGGGAGCCGGTGCTCACTAGCAGTCTGGCACACCATTCCAAGGTGGAGGATTCTCAGATGGTTGATCTTGAGCAGGAGGTAGCTGAGCTGCTGGATAATTTTGTATAACTGTATCACCCATAACATGTGAGAAAAGCAAGAAACAGTAACCTCTTTATTATCACTTTTGTGATGGCATGACACAATGAGCAACTGGTACAAAAAAGACATCTGAATCTATCAGACTGTCATGATCCCAACTGCAAATGAGATCAAACGTTTGCAGAATTCATTGTATTAATTTAGTTTCTCCACAGTCACTCTCTGCTCCTGCTCCACCTGGGCTCCTCCCACAATGCCATCTTTCCCCAACTGATCCCACATGGCTTTGAGTGCACCTTCCTTATAGTGGGGTTGAATGCAAGTTTGCAGATGACATCAAGCTTTGTGGAACAGTTGACACACTAGAGGGATGAGATGCCATCTAGGGGGACCTAGACAGGCTTGAGGAGTGGGCCCAGGTGAACTTTGTGAGGTTCAATAAATCCAAGTGCAAGGTCTTGCACCTGCAATTGAGGCAGCTGAGGCAACCAATACAGGCTGGAGGATGAAAGATTGAGCACAGCCCTGCCAAAAAAGACTAGAGTAATTGGTGGATGGGAAGCTGGACATGAGCCAGCAATGTGTCTCCTTTACAGCCCAGAAAGCCAACTGTGTCCTGGTCTGCATCAAAAGAAGCATGGCCAGCAGGTCAGGGAGGTGATCCTGCCCCTCTGCTCTGCTCTGATGAGGCCTCACCTGGAGTGTCCAGATGAGGAGTTATAGAGTCAGAATCATAGAAAGGTGCTGGAAGGGACCATTAAGATAATCTCGTTCCAACCCTCCTGCTACAAACACCTGTCTCTAGACCAGGTTGCTCTAAACCTGATCCAGCCTGGCTTTGAGGACTTCCACAGGGAAGGAAGCAAAAGCCACTGTGTGTAGGAGAGACATGGATCTGTTGGAGCGAATTCAGAGGAGGGCCACAAAAGTGATCCAAGGGGTGGAACACCTCTCTTATGAGGACAGTCTGAGAAAGCTGGGGTTGTTCAGCCTGGAGAAGAGAAGGTTCCAGAGATACCTGAGAGCAACCTTTCAGTACCTAAAAAGGGACAACAAGAAGGAAGGGGACAGAGAGGACAAGGGAAATGGTTTCAAATTAAAGAAGGGGAGATTTAGATTGGACATAGGGAAGAAGATACAGTAAGGGTGGTGAGGCATAGGTTGCCCAGTGATGTGGTGGATGCCCTGTCCCTGGGGACTTTCAGTGCAAGGTTGATCAGATCTAGCTGTGGTGTCCCTGTTCATTGCAAGGGAGTTGGACTAGATGGCTTTCAAAAGTCCCTTCCAACTCTGAGGATTCTGATTCCGTGATTCCCACACGCTGCAGCTCTCCCAGCACCGCCCCAACACGACTCCGTAGCGCCGTGCCCACCTTTCGGGCACCGCTCCACCCGGGTCTCCACGGCCGCAGCTCCCCCGGCCCTCCCGCCCCACCGCGTGTACTGGGAGGGGACGACACGCTCCTCCGTGGTCGCTCCATGAGCCCGGAGCTCCTCCCGCGCCGAACTGCGCGCCCGCGGGGCCGTTCTCTCCCATGTCGGCTCCCCTCTCCCGGCTGCTGTCGCACGGCGGTTCGTCCCTTCCTTCCGTCCGCTCTCGCAGAGCGCACCCGGCGTCGCTCACGGCTCAGCTCTGGCAGCGGCGGTCCCTCTGGAGCAGCTGGAGCTGGCTCTGCTCACACATGGGCAGCGCTGCTCACTGAGCACAACCCTGCAGCCCCCCTGCTACCGAACACTGACACATAAACCCAACACAGGAACAAAAAAGATGTTTTCCATATTTCAGTGTTTTCACAGATTTGATTCTGCTTTGGCAGAAATATTCCTAAGAAGGTGGACAACTGGAAAAACAAGTCTTCCTACAGTGTTGTTTCTTCCAAGCTGTAAATAACCCATGTTTTGAATTAATAACACGAGTGAATAAATATTTTTGAACTTAACTTGGCTGTTCTGCTGTTCTCATGAAAATTTCTCAAAATTTGTGCTCTGAAAATTGCCCTTTGAATTTTAGAAACTTTGTTGTGTGCAGTGTGCTTTTCCAAAGGACAAGCAGTCTGGGCTGTGTTTCATCAGTGCAGATTAGTGTTACGGCTGGCCAGAGGAGTGAAATAAGAAAGTTGAGTTGCCTAAGAAACAATTAATTCTGAACATTGTAATACTGAACATTTGATTCTGGATCCTAATCTGTCCCCATCCAGGTATAGACTTAGAGGTTTTAAAGTTCTGTATTGTTTTGGTTGAGGTGTCTATTGGAAAGGTTAAAGGTCTAGAAGCACTGTGGTCTGATAGTGAAACAAAATCTCCCCTGCCTTGTCTGAACCTTTCCTGAAGGTGGTGAGAGCCCTAAATCCAGGCCACTGTGCAGATAACTGCTTTGAAGTGAGCTCAGTGAGGGGATGCAACAATTTAAAGCAGTGGTTTGAACTGTACTGTGCAAAGGCTTTTTTTTTTTTTTTTTTTTTGTGACACTGGACTTGTACAGGAAGGTAAGGAAACATCAGCTAGTGGTAATGGCTTATTTGTTCTGCTACTGATGGAGTTACCTCTACTGAGGCTAAAACTAAAACCAATCTTGCAATATCGAATCACTAAAACTTTAACATTTCCACCTCATATGTATTTGAAAGTCTTCTTTGTTGTCAGCAGTCCACATTGTATATTTGGTTATGGCTTGAGAAGTGGATCTGTGTAATGATCAGGGGATTTGTGACACAGAATTTATTCCTAGTGAGAATGTATGTTTATCTTGCAAGTAGCAGAATGTTCTCCTTCCAAATGAACTACATGTATTATTTTGATAATTTGATAATTTTGATAAAGATAATTATTTGAGGCAAAAATTCTTCCATATGTCTGAACTTGTGACAGCAAAAATGGCACTCAACTTCATTCAGAAGAAACTTCTCAATGCTTACATTTACTTTTGATGTTTACATTAAGTCTTAACATTTTCTTTATTCCAAAATTCAATATAAATTCAACTGTCTCTAGCCGATTCTTGAAAAGCACTGGCAATACTTTAGATTTTGAAGCTATCACATTTTAATAGATTCAAACTTAAAGGGTATTTATGCCAACATGAGTTATGTTTCCGACTTGCCTTTGAGAAAAGCTGACAATTGTCTTCACTGAACACTGCCCGATGTGCTGTGCTTTGCTCTTCTAACTTTGTAGACAAAGTCTTTTATATCTTCAGGGGAAATCATACTGCATTTCATCTCAGCCTTTTTCACCCACTTTGTACAAAACTGATTCCAGCTCTGGAAGAACAGAGCTTATCCTGTGGAAACATACATCAGTTTCTGCATTTTTTTTTTCTGGAACACTGGGAAGACCTGCAGCATATTGCAGTATGTGGAGCAAGGTTTTCAGTGCTTCATGTGACTGTGCTTTGCTTTGAGTACCCTAAGAAATTTGACTGTAGAAATGACGTGGATAAAAATAACGGCAGGGCAAACAGTCAGAATAAATGTGACACTTCTGACATCTCTATGTCACCTCTATCAAACACTTATCTATTTGGTGACTCCTTAAGCTCTATTTCTTAAAAACAGAAGTCTTCCAGTTGCTTTCTTTTAGCCTTTCTCCAACCTCTTTGTGAAAAATTTACCTTAAAGGACTTCTGGGAGTGTACTTAGCAAGCACATTTGTGAATCTATTTTCTTTTTTTTTTAAATAAAGAATCTTAATGAGAGAAAGCTAACAAAGAAAGCAAAATAAATATTTGCATTATTCTTGTCTTTTCAGTACCAGGTATTCTTCTGCTTGCACTACAAGCTTCATACGCTTGGTTCAGAGTTTCAGAGTTTTAGAAAACGTACATAAAATGTTGTGAAAGAAGAGGTGATATGCTTGCTATTATACTTCTTCTCTTGGTGTGTTTTGGATAGAAGAAAATTTTATTTCTTAAATGCATCAAAATTGCCAGTTTGGGCAGTAATTATTGAGTGGTTTATTTTGGCTTTTTGTAGCTTTGAGAAGACATAAAACCCTCCAGTTTCCTAGCAGGTGCATCACACTGTTGCGAAGGATGTTCCACATGATTGGTTCTCCACAGTACTTTCTCTGCTCTTAACACTGTCAACTCCATATTGCTTCTATTTATATCCTTTGTGTGGTGGTAAAATTATTACTATTTGAGATTTGAGAGGTCTAAGAATTTTATCCTAACTGGAAGAACATTCCCTTCAACTCAAAGCCTTCTGTGGTTGTCTCCAACTCCCCACTTCTGAGCTACAGTATCACTCAGTGTCCCACTTCTATAAGTGTCACCAAGAGCCAGCTCTCCATGTTGACATGCCATTCACTGATTCCTTGTTAAAAATATGGCAGTGAGCAAGCTGCTTAAGGAATACATCCCTCTCAGGGTATCTCGCCTTTTTAGCATTGAAATGACTGCTCTCTCTTTTTCAAATTGTGGGAGATCTGGAGGCTACAGCACAGGGAGGCTCCAGGTAAACTGCAACTACAGTTTAGGACAGGTCAGACAGATGCATTATTAACTATCATCAGGCTGTTATCTTTTCAATGAAAGGAAAGTTCTTTTATTTAGGACAAACTTCTTGGCCAGACTTCTCCGACATGAAATATTAATAATTTTACCCTGAAATTGGTTTTCCCTTGTAAGATGCTCTTCCTAAAGATATTGAGAAGGCCGCAGAACAGTTAATGCACAATATGAAGTGATAATCTGAAAATATTACTATTGTCTGCCTTCTTTTGGTGCTTACAGAACCTTGTCTCACCACCTCCCTCAGAGACTTTATCAGGATGATGATGAGTATGAGAGAATGATCTTTGTCCTGAAGAAACCTGCAGGTGTTGCTGCTTGTGATGACGCTCTGCTGAATGTGGGTAGGACACATGGAAACTTTTTGGTCCATCCTGAATCCTTTAAATGTCCAACAGAAGTATTGCTCTATCACCAAACATCAAAACCACCAGGAAATAACACCTCTAAGTAGAGTTCAAATAATACCTTCTTTTTATCACATTATTTACCTTAAATAGAAGTGGATGGTGAATTTAACACACAGTAACTCATGATAAAGCCTGCAGGTAAATGACTGTCTTATTTGTAATAAACAGTTCTCTACTTAGTATACTGGAGTTGTTCCAAGGACACCTTTTCATAGGAAAAGCAGATGTAGATGAAGTTTTACACAATTTGGGCTGTCATTTTTTTTTTCATAAAACATTTAATTAGCAGCCAGACACTTGAAATGGCATTAAAACAATTGTTTGATATTAAACAGCACACACATTCAGTGTGTGAATGCAGTTATACTGAAAAGCTTGAAAATATAAACAAATTGCAGTGTGTTTAAAAAAGAAATTTTAATTTTCTTCCAAGGTTTTTTCTTATACAAGTTGAAAGCTTGAAAAAAAGTTCAAATAAACTCAAAATAAATTAAAAAAAAAAAAAAAAAAGAAGGAAAGAAAGGGAAAAGATTGTTTCTTTAAATGCCAAGAGCTTATTAATGTTTCTCTCACTGATAAGAAAAGGCTGTCCTATATTCTGATTACTGTATTGAACTGCTGTGCTCTTACCTGGAAAACTTTGTTCACATTATCTTCTCAAAATATGAACACAACAAAATAAGTAGCATTTGAAATCAGAAGTTGGTAAAAAGGAGAAGGAAACTCAGCTTTACAGCCATTTCTGCCATAGGTGGGGTGCTTAGGACCAGAGCCAAAAGTGGATTACAAAAGCAACTGTTAGATTTTTGGAACTGATCAATTGATTAAAAACTTCTGAATCATTAAGATACGAGTCTTGAAATCTTGATGCTTTGGGATGAGGTTCAAAGCATCCTTTGAAGGCACTTCTTAGTAGAAGTGTAGCATTCTGGATGAAATTGGAACACAGTTCATCCCTAAAAATACAGACTTCATAGTTTTCTACCATCATATAGTCATAATCTCATCAGTCTTTTACTAAAGTGCACTTAGATCCAATTGCTCTTTCTAGACATTGTGATCATCATAGAAAATGACAGAATATAAATGATTATATAAAAAAATGTAACAAACTTAATCCCATAGAATCAAAGTTCTCTTAAAATATGCAAAACATTCTAATTTGCAGCTGATTCTCAGGAACGCTGTGAAGGCCTTAGATTTGCCCAGAAAAAGCTTTTCATCTCATCAAACTAAAAAGCAGCAATCACCCTAAACAGATACCTCCAGATGAAGAATTTGTGTTTCTACCAGTGCCACCTGTATATAACATAGTAACAGTACCATAAAAAGCACTCTTCCTTAAGTCGTATATTCCTATGAATCATATACTATCATATGTAGAATATACATTCAAAATCATTTGCCCAAGCACAGCCTGTACTCCAAGAAGACTATGGATTGAAATGTATTTTCTTAACCCTTCCTCCATCAGCTTTGGCACATGTTCTATTCTCACCAAACTCATAATCAATAACAAAGTTCCCATGACCCAGCAAGTACTGATGAACCTGTTGTGGCACAGCCTTGCAATCCAAAACAAGAATTACATGTGTACAAGGTTTATTTCTCGAACTACCATGGTAAATGTGTAAATGTGTGTGCATCACATATAAAATTCCTATCCAGTATTTCAAATACGTTAACAGAAATTATTTTAATGAAATTAAGCAATCACTACAAATAGGAATTTGTTAATACAGAATGCTGAAGAAAGCCCATTTACTAAGAAGGGACATTTTTCATGAAACAACAATTGCATATTTGTCATTTTAGTCCTACTTTTCAATGAAGATTTATGCAATACTTTTAAAACATAAACCTGAAAAATAAAGTATATTTTTTTCTGTTGGATTCCAGACATCATAAACATGGTAGAAACCACAACTATAGAACAAGGTAATACTGCAATTTACAGAGTTGGAGAGAATGAAAAAGTTGCAAGTGATGAAGATTGATGATGTGCATTTTAGAAACACAAGTAGCTAAGACTGTTAGAGAAAAACTTGCCTAAATTTAACTTAATACTTTTAAGTAGTTAGACCAGTAGACTCACAATGTCTACCCTTGGAGCAGAGTGGTGATGTTAGCAACAAGAGAGAAAATGAGCTTGGTAGCCTCTGAGAGGCAGGATCATGGGCATGGTAGTAGATATTTGCCACTTGTGAAAGACTAGTGTTAGGCTGCTTATGGGTAGAATTAGAATTTTTCTATAAAACCTGACTCTTTTCTGGTAGCTTTTTAAATGTAGGAACAGAGAAGAAACGAGAGATTCCCATGTAGTCTATCTAATTGCTGAACCATGCTTTAGAGCAAGTAATACAATTTATACTTCATATAGTTTATATGACTAGTTTAGATAAAACCAGTAAGCAAAGCAGGACATTCAAGTTCAGCAATGTGTTTTTTAAAAAGCTGCTAGTGAACAGTGCTTTCCAATTTCTGCTTTTATAAAGAGCGCATGTACAGTTGTACATTGGTTATGGCAATGCAAATAAGAAGTGGTGGGAAGCACCAGCACTGAATCACAGTAGGGAGGAGAGCACAGCAGAACCTGTGTGAAACCACACAGTGTGGGATTTTCGATACAAAGCACTCATGTGGCAAAATAAAGGATTTAGAAAAGAATAGTTCATGCACATATTAGAGAAATTAGCATCCATAGTACCATTTCACACTCAACCCAGGGGTTTTAGAAAGAGCCAATTATTGCCAACACCTGCTTTGGATAGCAGTTTTGTTTTGGCTGGCCAAGAGGTCTTGCAAACGAATCAGGAAAAGTATGATTCTGTTTATGAGGTCTACCCCTATGAGATGGTGGTAGCTCACCAGGTGAGGTGAAGGACAAAGTGGAAGAGGCAGTGTGGGAGGGTACCTTGGGAGGGTATCGTGTAGTGGAAGGAAGAAATGGCAGCTTTGTCTGTAGTTAGGGCCATGTGTTCCTTTGATTGTGGAGGTAACAGTGCCTCAGATTGTGCTGGGTAGTTTATGCACTTTAGTTTAGGACTCTGTCAGAGCACTCGTCCATCTGTCTGACCTTTGCTTTTTCCTGCCTTAAGCCCCCTCAACTGCTAGTTCATACTGAGGCAATTTGTTTCTCTCAGCAATGCACACCAGTGTCATGTAGAAGCCGTGCCTGAAACAGTGCCTCCTGGTGACTTCATAGAAAGCTGGGCTTCTTGCCTGATGTGACTTTCACATGCAGCCTTATTCTCATTTCACCAGCACCTAAACTCCGAATAAACCACCGGTGGATTGTCAAGCCTCCAGGCTGGTGCCTGGGCAGGAGCTGTCCATTGTCCTACAAGCAAGTTCCCCTCTTCCTACAACCTCATATAGGAATGCACAGAGTAGAAGCAGCTCAAAAAAAAAAAAAAAAAAAAAAAAAAGATGGATGTTGCTTCTTAAGGTTTGCATGTAAAAATCTCCTTCTTTCTTCTAGCACCTAATATGTAGAAGAATGTAACATTAGTCAGACTGGCTGATTAATGCAACAGAAGGAAAAGGCAAAAACCAAACAAACATATTCAGCTTCTGAAGGACAGACTAACAACAAAGGGCACCATAACCACAACGGAATCTGTCAGTACTTTTTTGGCAATACCGTGTGTATTCATCATTATCTGGGAATTTGTTGGGTATCTAATTGCCTTCTTCACTCATGGGGTCATTTATTTTTTTTTTCTTATGGGGGGCTAGAGTTTTGACCAACAAATTTTTAAAACATATTGAGCTGTAAGTATGGAGCTAGGTACAATTTCAATCTTCAGATACTGTTTATTATATGAGGGCCTGTAAGAAATTCCTCTTATTTTAGTATGTTGGTCCATGACATCAGAAGAAGATGCTGGTTGTATGGCAGCAGAGATGCAATCTTCTCATCAATTGTGTTACATATTGTTGCCATGTGACAGATGGCAGCAGAGGGGCAGTCTGACACAATGGTGTCTGACATGAAAGTACGCATGAAGCAATGGAGTGGAACTGAATTCCTCTGTGCAGAAAAAATTACACCCACTGACGTTCATTGACACTTGGTGAATGTTTATGGAGACCAAACAGTGTATGTGAGCACAGTGAGGTGGTGGGTGGTGTGTTTCAGCAGTGGCAACAGCAGTGTTTCAGTCAGCCATGCACAGCTCTCACACTACAAAATGAAGAGCACCTTGATTAGCTCATCTGTGTGAACTGGTGGATTGTGAGCATGGAGCTGTGTACAGAACTGAATATCAGCTTCAGCACATTTGAAATGATGGTGGGACTGTTGGAATATTGCAAGGTTTGCAACAGGTAGGTCTGGCGAATGTTCACATGGGAATAGAAAGAACAGGTTTGTCAGGACCTACTGAGTAAAAAAATGGCTGAAGGTGACAGTTTCCTGGATCGCATCATTACCAGTGACGAGATGCAGCGTCACCATGAGTTGGAGTCAAAACAGCAGTCCATGGAGTGATGACGTGAATTCTCCATTGAAGAAAAAGTCAAAAGTGCAGCGCTCAGTGGGTAAAGTGATGTGCACAGTCTTATGATAGGAAAAGATATTCTGAATTTGGCACCTTCTGACTTCCACCTGTTTGGGCTGATGAAAATGAGAAACATTTTCCTTGCAATAATGCCATCATAGTAGCTGTGAAACAGTGGGTCATCTCCACTGGTGCAGATTTTTATAAATGCAGCATTCAGGCTCTTGTTCATTGCTGGTGAACATTCATAGGTAATGGTGGTGATTGTGTTGAATAACAGTGTTTTGTAGCTGAGAATTTGCTATATCAAATTGTGTTATTGTACTTTTTGTATCTGTTGTAGTTTCCATGGGAACAAATAGGAGGCTTTACATTTGGGGGAACCTAAGTAGTTCTTAGTTACACTTGCTTGAGTAGAAATATTTTAACAAACAAAATTCAGGTAGTCTCACTCAGGCAACTCTTTTGTTCTGTCAGATTTTTCTGTTGCAAAATTTGACATTGCAAAGGTTTCCAGCAAAAAAAATGAAGTGACTGACATAGCTCATCTGCTATTCAGAACAACAACAACAAAAAAAGGGTAAGCAGGCAATGACAACATCCTGATTACAGGAAAAAAAATCTTTTGAAATGATGAGTGTAAGAAATTCACAATGTCTGCATCAGTAAACCAAACAGGAGCAGGGCACACAACCAGCTTCTGCATCTTTAGCCCATGAGTGCTGCCTTGTAGCAAATGCCTTGAGAGGGGCAAAGCAGCTTTCTTCTGAGGAATCCACTGTCAATCACCTGGGCAGCCTTGATCAGTCTGAGCAGACTCCTGAGATTCATCAGCACACTGGGCTACCGTGAGGAAATGTGGAAGATCAGGAACAATTGAATCTGGGAATGCTCTTCTAGCTAGGAGGGAGAAGGAGGAAACTCACTGGCTGTGGGCTGTGGCACACCTTATACTGCCACAATGTACGTTTGTTTGTTTTCAAATACGTACCAGCTGACTAATTAACTTGAATATTTCCTACCTTCTATAGCTAATTTTTGGATGGATATTGCAATTTTAAAGTTACCGTGCCACTTCATTGTTTAACGCTCTGTTCTACCTGAGGTCAAAAACTCCAAATTGCACAGAAAAGTTGATTTTTTAAATAATTTAGTCACCTCTTCATTTAATGATAGAGTAAAATTGGCAGAAGAAACTTGTTATCAGCCTGGGGTACGGGTAAGCAGTAATTATGTGTAATGAGGCTTTTGTCTTGCAGCATTTTGAAGATCATCTTGAACTGCTCCTCACGCTTTAGCAAAGGGGCTGTCATGATGAATATTACTTCAACATTTTCCCCACTCCCTAAAGAGAAATTATAGGTTGTTAGATGGAAGCTCATTTGAAGCCTCAATTTTCTTGAGTATCCTGCTCTTGTGGGGAGTACCAGGTGTGCTTAGAGACTGCGGCCTTCAGATTCAAACTCAACTGGCATTCTACAAGTCTTTGATTTTTTTTGTTTTCTGCTGAAGAGGCTGTGGTTGTCTTGACAGCAGGAACAAAGCTTCATTTTTGTACTTTGATATGTAGCAAGGTTAAAATAAAACCAAAACAGGCTTTCAAGAAATGGAGCATCTTTAAGTACAAAGTTCTAGTAAAGGCTCCTGTGCTAAGGTGTATTAAAAACTGATTGTATTCAGGGCACTTTGTTAAACTGTTCACTGTAGCATATGAAGATATTACTCACAAAAATTTGTGCTTCACAAGGGGGTTTGTGAGATCTCATACATCTCAAACTCAAAGTTATGCTGTCATATCCTAGAGAACTTAACAAATTCATTTGCTGAAGACACCTCTAAAAGGAATCTTGGAGTGCTGAAGAAACAAAATGAGTTACTGAAAGGGGAAATAAGTACTTCATTTTTCATTTTTTTTAGAAGTTCCTGCATCAATTATTTCCATGCTGACTATCTTTGCTGGGACTCAAGTTTTAGATGGTCAACATAATGTAACATTGAGGGTAACACTGCAAAACCTGCTTCCAGCCGTAGAGTTTTGAGCTTTTTAGCAAAACTGTAACACAGCCTGATTTTTCTCAAATTAAGACAAATTTGACTCTGCAGTGAAGCTATATTTGCACTTAAAGCTTTTAGTGAAGGCAGAAGTTAGAAGTTGCTCAAGTTCATTTGCCTATATGAATTCTTGTTGCCACATTCTGTGCAAATTAGGATTTTCGACTCCACTTCCTATAGTTGTAAATGTGACAGAATCACAGTATGGTTGAGTTTGAAAGACACCTCTGGGCTCATCTGGCCCAACTTCTGCTCCAACAGGAACACCTAGAGCAGAGTGCCCAGACCCATGTCCAGGCAGCTTTTGGAGATCTCCAAGGAGACCAGCCCCTGGGAAGCCTGTGCCAGTGCTCCATCACAGCATGGAAGTGCTGCTTGGTGTTCAGTAGGAATGTCCCATGTTCCAGTTTGTGTCCATTACTCTCTTTCAGGCAAAAACCTACTGTTGAGGTTTTGATTGTCATGCGATGTTACTGAAAATGAATTGTCTACTGCTCAAACAAAACATTATTGTCTCTGCAGTCACAGAAATATGTGGTGCTTCTTGTGAATGATGTTGATTCTTGGAAATGCAGTGCCCAGGTACGGCAGGATTACAGGATCCTCTTGTTGAGAAGGAAGAGAGTTAAAATATATTATGTTGTGACAAGTAGATCTACATGGACCTCTGTGTTTGTACAGGAAGGTTTCATGAAAACTGGCAGATTTCTTCTTGTGTGCAAATTGCTCAAGGAAGCTGGTGCTTGATTTTATGAACCTACAGTCAGGAGGAGTGGGGAAATAAGCACAAGAAGCAACAGTGGTCATTGTTTCTGATGTATCTTCCTTTTAATCCTTACTGAAAGACCTGTCTTATGGTTATGGCTGAGATTTAATAGCACCATATTTAAATGATAAATTAAAAAAAAAATACCTACAGTAATACCTTGAGCCTCTGTAGAACAGAATTTCCCACGCCTTTCTGTATACAGATGGGTCTCTTCTACCTTGCACTTCTGAAAATGTCAGCCAAATCCAGGTCTTCTTTTCATCAATTTGCCATACATGCCAAAGTAGAAGGAGAAATGAGAATGAGAACTCTCTCTCTCTCTTACTGATTTTTAATTAAGAAAAAATGAGCATGCAAGGAACGTTGTGGTTTAAGACAGCAGGTGGCTAAACACCACATAGTCATTCACTCACTGCCCACCTTCCTGGTAGGATGGGGGAGAGAATTGGAAAAAAATGTAGAGCACAACCATTAGTTGTGTTGAGATCAGTCTATTTACTAAGACAGAGAAAATGAAAAGGATAATAGTGATGACTACATATATGTGTATACATATGTGTGAATGTATATAACAAGTGATGCACAAGCAATTGTTCACCATTCCCAATCTACGCCCAGCTAGACTCCTGAGCAGTGGAAGAGAAGAGATGAACTCTTACTCCCTTCAAAACTCCTGCATGTCATATGGTATGGAATATTCATTTGGCCAGTTTAATTCAGCAGTTCTGTTCCCCTCCCCCTCCCCCCAACTTCTTGGGTGCTTTGCTGTGAATGGCCTTGGCTCTGTTTAACAGTGATGAACTGCAACTATAAACAGCGGTGTGTTACTAACGTTGTTTTTCTCCTAGAATCAAAACATAGCATAATAACAGATACTCTGAAGAAAACAACTTTATCCCAGCTGAAACTAAGACAAACCCATAATTAGAAATTAGTAATTGGTTATGCAATAACTGAGAAAAAAAAGATTATGTCTTAATGTCTATTTATCAGCTGCTGAAGCAAGTATGACTGCTTAGCAGAAACAAGATTATTTTTTGTTAAATAGAATTTCAGTTAATAATTGCTGCTTAATTAGACCACCATGTTATTTATTTTCATTAAACTCTATCAGCCTCTTGGGAAACAAGGGCTTAAAGATATTCAACAGTTGTATGATCAGTCACTAATTTTTTCCTGAACCTTAACATTTCCTTAAAATTCATATTATTTCAGGCAGTTTATATGCTTTCTTTGTAAATGCATATAATTTTCTTTAGGAACATTGAGAGAATATAAGAAAGAACACATTACAAGCCTCTTACATGCTCTGTGGAGAACTGGGTCACTATACTTTAGCACAGCTTTTTCTTGGAGACAGCCCTGTATATTTTCCATATAAGTATCTGAAAATCCACAACACTAATTTAAGGTATTAGCTAGTTAATTTTACACTGTTATATAATTAAAATATGAAGATCAAGTACAGCTAAAAAAAATTGCTTAGAGATGTGCAATTAAACAAAAAGAAGTAGTATAGATAAGAACATTGCAGTGCATACTCTGGTATATTAAAAATATTTTTGTTTCCTCTGAAGAAGAGTTCACTGTAACAAAGAGCTTATCACCTGGTTCCATGAAAGAAAGCTCTTTCACACTTCCCCATGTCCTGACAGAGCTATTTTACCCAACTATCCATGGGAAAAATGTTTATACAGTCATGTGAGCACATTTGCATGGACCTTTTCCCCCATGACTTTTGAACCCATTAAGTGATAGTAGACAAATTTAGCTGGATGGGTATATATCTAAATTCCTGGGTAATCTGTGGAAACAGAGAGTAGAACAGAAGAGAACATTTCTGGCTGGGAAGAGGCTGAAGAATAATCCTATGTGTTTCTGGGCACCAGGAATCCTGCTTGAGAAAGGGCTGCTCCCATTGCCTATGGATGGCAGAGTTTCAGCTGAGCTGTCAGACATAGGATGCTAATATCTGGGCAACTCATCTGCTCTGTTGCATACAAAAATACTTTTTGTAACACCTCTGAGGTGTGAGGGCAGTGGGTGCAGTTCATAAATCTCAGAGCATGAGTCCCTGCTGTCCAGCTGTGCTACAAGGGGCAGGGTGGGGAGGCCAGCTGTGATCATACCACCGGCTGTGCTCAGTCTTCTAGCTGTGATCATCCCACAGCTGTGCTCACCTGTGGTTGAGCCTGTGCTCTAGGGGAGTGTGTGGTTGAAACCAGAAGGCTTTACCTCATGGGCTATCTGTCCCTGGGAGTTTGGGTTGAGGGCTATTTTTACCTGTAGCTTTTATGGAGTTCAGGTTGTTCCTCTCCAATACTACAGCTTGGAAGTTGCTATTTGCTCTTTTACTCTGCCTTTTCACTTGGGAACTGCATTACCTTACTGTTCTCCTTTTATAGCACACAGACCTTAGCAATTTGACTCCTGCAGTGGTTCTTGTTTGGGTTGGCTGGACTCCCTCCCTGGGTTGTGAAGTGGCCCTTAAAAGCTCTGACAGTAGCTAGACACCACATAGAGTGAGGTTACTGCCATAATACAGAACGTGGCAGAGCATAAGCCCATCTCTCCATCTGTTCGCCAGACCTTTCCTCGGGCAAAAGCAGGCCAAAGCACAGCTCTTTCTGCATCTCAGCAGTAGATGGCTCAGCCATTGCTGTTACTCCCACTGCTTGGCACTCAGTCGCACCACAACTGCAGCACTCCCATGGTAGGTTTCCTTTAATTTCTTCCCATGCAGGATAATAAGCACAGTAAGCACAGTGAACAGTTGCCATTTGGCATCAATCTTAAAATTTCTGTCTGTGATCTCTTGCTAGGCACCAGGACAGGCAGACAGATCTCTCTGCTCCTCTACAACTGCCTCTGGAGTTCAGCTTGCCTCTGAAAGCTGATTACTTTCACTACAGCTTTGAGAAACTGCCAATGGGCCAAATTCGCTTTCATTTCATGAAAGTGATAACAACTCCTCTGCTCCAGTGGCCTCACATAGATGTAAGAGGAAGGATGTTCAGGCTCTTCATCTGTGTGCATGCAAGCATCAGTGTGTATTTCATTTCTCCAGACATAGGGAAAGACAAAATGAGGGAAAATTCTTTAACTTGATTGCTGTTTGCATTGTACGTTAGTGATACAGAATGCAACACAGGTTGCATTTAGTAGTGAATATGCCTTCGATCCCCACATGGGGGCAAGCAGAACACTCCTGGGCAAATCAAGGACGAAGATGTATGTAGATTGCTACTAAATGCCCCACTGCAGACTAAACAAAAGGTACCTCTGGCAGAAAGAGCACAAAGCATTTCTTGAATTGTCCAGATACGTGCAGGGATACAACAGCACTGGTGGGGAGAGTGTGGACAATACCTATTGAGATATGTGTTTGAGTTAGCTGCAATAGACTCCCTTCACAATTGATAGAAAGGGAAATAGGCACTCTTAGAATACAGTTCTGAAATCTATTGTCTGTACTAAGCTGAAACTTAATGCAGAAGTGCCTACTTGTGACTGTGAGTTATGCAGTTTGGGAGACTAACTGAGATGTTTAAAGTTGTAGAGGTGACATGAAATTAGGCTAAGGTGTCTAACTGCATCCTCCTGGATATTTTGATTCTCTCTCTCCTGTCTCTATGGTTTGGGAGCTAAAGGAGATTTGGTTCCTGTGAGTTGTCAGCATTTGTTGTGGACAGTTGTCATGCTGCATACTCTCTGAGCCTATGTCTCAGATCCCTCTCCCTCCCCCAGGTTCTCCAAATGCTAGGGGATCATAGGAGGAGTAAACCAACACAACTGCCCACCCTACACAGCTTACTACAGGAAGAACTCTGTTCATTCTCATCTCTTCCTTCCCCAACACCCCAAAAAATGTGCTCTGCCCACAGGAAACCATACATGCAAGAGAATTTGAGATCAGTCTCAGCAAATTAAACTACTGATTCTGGCAGAAGGAAAAGTCCCTTATCAGTCAGCTGAAAAGAGAAGTCCTATATGCCTATATTTATCTGTAAGGAGTTTACCTGAGACTCACTGAGCAACCACAAATTACAGACAGTCTCTTGCTGCTACTTGTTTTGCTTCCCATAATGTCATAATAGGGAAAATTAAATGGGGGTGAAAGGAGCTCTGTTCTACAGAAGAACACCCTCTCCTCCCCCCCCTCCTTTTTGCATTTGAGTTCTCAGGATGTGAATTTGAGGAGTCTAATTTTGCTTTTTGCTGATAAAAATTACTGTGTTGATTACAAACTGAAGCATCTAAAAATGAGTGTGCTCATTGTGAACTACAAAATTCCCTTTAAATCATTGAATCTCCCATATCTATATGAAAATCATAATAGAAAGAGGCTTTGCAGGCCTGCAGCTACTTTCTCTGTGAGTGTTCTTGAGTTCTTGAACAAGTTTGCTAATTTATCAATGGTATATTCATAAGAAAAAGAATAGAACAGAAGACTTTTAGCTGAAGCCTATTATATGCTTTTCCATCTGTTTGTGGTGAACCAGAAAGAGCTATGTGTTAGGTCTTGCCTTATGGCAAATCCTGATCTGCAGTTGCTGTTTTCCCACACTTACTTAAGCTTCTCTGCACATCCTCTCACACAAAGCAGATGCCATTGCCACAACAGGGCTGAGAGGCTCCTTCTGAGTGTGAGATGCTTTTATACAGCCAGGTCCTTAGGACTAGCCTCCAGCAAAGCCAGCCAACCAAACAAAAAAGCTGCTCACAGTTGACATCAGATGATCTGAAACTGGTTTATTGATTGAAAAGGAAAAAAAAAAAAAAAAAGAAGGAAAAAAAAAAACCCCCAAACAAAACCAACAAACAAAAACAAAAACAAACAAAACCCAACCAAAAAACCCAAACAACAACCCCAAAAATCAAAGTCCAAACATATGAGATCATCAGCAGTCTGCTGCAGTGCTTCTGATTCAACAGCCTTTTGGAGAAAGGTTTTGGGGAGGGAAAATAAATACATAAAGTGCATAACACTTCTATTTACAAGAGCCCTGTATTGCAGTGAAAAGCAGTGGCACTGAGGAGACCTCACTGCAACTAAATAATATTTTCTTTTTTGAATGAAAGGATAAAACAAGCAGTAAAGAGTATCTTTTACTACAATGATGGCAATTGTTCTCTCTCCCCAGGGTTGAAATCTTGTCGTATTAAAGTAATTGGGAGTAATGTCAATAGGGCCAGGATTTCACCCCTGTTATTCATCCTGGGCTCTCTCTGGCAATTGGCCCCATCTCAAACTTTCCTCCAGGGAGCCATTGCCTTTGAATTATATCCCAGTTGCCATGCAGTGCTGCAAAATGTTTATTAGAATGAGACAGATTACTCACGAGAAACAATAAAGTCGATTAATATAGTTAAAAGACTAAAATGACCTTGTAATTTCTATTTATTTTTCTATGGAACTTGAAGACTTTCAGTAGTGATTTAGTAGTTCTTGAGTGTGAGGTGATTGAAATTGTTTTCACTTATTATGAAAATATAACCCATGGCTCATTTTGGAAATTACTCTTTTTACCTGTAGAAGATTACAGTACAGTTATTCATAAGTTGTGCCTCTTTACAGTAATACAGTAATCTGTCATACCAGATTTTAATATAAATAAAAGGCATGTATTTACACATTTTTCATACACATTGCAATTATGAAGTAAGCTGCTGATCTTTATATTCCTACAGATGTAATATTCACAAACATACGTGAATTTTAAAAGTGGCTGATTTTACTTCCATCTTTTCCACACATATTTTTGCGTTAAATTCTGCTTCCATTATGTCAGTAACTAAACTGAAGTTAACAACTTATTTTGCATATAAAATACAGATCTATATGACTACACATTTTTCAGCATTTTATGTCTCAAGTAACTCAATGGTCAATAATAAGTGTTTTACCAAAACAAGCTTGAACTACTTTAATTTCTACATAACCTTTAAGGACTTACTTTTGGCCTCAATGTAATCATCAGCAAAATCCTAATATATGTACTTCCATGGTGCAGGAGCATGTATGCATACACCTGTGTAAGTCTTCACTGAAAAGTCTCCGTGGGCCAGCTTTTCATTTTAAATTGGGCTACCTCTATTTCTGAATGGATGTTGATGTAATCTGGCATGTAATCTCCTTTTTTTTATTTTTAGAAATCTGCTCTTAGGTCTACAAATCCTCAAAAATACACACCCAAATTATCATTTTCTTCATGTCTAGACATTCTTGAATATTTGTTTTTCGTATTTATCAATTGCTTTATGTTATTGTTAAACACAACAAAAAATCTTTCGATTTTCTGCTTTAAAATACAGATATGAGAAGGAAACCATGACAAACGCCTTGCCTTTGTGAATACATTATTAAAAGTCAGGATCTGCAGCCCTGAGATTTTGGTTTGCACTGAAAGCTCTTTGAGTACATAACAAATACTCAGAAATGAGAACATATTCAGAAGGTATGCTATTGTGTTAAGTTCATCAGAGTTAAAGTAGCACCTTTTTTCTGAAAGCTGCTGATGATTACACACTGGTCTAACTTCAGTGAGTTCTGATAATCATATTTTCCTGCAAAAGAGTTAGTTAAATTATGCTCTGCCTTGGGGTTCCTTTTTTTTACACCATTATGATTACAGAATATTACGTTGTGATCCTGTTTAGGAGATTGTACTTTAAAAAACCCCAAGCAAACTGCTGTACTTATTAGATAGAAATAAGCTACTTCTGTTTTGTATCAACTGATTCCTTTAGTGCCTACAATGTACCTGCCAAAAGTGACTAAGAGGAACAGTCTAGCTGCAGCCCAACTTATATATCTATATATCTTATATATTTATATATATTATATATCTTATATATCTAAGGGAGCTCTGAGGGAGCCCCATTCACCTCCCTTTTCCCAGCACATGGCACATGAACTACTTTGCAGTACAGAGAGGAAAACAGCCTTTGCTTCTGCTAAAGCTGATGGGAACCCAGAAAGTCCAGGATTTAATGGAGAAATAGATTGCACCATCTTGGTGTAATTGCATTTGATGTATTGCTTGGCAATCATTTCATCTCATTTTTAAGGCTCGGAGACTTATGGTGCTTTTCAGATTTTAACTAATAGGAACAACGCGAGAGAAACTCTCAGGCTATGTTTGAAGTAATTTTCAATCTCACAAACCAAGAAAAGATTGAGCTCAAGTTTTGAGCTAAAGCTTGATAAGCTAAATGTCTTGAAGGCATTTGTTTGGCATAATGAAGGTTCTAACGTAGAACCTCAGCCCTATTCATAGCAGATGGGAAGCTGAAGACCAGATTTCTCTGAGTGCATTTTGTCTGCAGGCTTTCTGTTACCATCAGAGCAGTTATGGTCACTTACCTATAATGTTGTTGTATCTTTCTTATGATAATGAGGAGTACAGTTCCTTTTTTTTTTTTTAATCACAAGCTGATTTTTTTTTCCTACTATGCAATTTTCAGGAAACAACCAACCAATTATATCAGTATTTGTTGCGATGAGGGAAAGCAGCTTTCATGTTCCTCATGGGCTGAGTTTTAGTGAGTCCTGTGTTGAGAGTAAGGATTAATCTTTTGGAAGCAGTGTGATAGTTTTGGAACACGTTTATAACATGTAATTAAACAACATTTTGGACCAATGGAATTACACTAACACTATAAAGAGAACAGAGAATAAACTCAGATGCATAACTAAATCTAATCAAGTTTCAATTAATGATCTTGTTCAAACACTTGATCTTTAAACTTAAGGGTTATCAAATCTTTTGTCAAAGCTCTTTGACTAGTTTATAGTTTATCTTTCCCCATCTGTTACACTTTAGAAGATCGCAGACTCAAGTGGCAGGGGAATACGGTAAAATATTTGTTAATTTACAAAATCTGTGCAGTGCTCACCTGAAATTGTTGTATGCTGGAAACTAAGAGCAAATACATTAGATGTGTGTGTAGTCCAGTCATTGCAATGTGGAGAGAAGAACTGCTTTACTTTCTAGGGGGACAAAATTTAGCAATAATCCTGGGTCTGACTTATTGCTGAACCCTCCAGAACTCGAAAACTCCACCACAAACCACTGCAGTGAAAGTACATATATTGTAATATTTGTTTTCAAAATTTATATACTGGCTGACCATATGAACATGTTCTCATTGCCTACTCAGGCCTTTGAGCAATTTGCAGCCTTTTGTTAGCAAATAAAAGCTCTCTGAGCCTCCTGCTTGAGCACGGAGTTTACCAGCTGCTATCCACTACTAGACCTCATTAGGGGCCTGCTGTTCTGCTGAGAACCACACCACATGCTACACCCGGCGTTGTCTGCATATTAGCCTGTTGCTGTTCCTTAAATTACCAGGTACAAAAGGTTGCTCTATTTCTCCATAGAGAACTACCACTCTTATCCTCTTTGGAGAGGCTCTATATCATGATCTCTCTAACTAATTATGGTCTGCAGACAAGCCACAGGTTGTTACAGAAGAATCGTCCCCATGGTTGGTATCAGTAGGGATTTCTTTTGTTTTTGTGGGTTTTTTTTTGCTTGTGAAGGATTAAAACTACTGTTTCTCAGAACCACCTCTCAGAAAAAACAAAACCCACGCGTTCTTATGTAAACAGTTAAAAAATGCTTCTTAGCGTCAACACTCTGCAAGAAGATTTAATGTATTTTAATTCTACTTCAAGTTCTTTATGTGAGAAAACATTTTATAGATTAAAAAAAATCAAATACGAGGAAAGATGGAATTACATTCCATGTTTTTAAAAATAAGTCTATTCTAGTGGCAGTCAGATGCAGATTCATAAAAGTTTATTTGCACATGGGACATTTCCAGAAAAAAATGTTGACCAAGATAAGTCATTCAGAAAATACTCTATTTTGCTTATCTGAGATATAGGTCTGATGGATTTATGGGAACATGCACATGATTTAGAATGCCACATGGAAGACAGACTGTAATTTAGTGACCTGCTTTGAGTTCTGTGCAGAACAGACCTCTGCTCCTGCCGCTCCCGTTGGAGCTTTCCAGTGAATTATCACTCTTCATGCACTGGACCATGTTTGTGGCAACCAGGGGTATTCCTTCCAGCTTAGTTTTTTTGTTTATGATGGATTACATCTTATCTGCTACTTCATGATATTAGATAATTCGATATTTTTTATTTTCAGACATAAGATATTAATGTCTGAATAAGAATTACCTACATTTTTGATGGAGCAGAGTATGTCCCACAGATACCACATATTGATCTGAAATCTTGTCCAGCAACTGAAATACTCAACTTTGAGTCTGGTATTTTGTGCAAATGTATTATACACTGATGCCAGTAAAGAGCTGCTGCTAGCCTGTGATCATGAAAATATTTTCTTATAGAAAACATCAATCATGTGGCCTCTGCTGCTTTTTAATATGGATCTAGTACATATGGATGTATGGGTACAGTACTGTATGGACCTGATCTAAAAATATGTTTTCTTTCAGTTCAGAATGAGAGAAAGACATTCTTGGATTCTTTTGGGAAAATCCGTTTATATGATCCAGTGACAGTTAGTGGCTTTGTTACAAGGCTGGCCACCAGCTGAAAACCTAAGAAAATCTAACTATCCTTTCCTTCAGGAGCTTACAGCAATATCATAGGGTATTTCTATAGTACATGTGAGTATAAGATACACAACAAATAAATTGGTGAGAAATCACAGTTACAAGAAATATCTTCATTCTATGTTTTTAGCTGTGTAAATCACTAACACTTTGTCTCTGTGGTCTTAAAATCTGGTGGTAATAGCATGGTTTGACAGATTGTGTCAAACCACAAATGTAGAAATCCTCAACCAGTAGTCTGTAACTAAGCCTGTAATACCTGTTGAGCTATGCCTTATTTCTGTAAAAGAAATACAGTTCTCATTTGAGGACTTCAAGGAATGAAATTTAACGACATGTATGGCTGTTTCAGGGCTTGGCATTTTTTCTGTTAAAAATTTCCTCCCTAATTGTGATTTGAACTGTAATATTTCACTGTACCTTCATCTGTTCCATGAAGGAACTGCGTCCTACCATAAATTCCTTCTCTGAGTATTATTTCATTATAGCAAGCAAATCAGTAATGTATACGTGAGTTGTCTAAGTAATATTCACTTTGCAAAGTTTTTCAGTTATTTTATTATTTCTCCTTATGATTTTAGCTACTTTTAAGAATAAAACCCTGCAGTACATGAAAATAAATATACTCTAGGTCATTATTTCCTGTTAACAAATTTTTTTTTATGTTGCATTACTAGCTTTTTGTCCACTTTGCAGATTAATCTATTTTTCTATGTAATCAAAATGCTTTGTTGGAATAAGTTACATAGCTTGTAGGAAAACTCAAAAAACATCTTACATAAAAACACTAGTGTACTCACAGGCGTTGAGACCGACCTTCTCACAAAATCTTATTGATTATCATTACTTATGTTCCTTTTTACACTGATTATCTTCCATACTTCTCTCCTCATGGTTCTGCCTGAAACAGATATTAAAATTCTGCTGTATAATTAGTGAATGGTCTTCTTCTATAATTTCTCCATTTGTGAGTGTAACTTCCTTCCCTTAGACTTTGGAATTTCCCCAGAATTCACTCAACCACACAAACAAATTTTGCTGACTAAAAAATATTTGGCATTTAATATTCTGGTTGGTGAGTTATTTGCTTTATGAGTGGTTTCAACCACTCATAAGGCAAGAGCTTCAATGGTTCCTTCACATTTTTTCACAGTTGCAGGTGGGAGATAAAATATTTAATTTCTTCATGTAACCTATGGAAATCTTATTTGAATATCATACAGCCACTGTTGTATTAATTGTATTAATTTATATGTAAGCATAAACATTTCATAAATCATGAAGCCCCAGCCACTTTATAGACTACAGAGCAAAGGCCAAGGAGGTCTAGACTTCAGCCATATCCCAATTTTATTGTTTCTTTCCATCATATTCTTTTCCTATTAGTATTATTCACCACTTCATGAAAGTAATTTTTGTAGGGCATCATTCTGTAAACTGATCACTAATTGGTCGATATCTGCTACCAAAAAAAGATTTGGTCATAATTAAATGTTCTTTGGGGATTTTAAAAGTTTTATTTGTACTTCTGCTATTCTTTTCATACCCTGCCATGGGCAGGGTCGCCAGCCAGTAGCCCATGCTGCCCAGAGCCACGTTTACAGGGCGCATTGATGACAGCTTCATGACACAATAGTCAGGGAGCTGGTGATGGGCTCATTCATTACTCACTTGGATTGTAAAGTGTTAGTCATTTAAAAATCAGACTCCTGACTCAAATATGAAGAAGAATTCAGGAAATGTTTGGAGGAAAATCTGGCTTGGAAAGAAAGTAGCTTGAATTAGTATTCCTAGTTACATTTAGCTATTTAAAAAAATATGTAAAAGAAGTCTAAATACATAGGGTATTTATTCTGTTTTACATATAATGTGTCAGAAAATGCTTACATTGCCAGCTTAGGAACATTCATCTCAAAGCTAAATAAATCTAATTTGTAGTTCAACAATGTGGGAATGAGCAGGAATAAAAATAAAAATAGAAAAGGAATAAAAATAATGAAGAGCTGCTGATCATTTCAGATCTGTGAAACAACTGAGAATGGGAATATTAGCTATGAACAGGAAAGTGCTCTTGGGCTTTTCTCCTCCTAGTTGGTTCACCTGGGCTAAGTAGAAAATACAACCTGTTGTCTAGTAAATCAACTTTTCCAGTGGTATTCAGTTTTTTAAATTGGTAAACGCTTAGCCAGTTCTATGCTGTGTGAGCTCTTAAAGATACTAGTTGCCCTCAAGTTACTACTGCAAAGAATGTTTTGTTTTTCTAGCACTGCATGATTATTCCTCACTCATGCATTTCCCTACCCTTTCTAGCTCCTGACTTCACTACTGAAAAAAATCTTTTGAATTAAAAAAACTCATCAAACAATATCGCCTTATGTTAGTATCGAATTGCTGCAGATAGAGAACTTCTGTCTGAGCTGCATTAGCTCTCCTCGAGTTGTATCCAGGAGTTGCTGCTGAGTAAGCATGACTCAAACTCCAAAAGAGGAAAGGCTGGCCAGGGCCCCAAGTCATACAGACTTCCCAATATCCACAAGTGGTGTAGGGCCAACAGCAGTCAGTTACTGTGGCTGTGAGAAGACAGGTCAGTTCAGGACGGCTATCACAAAATCCTAATTAGGGTCCCAATTACACAGCATTCTTTGTTTATGTACCAGTTTGAGTGCATCTTTTCTAAATAAATGCTATAGCCAAGTTGTTAGCTGCATGGTTACCTGTAGGTATAGCACACTCTCTCCTCGTAAGTCTAAAAAAGAATCCACAAATTGAAGGAAGGTATTAGGAAGGTATTACATCGGGCTCCATCTCAGTACTCAACAGTGGGCTCATGTGGTGCCCACACTGCCCCTCATTTTAAACAATGTTAGCTAATCCACCTCCATTCACTGGTCAGTCTTGCTTCACTACCAAAATTCCATTGCACTTCAGTTTCAGCACTCCTCTCCTATGCATACTTCTCTCCCAATATGAACAACATGAACTGTTGAAAGTGAGCATTATGAGAAGAGTTAAGTTTAATCAGGTATTAGAATGAGGCAACATCACTGATGGGACCAATCGTGCCAACAACAGATTGGATGGAACAAACGGGTATAAAAACCATCACCACTGTCCTCTCTCTTCCCTGGCATTATTAAGGAAAGAGGCATGGGGATGCTGAGAGAAGTAAAATTATCTGAGTTCCTGAAGTCAAGAATGAAGGGCTAAGTATGAGGTTTTGCATGACAGGGGGAATAGCAGCAGCAAGGTAATACATGGGAATGACAGTCAAAGTGATAGAGAATGAATCATTTCAGTTGCACTGTTTTCACAAGTTGAGGGCATTTAATATAATTATAAAAATGGGAGTCTGAATAAGACCTAAAGCCTGGACATGGTTTATCTCTGCACTGTAAAGTTGTGGTTCAGAGCTTGCGTGCAGGAATTCAGCTTTGATTCTGTTAAACTTAGGACAGAGAACAAAAATATTGTGGATAGAATGTCACAGCAACAGGGTAGGATATTGTACTGCATGGAAACAGTTAGATGTGGAGTGTCAGGATGTACTTTCAATTGAGATTAACATGAGAAAGGCCATACTGAGTCAGACCTAGCCAAGTTGGAACAGCAGCCAAAAGAAGATCTCACTTGGGAAAAATGAACAGCAATAGAGCAAGCATATGGTGATGATTTGCTATAGAAAAGAGGAAAATAAAGCAAAAGATCAATAAAATCTGGAGGGGAATTTAATGGACTGAGGGAGAAATAAAGGGATTCAACAGATGAGATGATCCAGTAACAGCTAGTTTGGAAGGAGAAGCAAGAGAAGATGTATTTGAAAGCTTGAGGGAAAGCAGAGGTTGAGGAAGTGGAAGTGCTGGTAGCTTAGGAAAGAATTTCATGTCCAGAGATTGGCCAGGAAAAGAACACTAGAAGGTAAAGGACTCCTTTTTGTTTTCTTTCACAGATGATTTCTCAGTGAAATATTGAGTTGAGGAATGACCTAAGTATCCATGAATTTACAGTCTTTTCAAACAAACAAATAAAAACCAACCAAACAAAAAACATGAGAAGGTATCTAGAACATGATAACAACAGCTTGGAAGTGTCTCAAATACTTCATGTTCTTACAATTCTGTGGAAGGAAATAATCTGTTCTCAAAAGCTGATGGAAGAGGTTGATTGTGTCCATTTTTTGCTAGATTAGAACCAAAAATAATCTGTCTCACTCGAATGCAAGATTTCATATTAGAGGAATTGAAATCAGAGAGGGAGGAAAGATAGTGATCGTGTGTGTGTGGTATGTGGGAGGAGTGCAGGTGAGATGAGTGGTGTGGTAGACATACACTGTCGATAGTTTGGGAAGCTGGAGGGTAATTGAGGAGCAAACCCAAGGCAGATGAAGGAAGGAGAATATAAGAGCACGAGTGAAAGCTGATATTGATAGGACAGCTAGAGGCTTAGGAAGCTGTAAAATCTTGGAAACACTTGGATTTACATAGTGGCAGAGACAGTAAGAGGTGTGGCGAATGTTCTTTTACTGGTGCTGAAGTATTCTCTCCAGTACCTAGGGAGTACGAGCTTAACAGAGAAATAGAAAATCCAGAGTGCTGAAAATGAAAGGAGCATTGCAATGGGATCCACAAGTGTCCTCTTTTTCAGAAGAGAAACTCAAAATGATGCTATTGCTGAGCAAGTGCTGTGAGGCTCATCATATTTGTGGTAAGTGACATGGTAAAACTAGGGCTGGGTGAAGATGTTACCAGCTATCATGAGCGGTCCTGACAAACAGCAGCTTCTCACTGTGCAAGGCTGATTAATTAATGTACCACTCATAAAACTGAACAGTAGATATTCAGCCAGAGGTGAATTTGGCCCCTGAGGCCATGCTACTCTTTAACTTACAGCACCAGTGTTCTGGGGTCAGCTGGGAATAAGATGATTTGGTCCGTGGCTGTTTGTGACATCTATTTCGAGACTTATGCTGGCACAGCTGCATGGCAGACACAATTAGTGTTCAACAAAGAAATGCTAATTATTTACAGATGCATCAGAAACAAAAGCTCCTGCCATTCAATTTCAGAGTTTCTGAAGCAAGGAGAGGTGGTAGTGACACCAGTAAAGTGCATAGGGCAGCATTCAAACAAGTAATTTTATTCAAACAAGATTTTATACTAATGCCTTCAGAGCTGCTTCCTTAATTACTGAGACTCCAGACAAAGTATCGTTTCAGAGTGTCAGTGGTCCTAATGCTCCTTTTTGCCAGCCAGTGAAAAGACTGAGAGTTGAGAATCTATTCCAGAAATACTGTGAGTCTTTCTTTTATGTATTCTGTCCTTAGCTAGAGAAAAAAGTAAAATTTCTGAAATTCACTGTAAAGAAAGATGCCTGACATCTTAAAATTCAGTGTGGAAAATGGTTGAATTTTTACATTACTGCCTTAAGTATAGACTCTGTTGCTTGGGATGTCTCAATTCTGTCTCTGAACTAGTTATACCTGATGTACATAGTTGGATTCTGCTGAATACTTAAGCACTTTCTGCAGAAGTTTTCTTGCATGCAGAATAAAGTAGCTGGCTTAATTCCCTAGCATAATGCAAGTTATTGTTTTAGAGCATAATGAAAACCTTAAGGAAATGGTGAGATCTTTGTTTCTTACTCATACATCACATGAATGTACTGGGAATGCATGGAGAGTCAAGCCCATTATTTCTGAACCAGAGAATCATTAAGATTAGAAAATACCACTTAGTCCAACTGTCAGCCATCCCCACCATGCCCACTAACCACTTCCTTCAGTGCCACATCCACACAGCTCTTGAACACTTCCATGGATGGTGAATTCAGAAAGGGATTTCTGGCCAGACAAAACCTAGGCTAGCACTAAGAAGGGCTATGACATCCCAGACACTCTAAAGGTCCGTCAGTTTAGTGATTAGTGATTTCTATTATATTAGCCAAAGTGTGCTAGAATGGGATGACAGGAAACTAATGTCCTTAGTAGTGCCCTTGAGTGGCTGCTGGCGGCCATGCCATGCCAGGCAGCCCAGCCTGCCCTTGCAGCCTGCAGTGGGGAGATCAGTCCCAGGGCTAGGAGAAGCTTTTGAAGGACACTCTGTCCACCTGCTGAGGCTGCCTGGCCCTGCTGCAGATGGGGCTGATGTTTTCTGGGAGGCAGGCACCTGTTCACGTGGAGCTGAGCTGAAACCACCAAATTGTTTTAGTTGGGTCAGCAAACAGCTGTCAGCTTGTGTAATTTGGTTCTCCTAATTTGGAAAAGGATCTTATTCAAAGATGGAGCTGTTTACTGGCTGACAGGCTCACATGTATTATCTAGTGCATAATGTGCATAATTAACGCTTGTTTATTGAAGCAATTTTGCTCTGTGACAGAGCTATAGCTTTTTTTTTTTTTTTTTTTTTTTTTTGTCAGTAGCAAGCAGCTTCACTCTTTGTTTGAAAGAGGAAATACAACGCACAGTGTAAATCTTCTTGCAGATTGATCTGGCAAAACTACTCCAGCCATGTGGTAAAATAAATATTTTGTTGGAAGCAACTCTCATGGTTATCTACAGGTGTGCATGTTTTGTCTTGTAGGCTGCTGGGTAGAGGTAGAAGGCAGCTGGTTGATGTTTATAGAATTGTTTTTCGGTCTTCTTCCTCATACTTGGTATAAGCTAACTGGCCATGTGAAAAATGTTTTTGGGCTAAAGCTCCTGTAGGTATTTTCACAATTTGTTCTCACCTCTGAGGCCTCTGTAATCCTGAACTGCACAGTGCTTTCACTATTTTAATGAGCATTCTTCTTTGCCCTGCATTGATTTTGCCTCTGAGTAGCTATAAGTAGCCACCACGCAATGTGAGCACACTTCTCCTGCCCTCTCCCTCCTTCAACTTACTCTAATTTCAGTCAAACATATCACATTTCTCACTTTTTCATGTGCTTGATTAAAAACTGGGGGTGGTGGTGTTGATTTCTGTTGCTAACACAGTGTTTGGATTAAAAAAAAAAAAAAAAGGTAGTGGAGATCACAGTACAGAAAACATGCAAAATAAAGTTCTAATTAAAAATCAATAATAAGATTGTGACACAAATATACATCAGATTTTATTCCTATTTGATATAATTTGTAACTGTACTGTATTTTTGCCAGTGTGAAAAGTATTCACCTTCACTTAGTGGTTGTCAACACCCAGTTTTACATGGGCAGTCTTCATCTGCTTCCTAGTTTTCCAGTAAGAAAAAAGAATGAGAGACTACTGGACAAAGTTGGAAGAAAGAACAAAAATGAAGGATAATATATTTTATTTCCTATTTTACCCACATCAGGCATGTAGTTACTCAGAACAAGATGAAATTAAACCCCCCTCTTGTATTCCTGCCAGAAAATAATTCATCTACTGAACAGTTTCCAAGAAAACACTTGCCCCACGTCTCCTATTCATCTATTGTTACATTGTTTTCTCTATCACTCCACTCTTAATTTAAATTGACCTGCCTACTAATAGAATTTAACTTGTCTCTCAGCCCCTAAAATACACCTGCAATTCTCCCTTATGTTTCCTTTGCAGGCAGGGCTGGCTGAAGGGCTTTCCACCTCTTTTTCCGCCTCTCCCAGCTGTGTGTTCTCACCCTCCTCCCTCAGTACCGCTTCTGGCATTGTTTCTGCAGCCAGGCTCTCAGCTGGATCTGCCAATGAGGTTATTTAACCCCCCAGCACTTGAGAGAAGGAAGATTTTTTTTGTTGTTGTTGTTTTGCTTTGTTTGGGATGGGAACATTGACCAGATCTCATTTAGCCAAGCAGTTCTGTTTGTATGGCAGAGAAGGCAGCAACTGGGGAGGTGGGGAGGGCTAGAGTGGAGCAAATACAGGGAGAAGGGACCCGAAGGGCTGCTTGAAGGAGTCACAGCAGGAGGCGGGCTTGCTTCTTCAAATTACCTCTGACCAGCGCCAGCAATCTGAGAGCACTGCTACATAATGTGGGAAGAGATATCATGTAGAGGGGAGGTATTATAGTTGGGCAGAAAAGTGGGTACAGTTCCTGGCTCCTATTCAATTTTTCCCTGAAATCCTGCACTGTTGCTAGGATTAGAGAAAATTATTACAAGGAATGTTAGTATAAACTATTAACAGTATTAGAGGTGTTACAGCCAGCAGAATAAATGATACTGTTCTCCAGCAACAAATCTGATTTAACAAACTCTCTCAAGTGTAGTATAGGCTGGGGGGGAAAAAAAAGAAAAAAGAAAAAAGGGAAGAGCACAGCTTCACCAAGGGCAAGTCCTATCTGCCCTTGTTGTTTCTATGGTGGAGTAACTGCATCAGTGAATAAAGGAAGAGCCACTGATGTCATCTTATCTTCAGTAAGTCCTTTGACATGGTCCTCCACAACATCCTTCTCTCCAAATTGGAAAGATGTGGATTTGATGAGTGAACTGTTCAATGGATGAGAAGCTTGTTGCAACATCGTATCTAGAGAGTAGCAGTGAATTACACCAACGTTGGGATTTATCCCACAAACAATGTTTTTCTTCACTTTTGCACTCAATCTTCAGGGCTGGTTCAGATAAGTAACATTGTTTTGGTGATTGTGGTTGTGAAAATATTTTCCTTAGTGCTTGCCAACTGCAGATGGCATTTTACGTAGCTCTTCTAACACAAGGATCTTATAGTTTTCCTGATTCTTTGTACAGAATGCCAGATATCTAGTTGCATCAATTCCTTTGTGTATTATTTTTAGTCACACAGCCACATAATTTTATCTGTAAACTACCACGTGATTCAAAATCAGAGTCAATTAGTAGCTATTTTTGACATGGCCAAAGTCCACTCCACTATTTATTACAGAATAACCTGTAAACAAAATTTTTTAGCAGAGACGACAGTAGGATGTTTAGAATTGTTATTTTTTGAAGTATTTATTATGTAAGTAGAAAAACGGAATAGAAAATGATCTTGAGGTTTCTAGTTCAAAAACAGAAGCTGCTATTCCATTGCTACCTACTCTCTCTAGTTCAGAATTTTCAACTTTATCCAGTTTTACATCAGTACTTTCCAATTCGGATAAAACTTCAGTAGGTTATATGCTGTATGGTGCTGAAAGAGTGTAAGAGAGTATAACAAAAATTAGCCTATGGAGCCAAGTATCATTTGAGATGTAGATTCTTAATTGTTTCCAAGCTGGAACTTGCTAACTGCTGCTGGTACAATAAAGGTGCAGAGCCAATTGCCTCTTGTAAGGCACAATAAATCTTGTGTTACTTAGTTAGCAGAGCATACCTTGGGGAATTACAGCAACTTCTACCCACTTGTAAATCACGCTGGGACCAAATATCTCCCTTGATGCTCACAGCTGCTTTCTTTTTTTCCCTCTTAGTGGGATCAAGAAAGATAGAAACACAGCTGCTGAATAATTGCTGTCTTATTTTTCCCCTTTCTCAGACTCACCAAGAGAATCTCAGGCTTACTTGGTAAACTGTTGAAAAGATTAATGCATGCAGAATGCTTAGTAGTCTTTGTAAAGTTATTGCTAACTACAATTAAGACAGAAATAAGCAGGATATAGGTGCTAAATTTACATCTTCAGTGGACAATAATTTTAACTTATGATATATATGAGTGCTTTAATTTGAAAATAAATCAACACCCATGTTAAATTATAAAAATCTCTTCAGTAATGCTGCAGTTTTGACCTCTTGTCTTTTGTCTAAAACTTGCAGCCCTTAAAGTCTTTTGAAGACTTTTGAATTGATAGATTTTTTTTTCTCCAACATTGAATTGCAGACCATAGAGAATTATCTCTTCAGTGTCACTTCATTCCTAAGCCTTCTGGGCATCTCCAGGTGGTCCATCACCTCCACAACCTTAGCAACAAGAGCTCGCTGAGCCTTTCCAGGGCATGGCCAACAGTGCCCACATAAAGAATTCCACTCTAAGCCACCAACATCTGGCTTTAAAGTTCAGCAAAGAGAAATCATAGTTCTCCTTTAAGCAGAAGTGCTCAGTCTTGCAGGGTGCTCAGGCAGAGCAGAGAGGGACTAGGTTCAGTTTCTTCTCCTTTTTCTCCTACAGAACATTCAGCAGTCCAGAGATCATTCTGGGGAGTGCATATCTACTCACCACATCTATGAAAATCTGCTGTGGGATTTCTGTTTTCTTCTCCTGTCTTTTTGCTTCTGCTTAATCCTGCTTTGTCGTGCTTTTCCCAAAAAGTTGATAAAGATAGCTGACTTACAGTCTATTGTCTATCCCTTATTCCTTTGTTTGTTTCTTTAAACCTCAATGAATTTTGAACTCTTTTTATATATATAGCAGAATAACTTCATAGGAAATTGTATCTTCTCATAGGTAGAGGTTGTAAAACATGGGCCTGGGCAGCCCTTTCCACAAAACATTGGAAGAGTCAGAGCCCTGTTCTGCCAATGAGTACATCTACTGGTACCTTGAGAGAACATGGAAAACAGGTCACAGGCTGTTTGTTAAATCCTACAGCTTGTCAGTGATTGTGATTGTGCAGGTGTGCACTGATGGTATCTAGAGGCTGATTCTCTGCCTTAAAGATTCACTGAATAAAGGGGTTGAAGTGATTCACTGCATTTTCCATCACAATGAAGCACCATGCTTTTTGGAAGCTCCTGGCTTTGAATTAGATTAGAAGCATTGACTTGGCTGTCAGTATACACATAATCTCTAAAGATGGATAGATGTAAGGTATTCTGATGTTTTCTGCTTGCTGTGCCGTGTAGCTCCTCACAGTTCTTTGCTTGTGGTGCAGCTTTTTTTGGTATGTCCTTGTTTGAGGCATGCAATGATGTTTCACAGAAGGGTTGAGATGGGAAGGGCCCTCTGGGTCAACCTGGTCCAAATCTTGACCAAGTGGGAACACCCAGAGAAAAATGCCCTGGCCCATATTTGGGTGTCTTTTGAAGTTCTCCAAAGAGGAGGTTCTGCAGCTCCTCTGGACAGTCTGTGCCAGGGCTCTGTTACTTGCATAACGTAGAAGTGCTGCTTGGTATTCAGAGGGAACATCCTGTGTTCCAGTTTGCACCTGTTTCTCTTGTCCAGGTACTGGGCACCACTAAGAAGAGCCTTCCTCATTTGCATTAATGTTTTCATTTGGATCAGGAGTGTATTCTTGAGCTGAATCTCTCACTCATGCCTCATTCCTAGTCCTTGTTATGCATTTGCAGAGTACTGTCAGGGTGGTCTGTCTGTTTTCTTTCACTAGAAACAAAATCTGAAGCTGAGATCCTGGAAAACTGCTGGCATGTTCTGTTACTGGAATATTCAGTTTATCGCAGACTGAGATGCTCTGAAGTAAATCCCTGTGCATTCATGCTCTGCTGGGTTTCCAGCATCAACAATTCTGAGTTGCAGGTCGGCTCTCATTGGGCAGATCTACTTGCTAATATGGACACTGCCTAACAGGGCCTGCTTATCCTATAGATGGGCACAGGGATTGGAAATAATTTCAAGGGGCAGGTGCTTTGAAGCTGAGCATTGTAGGATTTGGAGTCAAAGCACTTCAATCCTTTTTAGTTACAGCTCTAAATACATGTCTATTGGCATCTACTCATGTGATTCAGCTACAGAGTTTACCAAACAGAGACATTTGTGATAAGCATGTGGAAGAGAAAAAGGGATTTACAGACTACATTAAAATCTTTCATCAGAGAAAGCATGCTCATTAGTGCAATATTCAATTTAATCTCATCTTTTTCTTCTGCTACTGCACACTGCACTTCTTTCAACAATGATTAGTAGCGAGAAACCTGGCCTGTTTTTTCTAACTTGAGCATCCTGTGTGTGGGGGTTGGATCTTAGCTGTGGGTAGACCAGCAGCAAGGATCTCTGTATTATGTTAATGTTCTCTCTCACAATGTTTTCATTATGAGTATCATTGTTTAGTGTTAATTTCCTGGCTGTTACAAATTATGTCAGAATGAATTGTAACACAAAAGCTTGTCTACTTGATTTCCTTTTCTCAAGAGGCTGCAAAACTGTTCTCAGTTTTGGGTTGTTTTTTTTTTTCTTTCTTTTTTTTTTTTTCATGTGTGAATTTTCAGATACTACTTCCCTGGTCATTTCTATCTAAACAGAATTCTAATTGCAGGAGAAAAAGAAAAAAAAAAAAATATATATATTGCTGGCTATTTGTCCTCAATTTTCCAAGTGCTGCTTGGAAATGCTTATGTTTCTAGAGCTCTCAGTATAAATACATGGGAGACTTGGGAAGCCACTTGCCAGTTTGAACAGAGCTGCTGATTTTCTGTATGCGTACCAATAACATGTATTTATATATAGATATGTAACATTAAATATATTTCCCCCCAAAAAGCATATTCCTAAGTCTTATAGGTGGCTAAACTACACTGATCATCATGGCTAAATTACAAAGAGCCCATAGCAAATGGAATCTCTCATCTTTTGGTGCTGATGTTCAGTAGACATTTGGGAAAAGTAGCTGTTAAAGTTTTTCACAGCTTCAGAGTGCTTACTCATCCATGAATGCAAACATAGTAATTGAAAATAAAACAGGCTCTGAGGAGGACTGCTGCAAGTTTTCACAAAATTATTGGGAATGTGGAGTTGAAAGTTGCCAGTTTCCAAGCTGTCATTAAAAGGTATGACTGTTTTACCACCGTTTTTGTAGTATAACCCAAGATTCATCCTCTAACTTAATTCTGCTCCATTGATTTAGTAACTCGGAAATTATTCTATAAAAGCTATTTCACTTGTTAGATACATGTTTTTTCTGTGCCTTGCCCTCTTCATTTATTCAAGGAGATATTTCTGTTCTTGCCTTTTAATACCTTGGGAGCAAAGCACATTTATAAAGAGATGCAGTTCAACTGGTTACTACAGAATTTTGTAAGATAGCTTAATACCATTTTTCCCCAACTTGTGCCTGAATCTTGGCTGCAGTAATGTACCAAATGAATTCTGTCTGCTCTGACACAAGCTTCAGAACTGGCCTATCTTACTTTGAAACTTGAATGTTCTCTTATGTTGAGACACTCTGGTGTAAAGCGAGCCCCCAAAGATTTGAGGAGGTCACCAAGCTGTGGCATATTTCTTAGCATGCAACCCCTTTTTTCTTTTAATTTCAAATTTTCTGACTTTCAAAACCCAAATGTAAGAATATACACAGAATTAACTGGCAGCTGATAGGTTGTTGTGTATGCCAAGTTTTGGACTGCAGTTGAATATAGTGTTCTGAGAGAGAAAAAGATTTTCAGTTTTGGCTCCTGCTGGGCATGGCTTTGGCCGGCTGGCTGCTGACGTTGCTGTGTATCTGTCAGACACATCAGTCATGGATGGCAGCAGCTCTGGTCTCCCATCTCTGAAGGAGTGTGGAGTTGACACTACAGTTTGCAAATGGCCTTGAGGTAGGGGAATAGGAAGGAGGGGAAGATCAACTTTCTGACAAGTTAGCTGACTGAAATCCTGTTTCCTTTCTGCCCTGACCCCAGGGAAGAGGAGGAGATGTTCATATCAACTATGTCTTAATAGATTGTAGTCTGATTGTTATAGTCAATTCGTTTTCCATAGAGTTCTGTCCTAGCTTACTAGAACTACTGGATTAAAAACTCTCCAAAAAGACAAGCTCTGTACCATTCACAGTACTTTTATGACTAATAACACCAAAATTCAGCAATGCGGAGTCTCATCTGATTAAAGGTGAGAGAATTTAGCTTATGATATTGAAATAGAATAATATATTTTCAGAGAGATTGTTATCTAATAGAGATCACAGGTGATGTGTCACAATACAAATTAGTTGTTTTTGTATTTTTCTATTTAAGTAATTGAGGATTCCAACCAAGTTCTACAGTATAAGTGCAGAACTGGGCTTTACTTGATCATTAATGTCTCCAGCCTGTTACTCATCTGGGTGGTATTGTCACTGTTCTCTTTATCTCTGTGTACGTCTGCAGTGACTAAGTAAAACTGCTTGAATTAAAATTTCAGTGCAACACAGCTAAAAGTTATATTCATGTGTGAATGAAGGGACCAATGGGGAGTAATGTGGTTTGGCACAAGAAGAGTAAATTGCCACGGATATGTGCCAATTTGATACCTGAAATTGCGAACACTCTGGTGGGTAAGTATAATAATTTAAGTATGCAAAAATATGTCAAAATACAGGTTATTATGCTCATTACTTTTTCCCCTCTAATTTTTTGGAGTCTCTAACTAAAGTTTTGTGTCATATAAAGTGCAAATTGCAATCAAAACAGGTGAAGTGGTCATTCTGGGGAAAAGGACCGTGATTGTTGCACATGACCACATAGGCATGCTCTAGGAAAAGAGAAAGCAGCTGGACACCAGATGACAGGCAGCAAGAGAAGCTACTCAGCTCACCAGCAGCCACAAATAAAATTCTAATCTGTAATGCAAGACTGAAAAAAAAGGTGTTAGGCTGTTATCTAACTGGTGTAGACTATTGATCAGTTAGTCATCTAATAAACTAAACTTAAGTGGATAGCTTTTAGCTCATAGCCATGGGAAAAATATATTTTTAAAATATTCAGCTGCATATAACTTCATAGGACAAAATTATTTTACAATTTATTATCCAAATCTATCCTTGGTGCACTGAAGAAATGAAAAGGGGAATGGTTTTAAAATAAGACAGGAGGTTTAGGCTAGATATTAGGAGGAAGTTTTTCACACAGGGGGTGGTGAAACACTGGAATAGGTTGCCTAAGGAGGTTGTGGATGCCTCATCGCTGGTGGCATTCAAGGCCAGGCTGGATGTGGCTCTGGGCAGCCTGGTTTAGGGGTTGGTGACCCTGCATGTAGCAGGGGGGTTGAAACTGGATATTCATTGTGGTTCTTTTCAACTCAAGCCATTCTATGATTCTGTGATAGTATGACTCTAAGCCTCAATAAGGATAATCAGGCAAGAATGTCAGATTTACTGGCTCCTTCTAATTTGTCATACAAGGATGCTCTGTGGATACAGTAAAGCCAGCATGGAGAAAATAGAAAAAATGCTACATACCATCTTCTTTTTCAAATGAGAAACTGAGAGGATTTCAATTATGGATGAAGAGAGGTGCATGTGGAAGTTTCTCTGTTAGCCTGTGGATGATAAGTTTTCCTCTTCAGTGACTTATCTGAAAACTGAGGTACAATGTGAGATGAAATTCCAAGAACATTAGTGCCACAAATCACAGTTTTCCTTTAAGGAAGGCACATCATGTTGTAATACTGCATGTGCTGTCCATCCTTACTGGCACCTGTGTCCTAGTGAAGCAGGCCGACTGACTTGTGAGCAGGCACACAGCCAGCCGAACAGATGGGGGTGAATGAAGTCAGCCAAGAGACCATGCACTAGCTCTGCATCAAGTGTGATAGCTGACGGCAGGATTCCCAGACAGAAACGTCCAAATGTCTCCTACTAATCTCTTATTCACATGCGAGTACAAGGCAAAGATCAAAACAAATGTCTTTACTGAGACCAGGAAAGTAGAAATAGAAAGATATGAGAAGTTTTTTTTCTATGTGGTTTAGATCAGCAATGTAGCTGTGCTGTGTAAATTAGCATGTTAAAAAATGAGACATCACTCCCTTTTCTAACACCACTGGCAAAATTAGGCAGGCAGACAGGGCAAACAGTCTTTGAGGAGATGTATTCAAGGTCAGAGGGTACCACTTGCACTTGCACATAATTTATAGAGCCTGGTTTCCTGTTTCTCTGGATTTTGCCTTGGGTACACACCAGTAAAACAAGAGCAATATCTTTGCACTCCTCCTCTTAATAAGATGATATTTATTTAATGCCTTCAGCAATGAGGACAGAGTTGTGTTTGTAACAATGATTTAAAACCCATCTGATAACCAAATAGCAGTGTAAGCCAGTTGAATTATCACACAAACTGTTGAAAATGAGGATCCGGATAAATGACCACCACAAATGAAAAATAGAAGTGCAATCTATATTAAGATTTGCTAGTAACTTGTCAGACTTGCTTGATGTATCTTACCATAGTAATGTCATTTGAAGAGTAACGTAATAAAGACATAACAGGCATAAAGAAAAATCTTATTTACCCATTTGGAAACTACATAAATGGTGGTCAGTATTTCTTCTCTGATTGGCTTTCCAAGGACTTAGAACAGAGCCACAAAAATACAAAATGGGTTTCTGGGGACAGAGGTCTTGCCCCTGTGTTTTTGTAAATTCTCGTAAGGGTGTGAATTGTGTAAAAGTCAGAATAAGAGGGCAGATTGAAGCATGCCTGACAAACAGCACAGTCAGGGCTATGAAGCTTCAGAGCGGCTGTGGCTCCCCCTGCATCGTATACTGGGGAATGGCTGGAAAGCTGACTAAATAGTACCAGTACTTCACCAGGCAGACGGTCAGGCAAAGGCCAGAGCCCTCTGTCCCTCACTCCCCTGCCTCTTCCAGCTCCCAGATGCAAGTTGAATTGGCAAGGGGGTTGCTGTAATTTGCTGCTGGTATAGACCAGCAACAAATTATTTCCCTGAGGAGCAAGCAGGAGTAGGGAAGACATCTCTGAGGCATAAGGCCTCCAGAATATTTTCTCTTGCATCACCTATTTCTCAGGGCTGTGCCTACAGGCACAAACTTCACTGTGGAGGATACATCTGAGGCCACCAGAGAGCAAAAAACCTCTCCCCTACCTCCAGAATTTTCCTTTCTGAAGGGTAATCAGTGTAGATAGATGTCAACTTGATTACACTTGAAAACCCAAACCATATTGGTATGTGTCTTTGACCTTAGTTTTGTAGAGAGACACTCATGATACCTACAGTAAGGAGACTTGCTTCTGCATGCTTGTCTCTTTTTTGCATTTCTATATTTTCAGGAACTGTGGATGTTAAAGAGCCATCTTCCAACAGTGCCTTCTGTGTGACAACTGGAAAAGTAAAATATTACTCAACATGAATACCAGGGCAAGTCAGAGGGGATGTATTCAGGCAGCCAAAATTCCTAAGATCCTAATAGTGAGCCATTAACTCAGACTGTGGACTTGTATTTGTGCCACATATTTCACAGGAAATCCTTTGCCTACAACTATCTGGAAGATACTTTCATTTGTATTTTAACACAGCTGTACATAAGGATAGAAGAGCACATTTTCCCACAGGATCTTAAATGTCTGAAATTTCAGAATCATTGATTAATTTATATATTTATGGTGTATTTGTGATCACTGCTTTCCCATGGGGATAGAGCATGCAAAAATTCCCATCTGAATGAGCAACAGGCAATGGGATTAATCTAAGAAAACACAGATACCTACAGTGCAGTTTTCCAAATCCCAGAGAGGCACCCTACACTTTTCAGAGCCAGTGGAGAGACATATGAACTTCTAGATACAATTTGTTTTGTCTTGCTTGAGATATCAAAATTATATCAGATGAATCTCTTTCTTAAAGTGCCATTGATAGCAAAAAAATGTTTAGAGAGATGAGCTTAGATGTTCACACTGTAGATACTTAAACAGGGATCCTGTGTGTGAGGACATTAAAGGCTGCAGAAGCATGTAAGTGTTTACATCAGTAACATGGATACTCAGAATGCTTTTTTTAGTTGCCACTTTTCCTTGGAGATACCAAGAGTTGCCAGGGACCAGATCTGTAGTCTAGCTGGAGGCAGGCATGTCTGTCTATGAGGCACCTTGACTCCCAGTGACATCCACTGCCCTAGGCTTTCCCTGTTCAAATGAGGAAAAACAAAAAACATCAATCAAGACAGAGTGCATCTCCAAAATACTACAAAGTATAAACAAAAACACAAAAATTGCCTCAAAAACAGAAAGAGGCTTTTTTTAATAAATTAAAACAAAACCAAAAAATTCAAATTTATGGATTGACTGAAAATTCCTCAAAAGCAGCACTTCTGGATGATCCTTTTATCGAAAACTATATTTTCCACTTGTAAGGCAAAAATAATGATTTCAATATGATCTTGACCATACTGTATCATTGCTACAATGGTCTTTGATGCTTGCACATACATCTGTGTATGTATGTGTATCTGTATACATATATTTGCATACAGATATTTCCAATTTCGAAACATATTATAAATGATAAGAAGGACAGCAATGTATTATTGTTTGAGGCCAGCAATTCCAATTAATGATGGACAAATACTGAAGCTTAGGGAGGCATGTTTAATGGGTCTTATCTCTCCTGTTGGTAAATTATGGAACAGAGAAAGAAGGACAAATATGTCACTGTATCATAACCACGTGGCTATCTCTGTTTCCAGCTTCCAAATCTGTTTTTAACAATCTTGAAACCTTCCTGAAGCCTTTGCTGGCTTTTTATTAAAAATACTGTCAAATGAATGGTAGGACTCAGGTTCACAGTAGTAATGTGATGCATAATTCCTGTTAGAATCCATTCAATCTTTTGGACACTCAGCAGAGACTGTCTAAGCGATATGTTCCTTATTTATACTTTGGCTGCAATATAATTTCTCCTTTCCATTACTCTGTTTGAGAGCTTTGGTGATGAAAGGCAAGAGGGAAATGTCATTGTGCTTTGACAAAACTTGCTTTTGTCTTTGTCTTGGCAAGCTTGTATTGTCCATGTTGGCACAATCACCTTTCCAAATTGCACTCCCTGTGGAATACAACATAAACTTCCAGCACTGGGAGGCAGGTGTGGTCCTTAAATTTCATCGTCTGAAGGAGAACTGTCTTGAGTAGATCTGACTGAAAGTTGCTTTGTTACACCGAGACATAAGGAAGCTGGGGTTTCTGGGTCTTTTTCTTTCCCAGGACACAGGAGAAAACAACCCAGAAATAGAATCAAACCCACAATTCCTGAAGTTGGTCTTTTCCATGCGTGCGTGACTTCCGCCTTCTCCATGTGAATTTGCTAGGACAAACAAATCTTTACTTGAGACGATTCAAGCAAAATGCTTGTGAAGGTTGGTACTTTCTGACCAATGTGGCAGGAAAGGAAAACTTTGCTTTTTTTTTCATTGTTATGCTATAGTCCTGATTGAATATTTAGCCAGGCTAGAAACAAACATTTATATATATATTTTTTTTTTCAACAGTTCTGATTTAAAGATGAAATTATCATGAGAAAACTGATAGAAGTTTTAAAGAATTTCCATAAAAAATAATTTTGGTGGAAATTTTAATGTATGGAGATTTTCCATGTAAAATCTCAAGAGCAGCTTGAGCTAGAGGGAAAATAAACATAATTTCAATAATGCCGTTTTAAGGCATTTAAATTATATAACATTATTCCAGTGTATTAATACTTCATTTTAATGCCTTCATTACAAAAACCTTTATTTACTATACTCCAAATACTGCTGCAGTGCATAATGTACTTGGTGAGGTACAACCATATGTTGCTGAAGTAGCAGTAACGTGTGCAGTGATCTTGATCCAGTGGAAGCCTAGGGCTTCTTCTCTTCCCTCTTGTATGCTGATTATTTCTGCCAGGCCTAGAGTAATCTGTGCAAGAGCGTGAGGGCCATGGCTTGGTGACAGGCTGTACATGCAAATAGATTGCTTGCATGATGCTTAGAAAGCTTTTTTCCTGAAGGTGCTGTGCAGCAGTGTCTTTGAGTTGTAGGGGAAGACAGCATGGGGCAGATGGGAAGGGCACAGCCCCATAGCACTGTGGACATGGTTGGTTGGTGCACAGCACCCTGTTAACGTGGGACCTAGAAATGCTCCTTCGCCATCCCTGTGTGTAAGCACATCAAACGTGAACTGTGCAAAATATGCCAGAAGGAATAATATTTTCATGGTTTTGTTCTGGAAATGGGCAAGGGAATTGTCATGACTCTTGTGAGGAAAGGTTATAATGTATGACATTAAATATTGACTTAAAATATCGGTTTTGCCTCCCTTTTCTGTTTTACTACACTGTTTCTTCAAGGTAAAGCATGATTTTTCTGTTCCCCCTGTAACACCATACAATATAACAGAACGCAATTGTCTATGTCTTGAAAAAATAATCCTCTTTCCCTATTCAAATACAGATTACAAATGTTATAATTATATTAATTAACTTTTTATTGTTAAGCCTATGCCATGCTTAATTGAAACTATGAAGGTTTTGGAATATAGATGCCTGAAAACCTTACCAGAAAATCAAGGAAAATGAGGTGTATGAGAGACATATTCAAAGGGACTTGTAATGTGCTAAGAAATGATACCTGTGTGGTCACTTGTTTAAAAATATGGAAAAGTGAAATACAGTAACAAGTATAGTACTTACTGGTGGGATCAGTGAGATGCTGTGTGTATTAATAATTGATGGCTAAAAATATCTTCTGCTTTGCACTGAAAATTGCATATTTAAGCTGACAATGAATGACTTCTCATGCTAAGTATCCTATGTAATAATGTATTAAAATGGGAAATGATTTTGTCATGGTCTAGCCAGATATGAGTGGAACTTAGCACAGGGCAAGATAGTATTTTATTGAGTGAACTGGGTGGTCATACTGAGTGACTAGGATTTATTCAAAATAACATATCTGAATTGTAGACACACATTATTCTAGTTAATATACAACACTGAATGCATTCCAGTATAAGATATCTTTGCATTTCAGTGGTTTCTGCTACTCGCTTGATTTTAAAGTGATAGCTATTGTTATGTAGAACAATTCTCAGCTGAGAAAGATGCTCTTTCTCACCTGTGATGATCATGTACTACACAACCTTTTGATTTAGCCTGAAATAAAATATTAGGTCTTGGGGCTGTGTATATGTTCCTTGTGAGCACACATGTGCACATGCACGCATGAGTACTGGCACTGTGACCCAATGCAAACACCACAGGCGCACGCACATACATAAAAAGAGAAAATTATTTTCCTTGTGCTTATTTTCTTGGCACTTGCAGTTTGGTTAGATGTGAGATAGATGAAACATTTGCATCTTCTATCTGCATAATGAGTTCTACACAAAATGATTGCAGCTAATGCAAAAGACAGGGTGGCATGTTTTCAGTTTTAATGGGGACACTCAGAAAACTTCCAATCTTTCTTGACATTTCTTATAGCAAAATAAATGTGGTCTAGGTTGGAGTGTCTATTATGAAAATAAGAGAAGAGCGAGTCAATTATATTTCAATGACTGAATAGCCAGGGGTCCTCATTAAAATGATCAGAAAGGCTGCAGTGTTGCTTTCCTGTATGTAGTCACTGATTAAGTTGTATAAGAATGACATGGCCTTTTTGGGAGAAAAGCAGAGTACGCCGTGGTATCTAGCCAGCCAGCCAGAAACCGTTGACACTTACAAAAGTGAGATGTGCGCTCCATCAAGAAAGGGAAGTTACTACTTATGGGGTCATGGACTCCTGATGTATTTAAAAATAGTTGTGGCTGTTTTACTGGGCGCAGCCGTAGAAAGCTTTGAATTTGCACTAGGTTGTTTGAAAATGCCTGCGGTATGGTGGTGATATGGTATGTTTTCCTTTCCGCTGGCTTCGATGAAGTATACATAGCTTAACAGAATAGTATTATTATTGCAATCTTTGTGCACTTGAACCTTTAAGCAATATTTTAGTTATCAGTTCATTACTATTCATTTCTCAGAATTTAAATTCTTCTTATTTGCCAATTATTTTTTTGGTATAAAATGTTAGGAGAAAAAGGCTTAGTAATTCTTTTCCCGGAAGAGACTGTATCCTGAAACGGTTAAAAAAAAAAAAAAAATGTGTATATATATATATATATTTGCTTAATCCTCCTGAGGGTCTGCAGTCCAAGGAAATATAGTATTGCCTGCGATCTGCTAATCCTGGATCATGTAGCTATGGATTTTTAAAAAATATATTTTCCCTTTCATATTAGACGTTGTGTAATCACTTTGAAATAAACCTTGTTCTCTAAAAACAATATAATTATTTAATACAATTTCATCCCATAGAGGATAATTGTCATGAGGATTGTTATAAAAAGATATATCCCATATTTATTTATTTTACTGGAAAACGATGTGGAACGTTAATGTTTTATTTTTAATTGCAATACTCAGCAGAACATCACCCATGCGATAATTAAGCAGTTATTATTTAAGTTTTCTCTCCATTTAAATAAATTACATCACTAGTAGTTTCTGATTTCAAATTTCATACTGATCTTTTTGGTTATTATTACAGTTAAACAGTTTGAAGCTGTAGTGTTTATCTTCCTGACATAAAATGAGGTGGAAGTGTACCTCAGCATTATCTTTGTAATGTACATTTGTATGTAAATAATTCTAATGTAATAAATTGAACCAAATAAAATTTCTGCTGTTGTATAACTGCAAGTACTAGTTAATCTAAGCTTGTATTTTAAGTCAAATCACATCACAGAGTGCTCCGTCAGTGGTAATGATGTTTCTGTATAAATTAGGACAATTTTAGTTTTCTATTACAATCCAATCATATTCTGATGAAAGGATTTTCAGTCTCAAGAAGACTGATAGTCAGAGACATTATAAGCAAAACATATTAACATACTGGATGCTTAAAACTAATATGCTCTACAAAATTAGCAAATAGAGATGCTAAATGATGATGCTTTTAATTTGCAATTCAGGAAGTTAGTGATGGACAAGGAAACTGCAAGTGTTTACAGTTTGTAATAAAAGAAAGTGTAATTTTGCCAATTATTGTGTACAAGAGGCATTTTTTAAAGAGTTTTTCATTGTTTATATATATACGTAGCATCCAAGCAGGAATCAGTGACTCTGTCTTATTTGGTACTTATGAACATATGAATTTTATTGTTTTACATATAGTCTCTGTTCTCACAGAAAGTTTAAAGTGCTGTGGAATTCACCTAGTCTTTATTTCTTTTTTGGTAGATTCAGAATCTCATTGAATTAAAAATAATTTGATTTATTTTTCGTCTTACCAGTTATGAATATATATTTGATTTTTCTAAATCTTTTGTAGCAGAAATAAGATTAATAAATGTGAACTAATTGATAGTGCTACTTGTTTTTAAGGAGGGATGATCATCAGTGTAGGTACCCTGAGTAAGGATATAGCAATGTGGTGCTAAATACTTTGGTTCAAAACCAAATTCAGATTCCTTTTCTCTCAGTGTTTTAGAAGCTAGCCTAATTTATCTTCTCAGAGATATATAACAGTGAAGTTGTATAATGTTTCTTTAGTTCAGTTCTTCAGAAGTTGTGTAATGTTTCTTTAGAAAATAAGTAGATGTATTTTTTTTCTGTAGCAGTGTACCCTAAGAAAACAAGCAGCAAAAAGCAAAACAAAACAAAAACCCAATACAAATACTCCCAAATCAAACCTTCAGAAAGTTACAGTGAACAGGGAGATATTTTTGAAACCCTGCCATTGTTCTCTAATTCTCTTCAATAGATTTAGATGGATGTTAGAAAAAAAACACAACAACTCATGAAATATTTAAAGAAAAATACTTAAAGAAAAAATAAAATGTAAAGATGTTAGTATGGGTCTTGAGAAATAATGTTCTAGTGACTGTCCTCCATAAGCAAATCTCTGTAAGCAGTAGATAATATCAGGATTTTCAGCTGAGTGATACATTCTCTCAGACTACTTCCATTCATCTGAAATAGCATTTCAGAGTTGATATTTCTGACAGGAAGCATCTTCCAAGATAGGTATGACTATACTCAGGATGTAGAAGTTTTAAGAACAATTCATTGTCATTTGGAATCAGAATTTCTTACGTGACCTTCTCAGCTCTCTGTAGTCACGTACAAAACAAAGAGATTTGTGGGAAATATTTTGTGTTGTTATCTGCATCTTTGTTTAAACCTTGTCCTTTTTCTAGTAAGATAAATGTTACAAAGAATGTCCAATATAGAAAGCGTGCATTTTGTATTTGAGGGTTTAAACAGATTAAGAGATTAGAGTACAAGTTACTGTATATGAATTCAAATGCAAAATACCCTTATTACAATAATTCACAGGAAAAAAAAAAGGCATAAACAGAACTGAAAACCTGTTGTAGAATCAGAATTTGCCAAACATGACCTAATGCCAACAATGAACTCTACTTTAACCAGCCTCTCAACATGTGTATCATCAGAGTAATTGGTCTTTTAGTTGATTTGACTAACTGACAGCTAAATGACTAATAATTACCTATGGCAGCATTTATATTTTTTGTTTTACACTACAGCACCACATTCATGAATGCATTTTATATATTAACAGTATTTGAATCTTTAGATTGTCATTTAAATAATTATTTATGAAAATATGATTACACATCTGTGCCTGCAATAGAGAGACTTTTAAATTCAATTAAAGTGAGAACAACAGTACATCTGCCCACTTAATTTTATGGTTAAACTATTCATGAATTATAATAATATATTAATTTTATCAATTTGTTAGGGTATCATTTCTACTTTTTGACAGGCTTTCATCTTTATTTAGCTGAATTTGGGTTCAAGACAGTGCTCACTTAATAACTTATGCTTTATGAAGCTCTTCAGGAGCATGGTGTTCTCATTACCATCACAATTTTCTTACGCTGTTATGCTGAGGGTCTTTAATGCAATGTATTTCCGTATGAATGATATAAATAAAGCCAGGGCATATGTATGAATGGTCTTAGCTGAGTAGAAGGGTACTACAAAAGCATCTGAGAAGAACATGAACTGGAGAGCTCGTTTCAGAGGTAAGCCAAAAAAAAAAAAAAAAAAAGACTCAGTAAAGGCTAAAGCAATGCAATTTTTTGTTGTTTTGCAAACTTGTTTGGGCACTGTGTTGTGTTCCTTACTAAGAAGACATGTTTGTTTATGGAGATAAGGAATACTTTGGTTATGATTAAACAGGAAATAATTAACTGGATAATTGTAACCAATGTACTCAAATGTTGGCTATTTTGAATTATTTGCTTCAAAACGTCAGATTTCAGCAAAGGAACTAGAAATATTTCATATTAAATATAATATTTTGATTCTAATAACGTTTATGATATGTCCTCTACCTTTCTTAAGCTAGGTATAATATACATTCTATTGGAAAAAAACACGGATTTTTTTTTTACCTCTATAGTATAGTGTTACTCCTCTACTCTGACTGTTGTCATTTATGGAACTAACTAAACCTTAGCGGTTTCTTGATAACATACCTGAGTGAAAGCTCAAAGTATTTCTTTTTAAAGATTGATTAAAAAGAATGGTAGGCATATTCAAAATTCCATGCTGCAACTCTGTGACCAATAAATATTTTTCATGTTTTTGTGTGTATTTAAGAATGTTATCTGAAGTTTCACATTAGCATATTGTTATGATTGAGATTGTTATGTTTTAAATACAAATATTATTTAGCTGATGATATTAGATAAGTGAAATGTATTAAAAAGTGTAACCAGTTATTTAGCATAAATGAGAGCTATTAGTTGCCATGTGTTTCAGTATTATAAGATTTACATTATAATTATAATATTTATATTATATTATATTAATATTTATATAATATTATATAATATTATATTTATAATATTCAGTATTATAAGAAAACACGTTAATAAATATTTGACTGATGAAATTTAGAACATATGAGACTCATAAAAGTATTAAATATAGGACAAAGACTGTTAAAACTTGCAGCTATTTTAAAAAGCATTAAAATACATTTATTGCATTAAAAATAATCACATTTGTATAGTAGTAGATTTGATATATATTCATTCTTTCTCATTTATCCATAGCTGTTTACTCAAAGTTAGAGGAACACTGCTGCTCAAATAAGAGCTTTTGAGACATTAATGTTTTATTTTTCTTTCAACGCATTTCTAAAGAAGTTTTACTACACTGCTTTTCAAATCAATGTTTCTAAAATTTTCTGATACTGAGAATAAAGATGATTAATTCCTTTTATCTGTAAGCTTAACAGTAGAGAAATTTCTGTTTTTCGTTTGGGTAACACATTCACTTGGCCCAATTTGGCATTACAATATGTTTTAGGTCAAGTGATAACATCTTCAAGTGTATGTGAATGCAAGTATGTAATTTTTCAATTTATTTCAGGTTTTTAAAAAGATATTAATAAATTAGGGAAACATTTTCTATAGATTTCTATAGAAGAGAAATATTATTACACTTTAACTCTCTTTAAGTATTTTCAAAGCAAAACTCGTTATAAGATTGCATGAATTCATGACAGAGGGAAATGCAGTTTTTGAATGGGTTACCCGAAATGTGGAATGAAATAAAAGTGTTCTCCTGTAATTATAAATACATGCATTTTGGTGGTAAATAATTATAATAACATGTATAAAGCCAGCACAGACAGATAAATCATAAGCAAAATTTCATATGCAATTTTTCGAATGTTATCTTATTGTCCCTAAAATATGAACTACCAGTTACAAGTGTATTAATTACATGTTTTGACACTCTGAAGGTCAGGAAATTAGATACAATTATAAGATATGTATATTTCTTTCAAGTAATTACTGAAAATATGTTTTTAATGAAGAGATAACAAAAAATGTATCACAGCAAATGCTACCTGATGGCTTAAATCCACTCAGAAAAAAAAGAAAAAAGAAGATTGCTGTTAGCTGAAGAGAGACTGTTATAGTAAAACAAAATCAAATGCATAAATAATAGTGAGAGAGATAATATTTGAAATAGAACTCAAATAGCTCAGATCATAGTGGTTGCTGAAAGCAAGGACACATTTCTGCATTTATCATTTACATTACTAAGTATTTTTATTAAATTTAAAAAGTATTTTTTAAAATTTAAAATCTCCTAGTTTTTAATCCAGATTTATCAGCTCCCTCATTATGGTTCTCATAAAGCTGCTTGGGATAATCAGCAGCCAGATATTTATCTCTATTTGTCTGCTAGCTATACAAGCTAGCTAGCCTACACAAACACCTTATATTTGTGCAAAAATAAGAAAAACATTCAGGTTTCCACATTTGTATTGAATCAGTATTCACTGAAAACTATTTCACATGTTGATAACACTTTTTTTCTCTTCGGCTTTGTGTGTATGGAGGGCATAAAATAGTTGGATGGTTCTGGATGTTAAAATGAGTACATTAGTACTCAGTCCCGTGGCTCAGTCTTGCTAAAATTCCTTATTCAATCTCCTACACCAAAAAATAAAGTATAGACTCTGAATTGCAGATCTTGAATATTACTACACTTGAGGTACCATGGGCCAATGAGTGAGACAGAATGAAGTGGCTAAGAAAGTCCATGGACAAGAAGTTTTACTGTGAAACTTACCCCATGTTGATGTGAACTTTTTAATAGCATCTTGATTAAAAAAATAAAAAAAATTGAAGTGTAATGTAGATGGACTTTCATCTTGTACACAACTTCTGTATTAAAAAGTTTCATCTTTTAAAATGAGATTTATTAAGGCAGTAACTGTCTAAAGAACCCCAGAGTGTTTGGCTAAAGGTTGGATTACAGAAGGAATAAGAACACTGCTTTAAAAGGCTAGCAAAGTTTAAAGGGGACCAGCTGGTTGAGGACTAACTGTATGTCCCTGCCTCTTCTTTTTGAAGGCTCTTATCTTCAGATTTCTGCAGAGATTTGTTTTATATTGTTGTTTCTTAGCCATCTCAGAAAAAAAAAAAAACCAACAAAACAGAACTATAATCTAGGTAGGAACCACAGTAAGGTACCATCTGTAGCATGCCTGTAAAATTCATTTGTCGCTAATGCAACTGCTGCCATGGGCAAAAGGGCAGCATCCATAACAAAGAAATTGTTAGGTGGAAAACAACTGGCTCAGTTGGACTGATGAAGCCCTGCTGGTTAGTGGTAGAGAAGTGTTCTGAAGAATAAGTTGTGCCTCAGTCCTCAGCTTTTTAACAGTTTCTTTAATTTTCAATTTTTATTTTTAACACACTTTCGTGCGAAGCATGTTTGACAATTTGTTAAATGTGACCAGATAAAACGGAAAACTCCACGTGAGAACATGAGAGCAGTTGTGTTTCTTTAGTCAGCATCCTGCTTATGGGAGTAACCAAGAGCAGGAACAACAGAAGAGTGTAAGTACAGTGTGATGCTTTTCCCCAGATGTTCTCTCAGCTTTAGGAAGCAGATGAAGACCCTCTTTTTTTCTGATGGCAAGCTAGTAGATGTTGTACAATCTTCTCTACTTTAGATATAGCAGTATCTGTTATCACAGGGCCTGGATTATTCTGACTGCATCTAAAACTCAATATGAAGACAAGGCACGAATCCTGGGGAGACCAGAATTGGCTTCCTGCTTTCTGCATGGCTCAAACCATAGGGAAACTTCTGCTTCAGCATGTGCACTGGCTTCACCGCCTGTTGCAGATGCAGGCTGAACTCTTTGGTTATGGCTTTCCACGCGGGCCCTGAATTGAACTCTGAACACCCAGTGGTGCACACCAAGGTGGTCAAGGATCTGCTGTGAAATCACTGCTCTATAGCAGCTCCAAAACTTCCTTGTGCAAAGCAATGGGGCCTCCAAAACAACTTGCTATCTGAGCTGCAAATCTGTAATGTATATCTCAACTCATCTGCCATTCAGAGCATAACAATTCTCCATCAGATCAGAGCAAATATCCATTTAACACTGTTTACTACAGTCAGACTGTGCCTAGCTGAGAGGATGAGAACAAAGGATGTAGCAATACTGCCCCAGGGCATTCTTTCTGCAATGATTTGTGGTCCAGAGAACTCCAGAAATATGGGAATAACATTTAGCTCTAAACTGATTTTATTCCTGGATTTTTCTGGATGATTTTTATTTTTCTTAATTAAAAAATCTTGCAGCACAGATTTCCACAGCTTAAAGGAACATTGTGTATTACAGCCTTATTTAGTTATTTATTTGGTTTTGAATCTGCTTCTTTTAGTTTCAAAGAAAGAGAAGCAGTAGACACTGCTACAGTCACTTATTCTGTTTGTAATTTCTAATACGTCACTCTTATTTCTTTTCTGTTTTCTCTTTTTGAGAAGGAAGATCCATCTATATGTTTATCTTCATGTTTAATCCCCTTCCGTCCCTTGACTTTTCCTTCCATGCTCTTTCAGCCTGGGACACCATTTATTTAGCAGTGTGATCACCTCTGTTCTGTTTTCTAATCTTCTCTAAATATTTCCCATCCCTCAGACTCCCTTGTTTGAACTGTACTCAGCGTTACACTTCTTTTCCCATAGAACTATCTGCTATAGCCCAAAGACTTTGCTTTAAGAATTATTAGCCAGATTGTAGCTCATTGCTTCATAAATGAAGCTAGATACTTTTCCCCAGGTGCCTTTTGACTTAAACAGAACCTCCCCTCCATTTTATTTTCCAGTCACTAACTATCATAACACCTGCACAGTCAAAACTCTCTTTTACACCCCTAAACACCTTTGTCATTCAGTAAACACAGTCACATCAGAATTGCCTTTTTTTTAATATCATATCTGAATATACTAACAACGTGGTATTGAACTTTGTTTCAAACACAGTGGCAGTACTAGCTGAAATTATCTCCTGGGTGGTTTCCAGATGATCTCTACTTATCATGTTCCCTAAATTACTAGTTTGACCTAAATTTTTAAAGGCTGGATGCAGAAATGAAACTCTTCATTTTTAATTTGTTCATTCAACAACAATTTTTGAACAGACAAAATTATGAGCCAAGAATCCAGTTGCTACTTTATATATTAATATACACTGAATTATATAAGTATAATCTCTAATGTAAATGTTTCTTTTCATAACATGTATTTGAAATTAAAAATTTTTGGAGTAAAGGAGAATATCAAGCACTTCTTATTTTTTCATAATTCCTATGAGATAAATAATTTATTATTAAAATATTACTGTATTTTTCAAATCTGAAAAACTTAACTCAAAATTTATAAGATTATGGTATTGTCTGAATAACCTGTATTCTACATTTCTAAAAGTAGTTCATTTCCTTGCATTACATTTGAGAGTGATGTGAAAACCATTGTACTTAGCTTTCTTTTATGAAATTAGAAGGCAAGGTGTTTGAATGAAGAATATACCAAGAAAAAAGAAAAGCATGGAAAACTTGAGAGCTGTGGGGAAACTTAAGATAAACCTGAAGCTCTATGCCTGCAATAACATTATTCTTGTGTGTACAGTGTATGTTCCTGGAAACTTTATTCTCTCAGGGGACAGGATGCTTCTGATGATAGAACAGTAGTTACAAAGCAATAGTTAATGATTAACAGATCTGTGATTTTCTTTATCTTCAACTGCAAAGTGTTCGGTCTGTTATAGTGGTCTGCAGACATGTCACTTTAATGACATTTTTAGACTTTGAAAACAAAATTACATAGCAGAAGGATGACACATACGGAGCTGATCACAGAACAGTAGTTCATTGAAGTCAGAATCACATGATCTACCAGAAGCTGACCTTATTTCTGCATGTTTTTAAATGATATGAATGGTTTAGCAATGAGTATGGAGAAACAGCTAAATGCACATTAAAATTATGTTTTTTTTCTCTTATATATTTACTGATTTCTTTTTTCTTAAGTGAAGTCCTGTGAACTGTATTTCAGAGTAAACTGTTTTTTAATAAAAGATATCAGCTACAGTTAAACTTTGTATTTGTGGAGGCCATGATGTTACAAATGCTAATAGTTATAACTGCTAAAATACCAAGTAAGACATCTCAATTAAAAAAAAAATATTAATTAACAGTGTTTATTTATGTATTCTAAGGAAAGAGAAAATTTTGTCCTTTCACCAATCTGAGACTACAGCAAAGAGCTGTAAGTATAATTTAAGAAAATTCATGGCCAAAGTTGAAACTACATCATGGAATCATCTCCAAATTAAGATTTTAAAACTCACAGCAATAGAAAGGAGATTTTCCTCCTTTGATTATGCAGTAAACCTCTCTTATTTGAATAAGGCAAGTTAAAGGGAAAGTTACACATGGCAAAGTTAATATTCAAAATTCAGAATGGGGAAGTAGGATGCAAGAACAGTTTGTCATATCTTTCAGTCCTTTTTTTAACATCATTTTAAAGAAACTTTCTGATTTCAGTGAGGCCATATGGGCCAAACAGAAGAAAACTGTGCCCCTTCCCACTGCACTGTGACAAACTCACACCATGTGAGCAGTCCCAGGAAAATCCAGAATTCTCTTGTATCCATCTCTCCTATGCTATTTGGGATATTTCATTTGTTGTTTGAGAAGGAAAGAATGAGCAAAGCATGCAGACTCTGGTGATTTTTCCTGTATGTCCAATGGTCTCAGTCTCTTGCAATCCTGTATCCAGTAGAAGTCAACAAGGTGGGCAGAATTTCCAAGACACCAAGGAAGCTTTCTGATCTGATGTCTTACTGCATGCCTACATATGAAAAACCTGGCAGCTGTCAACTCCCATATCAACAAGGCTGGGGCCTTTGGTGGAAGTCTGTCCCATACAACACTTTGGAGGAGAAAGAAAAATGAAAAATAACATGAAATCTCCAGTAGTATTTAAATACCTTAGGAACAGAGGTAGAATTAAAAATCACTATACCCTGCTCATCTCATTTCACTCACATACTTTTGAAGGTCTAGTCTGTGATTCCTGTCTGTGCTAATGGACACAGTTGCTACTATTGAACTGAAGTATGAGCGGTCCAAATTTCTTTCAAGAATTTTTTCAAATGAAAAGAGGAAAAAACTAGGGAAAATTATAAGAAGCCTTACAAATTTGTATTTCTCTAATCAAGAAAACCAAGGTTCATTCTGTTATCTTTTGTCATAGCTTTTTTAAGTGTGTAAGTATCTACACCTGCCTGCAGAATTCCTATATACAGGACAACTGTTATGTCATAGCCTGAACTGATGATTGACGTGGTGAAAGGATGGGTGGCTGGCCTGGGAAGCATAGGTGCAAGTGATTCACCTGTGCTTCCCATGTTACCAGAAGGGGAGGGCCTAGGATCTGGGCTCATTTAAAGGCTAGCTTTCACGAGGGAAGTGTTTTCTGGACAAAGGTCTTTTTCTGAGGGGGAGTGTTCTATAGCTAGAAACCCTATCACCAGCTGGGTGAGTCAACTTTTTTCCTATGGGGTATGGGGTTACCCATATTCTGAATGATGTTTTATCTGGTGTTGTAAGTAAGTTTTCAGAAGCAATTTTACTGCTTAAGAGGACCAACACTGTAGCTGTTGTTTTTGCAACGTATGTGTGTGGTATGGACAGCTGAATTTGGGGAAAGACTATGACTTTAAGTCATGTGGTTCTTTAAGTGAGGATGCTCACTTAAAAAATGTAGGAGTAGGATTTATGTTGTGGTTGGAAGCAAAGCCTTTCTGCTCTCTGTCCTGTCTTTCTAGCTGGTTGTTATGTCTTATATCTGCTTACAGCTTCAGATAAACATGGTTCTATGTCACCGAAGTGTTTATGCAAACTATTTTTGCTTGCCTTTTTATCATATCATAAACATCTAGTAGAGAAGAACAGAGATGCCCTTCTTCCTGAACTGGGCTGGAGTCAGTATGTTTAAGACTACTGAACAAAAAGAATGAGAATGCTATTTGGGAAAGCAGCTCTTCTGTCAGTACATCCAGTCGGTACTGCCCTTCCAAAATGAGTCTTTCCAGCTATTGCTTACCAGCTATTGCAAAGGAAGATTTTTCTTCCCCCTCACGCAGGCCCTGTGCCAGAGGTAGTAAATACAGTGTGTACAGGTAGCCGCTTGAGTCACCCCTGGGCTGTCTGTACAGTTTATGTGTACTTACTTCTCCTGGGCCCCTCACTGTTTGAATCTTTCTGTTGCTGCTTGCTTCTAAGTAGGAGCACAAGAAGAAAAGCTGAGCTGGTGAGGGCAGTTCAAAGCATCTGGGTCTGCTGATGGAATTCCTGTTCCTCCCGACCATGTGGGAATGATAGAGAATTGCTCTGTGCTCTCTAAGGCTCTTAACAGCAAAAGAAAAGGACTCCTTGGAAGATAAGATGGCTGAGCTGCATCAACTGTGCTGTAAAAACATTGGATGTAGACCTTTCCTTAAAGGTCTCAGTTCTCTGTAATTTTCGCCTATATGTTTGTGTCGCTCAAGAGGCTGTATTTATATCTTATTGACACTGTCTACAAAGTGCTCAGTTCTATCAGAAGAAACATTATCTATATGAAAGCATATTCAGTTTCATCCTTTGTACAACTTCGCAGAGGTACTGAGGAGTCTTTTGTATAATTGTGGCAACAACTTCAAAGCTTCCCCCTCATCCTTTGGCATAGATATTACACTTTTCATGGTATGATGAGTTTCTTCATTTGCAGTCCCTTGTTTAAAAAATAAATGAATACATACTCTTATATAGCAGTCAAATGATTCTTTATGAATTCAGGTAAAAACATCTTATTTGTACTTCTTGATTGCAGCTTCTATTTCACTATTTTAAATAACCTCACAAACACTGATGAACTGGATTGAACATAATCATTTTCAGTGAAGTGTTGCCAGAGCTGATTTTTCTAAAAGGAGCTTTTGGAAAGCACTCCTGGAAATCTAAGTTTTCTGCCAAAACAGCCATGCTGATTCAGCTGATGACCAATTCTGATTCCAAAGACTAACAACTCTACAAAACCCTAAATTAGGTGTGGGTGTTACTGAGGACTTATCACTGAGAAAACTGAGAAAGTAATGCAATGTCACATCAAAATTTTTGGAACAAAACCTCATTGCTCTGACTGTGAATTTTGTACTTCAGCTGCGTAAAGATCCTTTCTTTATCCTGTATTTCTATGAAATAGTAGGAACATGTGATAATACTGAAATTATTCGGAGAAACAGACATTATCTTGGAAAAGCTGGAATTGCGCTAAAGTTAATATAAGGAGATACGCTCCTCAGCAGGGAAGTCCAATGTCAGATATGTTGTCCTCTGCAACTGCTAATATCAGATGCCATATGGGTCCTACGGTCACAGTTCCATGTACTTCATGTTTCACTGTCCCTCAGGTCACTGCCAGGTTACTGCAGATATCTGTTAGCACAGTGCAAAACATCACACATAAATGACAGATAAAATTGGCATGCTCTATTGAAAAATCAAGGTGGAATAAAAGACCGCTAAATTGAGTTATATGAAAGCCAGTGTCTAAGTTAGCCTACCTAGCTGGCTCCCCAATGCTAGCCTCTAATGTTTGCTTCTTTTTAAGTAGCCTGTGAAATTCTTTGATATTTGTTCCTACTTTCTATATGTAAAGGCATGTATGTGAAAAGAGTCAAGTGGACTTTTTTGGAGACTCAGACAAGTCTCCCTCATTTTGGATGAATTCTGTAATTTGTTTAAAACAAAACAAAACAAAACAAAAAACACAAAAGACAAAGGATTTTTTGAAGAAATGCTGGGTTTAAGGTCTCAGTTAATGCGGGAAGTTCTGTCAGACTCTTGTAGCATAGCTCATTGAGAAACCTTTACTATTACAGAAATATTTACAATATTTCACTTTTTAGTTTGCAGTGATTGTGCTCTTGCATTTTATTTAGGGAATGAGTTGACATCATGCAGTTACCACTATTGATTTGTCAAAAGCCATGATGCACAGCATAGACAGAAGAATTCTGTGCTCCAGTTGATCTGACTTAATCAGAACAGGCAAGAAGAAATACCTTACTAAAGAAAACAGATTGTCAGAAGTGTTCAAGACTGAGGAATATCCATCAGTTTGTGTTGGTACCCAAATATGGGACACAGCATGTGAAGCTCTTTTGAATGTCTGGCTTTTCTATGTTTATTTCTGCTTGTAACGGGTTTTAATTTACTCTTTTTTCTTGTTTTCTTTCTTTCCAGCTATCACTTTAAGTTGCTTTAAAATAGCTTTTAAATAATCTTATTTCCATGCTGGCATAATACTACCTCACCCAGAACACTATCTCTGCTTGAACTACTTCAGTACTCTAGAAGAGTAAATACTCATATTAAAACTGAAGCCCTTAAATTTTTATCCTTAAGGCATGACGACTTTCTCTATCCAGTACAATGGTTTAGGTAGAGAAAGATGAAAGCATTTCCTACAAAACACTACAAATAGTAGGTATTGCTCAGACATCATAGTTGTTATCACATTCTGCCTTATGTTTTAAGAAATACAAGGAGAAACATATAGGAGTTCAACCTCTTTTAACTCAGATTTCCAGCTACATTTACTTGCAGACCTAAGTTGTGAAAATAGTAACTCAGACATCATACTTCAACTGGGAAACTCAGTGTTTTAATTAACTGTTACTTTTTTATATACCAACTTAGCTACTTTAGGTCAAAATGAATATGGGAATATTCATTGAATATGAGACAAGCACATGCCTGGGAAGCTAATGAAGTCTATTCTCAGATTTGCAAGCTATTATCCTCAATTTGCAGTTGACTATGATAATACAGTTCTAACTGTATCAATGCCTGTCAAGCCATCTTGCTTCACAGTTGATAAAACACTAGCTCCATGTTAAACATACAGTTAATATATCCTGGATAACAAGGATTTTTTTGTCTGCTTTACTAAGATGTCCCATCAATGCTTTTCATGGCTGTTTAGCTTGACTAATGACTTCCAAATGACCACAGAAGACAGAAGTCTTCCTGAGTGTTGCAAAGTGTGGGGGATTAATTTCAAAAAGCCTGTGTGAATTGCATTGATGTAACTGTTTGACCTGTTTATATCCCTGGGGCTAAATGTAGTCAAGCAAATGGTAGTAAAAATAAACAGGATTTTGGATAGCAATTTTTTTTTTTTTTAATGAAATGAAATACTGTTAAATTACTTTTTGATTTATTTCCAAATCTGGTGGTGGAAATTTTGGTTTTGGTTTGGTACAGTTTTCTTTCCAAAGCTTCCTGAAAAGGAACATTTTGCAATGCATTTGGTTCTTGTGTGTGTATATCACAAGCTATGTTGATGGTGCTGTGTTTTATAGGTGCACCTTAATTCTGATGTTTAAACTCTGAATTAATTACTTTTCATTTAATTAATTCTGCTTTATTTTTGGCTATGACTATAGAGGAAGTGCAGCCTGAAGAAAGGATTGCTATCAGTGTACCTATCTTGCACAGAAAGCAAACAAAATCTGAGATTCTAGTGCATGGCACCAGAAGTTCACATTGAAGTTCAGCATTGTCAGTGCTAATTGCCCAGGCATCCTGCAGTCTGACTACAATTGTTTGCAATCAAGCTAGGAATGAGAAAAGGCACATCATGGAGATCTTTTGTCATAGTAGATAAAGTTTCAGATGAAGTTTATATATGGTTAAAGCACTGAAAATGCAATATAGGAATTTTCTATACCTACATTGTAACAGAATCATAGAATCACCAAGCTTGAAAAAGACCTCCAAGATCATCCCGTCAAACTGTTCACCTATCACCAATATTTCCTACTAAACCACATCCTTCAATACAACGTCTAAATGGTTCTTGAACAGCTTCAGGGGCTGTGAATCCACCACCACCTTCAAGAGAGTGGTTAGGCACTGGATTGGGCTGCTCAGGGAGTAGTATTTCCAAATGCCCAAGTTGAATCTCCCCTGGTGCAACTAGAAGCCATTTCCTCTAGTCCTATTGCTAGTTACATGAGAGAAGAGGCCTTCCCCTGCCTCTCTACAGCCTCCCTTGTAGAGAGTAATAAGGTCACCCCTGAGCCCCCTCCAGAATTTTTTTCTCTAATTTGTATACTTGAGCTTCAGTAACATTTTCTTGGTAACTGTCTACTCCTGGAGTATTAGACCTAAAATATATTAACATGTAAATATGAGATGATTGGAAAAAATGATGCATTGTTATATATTTGTCACTTAAATCTGGTTGTTTTGGATTTCCTTTCTAAGGCTGCATTATTAATGTCAAGTTTTCAGTATTAAATATAGATTAATTTTGTCAATTGTGATCTTGACAAATTTAATTGACCGTAATTGTCAAAATTGCTGGTCATTAATTTATTCTCAGATTTTCTGTGTGAAAATAAAAACCTGCAAAAGTGCCATTGTCAATTATGGTCCATTTGAAGTGACCTAATTAGCATTGTGTGATGAACCAACACATGGAAAAGCAAATGGGGGGGGACATAGGAGGGAGATAATTGAATGTGACATGAACACTAATATTGACTTTATACCATATGAGTAATTAAAATACTAGGCAATGGGAAGGGCTTAATTTTATTTTTTTATTTGCTAGGACAGGTTAGAAGGATAGATATTCTATTTGAAAAAAAAATTGATAATATAAATCAAAATGCTAAAACAGAAATGGTACCCTGCTGTCAGTTGGCAATGGATAATCTGGCTCATATTCTCCATCACTCTGAATGACTTTATTTTGCGGTTGGTCACACCACTTCTTAAAATTATCATGTAGTTTTTGGAAAGAAGATGGATGCAGACCCATTTTGCACAAGTGAGTAGACAAGTGAGTAGAGAAAAGCAAAAGCTGTGTCATGCTACCACATCATCTTGTCATTAATTCCATGGTCATTACAATTTTACATCAATAGACAGTAGTAAGTCCTCAAAAAACCTTTCAAGTTTATCATTTAGTCTTGGAGAACTGTCACTGAATGCAATGGGCAATCTTCAGTTTCTTCTCATTCTGGGAAGGAGGGAAAGCAAGAAGTCTTTAAGGAAACCCTTCTGCTAAAAGAAAAAAAAATCCTTATTATTTAAATCATGTTTGTATGAAATCAGGCAAAAAAATCGTTAAGATTCTTTTTAATATAAATACAGCAAATATCACTGTTATCCTTCAATATTTTGGTGATGAACTTGCATCTGTATGTTCGAGACCTGGTATGCATGTGCGGGCTATCTATATTGTCTAAAAGAATCCATCAACATGTGGACTTAAATGATTTGATGTACAACTTCTTTTTTTTTTTTTTTTTTTTTGCACCTTCATCCCTGCTTTAAATTTTGAAGACCAAATTGTTTCTTCTGCCTAACACACATAGTTGTCATATCTCTGATACTACATAGCCAGAATCATTTATTCTGCAAAAGGTTTTTCAGATAACTAATTATAACATCAAGTGGGGTGGTGCTCAAAATAGAATGAATGAGAAATAATGAGGAAAATGAATCCAATAATTATTTAAAGTAGTGGGTGTTAGCTTCTCCTCTGATCCTATGGTGGCAGTCACCACGAGCAGCTTCAAAGTAACAATACGCATCCAGACATTGAGGACATCTTTATTCTCCTATTCACGTTTTACTGCATTACAAAAATCCAGTAGATTTGGTCTGTTTTTTCAATTACGCTAGCCTCTTATGAATACTGTAGAGCTCTCTGTACTGTTGTACTGGTCAACAAAAGACAATGATTAAATTCTAAAAAAGCATTAGATGAAACTGCTATTACAATGGGCATCGGTAATCAGAGGCATAATCACTTTCTGCTGGAAATCTGTAGCTGTAAAATGAACAGAAATACACATTCAGCTTTGAAGTCCATTTTCATGCAAGGATCAAATAGCTTTGTCAGATTTATTCCTCACAGTTTTGAAGAGTAAATGTAAATCAATTCAGTGACAAGAAACTGTTTACTCCATCTCTACGGAGCAGGCACATGTTCAGAAAAAGTAAGCTTGACAAAATTATTTCTGATGACTACAATCAGAATTTTGGGGATGCACGTTTTTAATATGAAGAAAGGGGCACAAAGGTGATTGCTTTGCAGTTATTTGGTGGGATGGCATTGCACTGCTGCTCCCAGGGTTTCCAGAACAGCAGTGTGTGTTTGATTTGTTGACATCTGATGGAACTTGGCTCACTGACCTGAAGATCAAGTACACATTTGTAAGCAAGTTTTAATAAGTTCAGGTCCAGCAGCCTGTGGATTATTGCACTGTGAACCCCTACATCTTTCTCAGCTCCCATGCTTGAATGAAGAGTGTGTACTTCCAGCATTGTCCTTCATAAGCAGCGTGTGTAAGTAGCTTTCAAGAAGGCAAAACATGAGACAAAGCCACGTTGGAGAAACAGAACAATTAGAAAGTTGCAGTGGATACTTGTTACTTGAAATCAATGAAAAAAGTTGGGTTTGGAGAGTTTATAGTTGTTTTCTTTTCCCCTTCAAAATTGCCAAATATTCATGTTTGCATTTTCAAAATGTGACGTGTTTCTTGGTTTGGAATAATTTCTCATTTTAAGAATAAAATAAATGTTTAACAAGAAAAAGGTTGTTAAAATGTTTTTGAAGTATAAGCATTTCAGTTTATATTAGTCATTATTTCATGATATTTTATCTGTGAAAATAATGATTTGGAACTTTTTTATGCTTAAAATGGGAAATTCTTTCCTGATTTGTTAACAGGTTTTGTCAAAAGAACAATTGCAGTATCAGGTAACCTTTTTATGTCTATGTCTAGTGATAAAATGTAGGCACATAAGATGTTTTAATATGAGCACAAATTGCAAATGCATTTACAGGTATAGAACAGAGTGGAGATGGAGAATGCTTGGTGGTGGACCAGTATACCAGTATGGAATTTAGGCACCTAAATTGCAGTTGTTCCTGACATTTTATTTGTATTAAATCCCTTCACATCAAAGAGATATCATACACCTCCTTAAGAATCAAAAAAGTATTTCCCACTCAACCATCTTAATAAAAATCCCCTCCTCCCCAAGATGTACAGATATAAAGATTGGACTTGCTTGCGGGTGTCTTGATAAAATGGTTACCATGTTATGTGTTCTGAATATGATCATGAAAATGACTGTATAGTATGGAAGGGAATAGTAAAATGCTGCTAACTTCTTACTAAATAAACTTTGTTGCAAACAATTTTAGAGCAGGTAAAAAGGCTATTTATAACATCGCTGTCCTGAATAGCAATAGGTAGAGTGGCCAAGTTGTAGGATATCGCTTTCTGAAGTGATGACTGCAATTTCAGGAAGCTTGTGCAATATGCTTTTAGATCTAGATTTTCAACAAATGATGACTCTGCTAATGATAAAGCAAAGTAAGGACTTTGTTCACTTGCATTTACGATTAAGCTGCACTGTTGTGCCATCAAAACATTTTTAGTCAATTTTAGACACTTGTTTCAACCAGGCGAAGATGTAGTCCTGAATTTATTCAAACCATTCTTGCCTAACAAAAATCAACATGAAAACTTTAAAAATAATGAGTACAAAAAGAATTCCAATTGCTTTCATTCCATGTTTTCAGATGATAAAAACTAACTGCGATAGGAGTTCTAGATACTAATATAATATAAATAGAAAGATGGACTAGATAAAACCAGCTGAACACTAGTCTGTCCTCAAGACCTAACAGGGAAGTAATAAAATGCTTTTGAATGTGTAGCAATGACTTTTGGCAGATATGCCGTATACAATTCCATAACAAAGAAAACCATTGAACTTGATTGACTATTTAATCCATTTCTGAAAGAGCATCACTAAGGGGATGCTTATAGTATTAATAGTATTTTTTTTTAGGCAGGATGACACAGTGTTGTCAAAATACTAGTTCCTGCAATGCTGATCACTAGCTAGCTTACTCTGTCTAGATGCAGTAAACATTTTAAAAGGAAAAATACTGATATTTGCTGCAGACTTCGTTCTCCCGTATAGATACTTTGATTTGATTTTATTAATTCTATTTTGTCCTAAGCAAGAGTATCTTAAATATTATGGGGCGCAGTGCTTGCAAAAAGTCATTGAGGTTTGCAAATACAAAAAATAAAATACATATAATACATACATACATATAATTCTGAGATTAATGTAGCTAATTACATTAAAGTCTTACATATACAATACACATTAAAGTGTGTTTGCACATGGTCTGTATCTCACTTGTTCCCATCACCAGACCAATAAAGTGGCCTGGAAATGTTTAAATGCATTTGCAATTCTTTTTCATGTTATAATGTTGACTCAATCCAACAGATTTTTCTGACCTTTCATACTGAAAATTATAGTATCATAGAATTATAGTATCATAGAATTGGTAGAGTTGGAAGGGACCTTTAAAAGTCAGCTAGTCTAACCACCCCGTAATGAACAGGAACATCTACAGCTAGGTTGAAGCACACAAGCAGAAATCTTTAGGTGCTGGAGTAGAAGATCCTTCTATAAAGTGACTTGAATTTGTTTCTCTTATTTATACAAGATGTGGAAGAATTTCACCGCTATGAATTGCTCCACTTTGCATCTTTCCCTAGTAAATACCCACATATGATCCTGCAGATACTGCAGGAATCTTATCAAAATGCTTTTCGATAGCAAATGGCCTAATTCCCTGCGAGGACAATGAAGCACAGAGCAGGCTTTTGAAGGACTCAGAATGGAACAGTCCCATTCACTTATCCTCACTCCCAGACAAGTTGCAGATTGGATCCTCCATGTTTGAGGTCTTATAATATCTCTGTGATTCTCCATAATTCACCTAGATTCTCATGCTTTTTCTTCAAGAGGGATGACTTATTATATGTCTAAGTCCTTAAAGTTAGGATCTTGGAAAGTGAGAAATGGATTTTGCCTTGTATAGAGAGAAAGAAGGGCCTGGTGCTGTGAGTGCTGACTAGAGGGAAGTGTTACAGCATTACAGATCAGAATAATCTGCCTGAATCCCAAAAAGAAATGTGTTTAAGGCACACTGTTTGCATTTTTCACTGAGTTAGAGTGCAAGAACTTATGTGTTGAGATAAAAATTTGCTAAATAAAATAAAAGCTGTGTGAGCAAGCAAAGCAACACAAGGAATTAACCCACTATTTCCCATTGGCAGGAAGATGCTCAGCCACTTCCAGGAAAGTGGGGCTCAACATATTCAATGTTTTTTTGGAAAGACAAATGCCATCACTCTGAATGTCACCCCTTCCTCCATATTTCCCCCAACTTTTATTGCTGACCACAATATCATATGCTACAGAACATCCCTTTGAGTCACTCTGGGTCCTCACTGAGTGTCCTCACAGCACTTTCTGCCACTCCATATCCTTGCTGGCAAGGCAGCAAGAGGAGCTGAAACACCATTATATGCTTCTGTATAAGTACTGCTATACAACAATTGAAACATCAGTGTGATATCACCAATGTTTTCATGAAAATGCAAAATAAAAAACACCTTAAAAGCCTTTGCAAAGAAAATCAACTCCATCTCAGCCCAAAATCATGAGAGACATAAACTTGAAGGACCAAGATAAAAAGTGCATTGTAATGGCTTTTCAATCATTGACCAGGACTGAATTGTGTGGAAGAAATATATTTCAGAATGTAGCTTTAGTCTGTATTATGATATGTATACACAAAGAGCTAAAATTAAAAGTATGTGGAAAATTTTATCTCTGAATATGTAATATTTTGAGTGACCTTTTGAAGACTTTTTGAGGTGACACTACATTATAAACAATATCAGCATCCTTGTAACCTGATTGTCATCTAAATTTGCTTCAAAACAGAGATTCAAGTATTACAAAAGCAAAAATACTGGTTTGTTATTCATTTTGTATGATTCAAGAGTCATGTCTCATTTATTCATCCCATTGCTCTGGCACGTTGCTAAGATTTTTTTAAAACCTCAGTGTTATGTCCAGTGACACTGTCACTTTTGTCAGTACCCAAGACAAATTGTTCTTTTCTGATCTCCTGATCTGAATGTGTGTGTCCTGATCTGAATGTGTGTGTTTGGTGGCCCTTCTAGGCAGGGGGGTTGGAACTACATGATCCTTGAGGTCCCTTCCAACCCGGGTGATTCTGTGATTCTGTGATTCTCTGTGATCTGCTAGTATCCTTTCATATTAGTTTAGTAGTGTTACATACCAGAGGGAACAATCACTGATCAAAAAAATCACAAGACGCATTCACATGGTGCCCGGTGTTAATGAAGTTACTTCCTCATATAACAGCCATGTGTAATTGATTATTGACATATTTCTATGTTTTTCCATTTTTCATCTGAGATGTGACAGCTAAGAGCAGAAAAGGAATATGAGTCCTTCCAGGAACCTGTCTAACAGGGAATGATGGGATTCCCCACCACCATCAGTGAGGTGGGCACCTCATAAATTGGTTCATAATTCAGACTTCTTTCATAATGCTAAACACTCCTCTAGTAGATTTAGTGATACTTTCTTCTATCTCAGGTTAGCTAAAAGAGTCCATCTATCCAGTCAGGCAATGAGAGGGCCATTTAGAAAATAGCAATGCAATATAACTGAAAAAAATTCTCTCTTTTCTAGGCTTGATGCACTACCAGTACAGAGCCCTGAGTATCCTTCTGAATGGCTACTACAAGGACATTACACCTGTACATGGTTACATTACCTTCTTGCAGCATATCAGATCTATTTCTAGGTCTGGTCTTACATTCCTACTGGCCTTCAATAGCCTAAAATACCTACAAGTCTGGGATAAGGAAGCAACTGAACAACTTCACTGCTCTGGTGCAGTGGATCATTTACACTAAGATAAAACATATTTGCACAGAGAGTAGAGCTCTCAGGTCCCAAACTCTGGTAAGCTATGAAAATAATCACAAGCACCACCATACTCTGCTCTAAATGCAAGAGTAATAAGTGTCTTTGATTTGCCTTCTGAACTGTATAGATTTTTCTGTCTGTGCATAGCTGTATGACCAAAAGAGACAGAGAAAAAAACATGTCTACGTTGCACATACTTCTGGTCTTTAAAAGAGGACAAGGAATTGGGAGGGACAATACAAAGGAAAAATGGCAGGTAAAGAGCAAGGGAGAGGGAGGGAAAAGCTGGGATAACAGAGACAGTGAAGAAACGGATGAACCAAATCTGCGAGAAGGAAACAATACGTATAAGGATGGAAATACTGAAGCCTTAAACAGCTGTGTTCCAGTTAATCTGACAGTTAGTCCTTTCTCTTCTGATCTTCTCTTTCTGTTTAATCTTCCTGTTTCCTACTTTCTATGACTACTTGGACCAGAGGAGAGGTACACTGATCCTAGGAGAGTCTGGTAGTAAGGCAATGGTTCAGCAATCTCAGAAGGGAAAAGGATGATCATAGATGGGCTTTCTGTTACATAACCTGTTTTTTTTTTCAGAAACCTCTGAAATTTTCCAAGGTGGCTTTTGTGCTTCAGCCAGCACACAGGCCTTTGGGCAGATTCCTTAATGCATTCAGCAGAAAGAATGTGAAATGCCAAAATGTGAAGAAGCAGAAGCTCTCTATTTAATTTTCATAGCATCTCTTTATCTGTACAAACTCATAGAAGATAATATTAACTGTAAACAGTGGCACCAAACATTTTTCTGCCTTTAGGATGTTTCTTCATGATTCACTGCTCTTCGCCTCCATAGCTGCTCATATAACACAAGTCTTGTGTTTTGCCCTTACTATACTTGTATGATAACATTTCTCGGCCTTTTGGCTAAGATCATGTGTAATATCTGTTCTTATCAGTTTGATTCTATATCAGCATATTTATGTATTTGTACCTTAAAAATTTTGAAAAGACCTTCTGTGTCTTCCCTTTAACTATTATACTTGGAATTCGAATCTGGAATGTAAGCATGTATTTCTTTAGTGGACAAGAGATTAAATGTTTGAGGGTTGGGATGACCCAGATAATTAGCATGTGTCCCTAATGGATGGCTATGATATTAATGTTCAGTCAGGCTGCATCCATTCCAGTAAATTTCCCCAGTGCAGGGAGTGAGGTCTCTCAGTGATCCACTACCTTTCCCCTGAAGTTCTGCATCCTCTCATGCTGCTTCCCTTTCTGTTAACATCTACATTGGCTTTCTGCTGCAGGTATGTTTTGCCTAGCTTTCAGCTGGATTATGAGATGGAAAGAAATTGAATAGGATTGCATCCATGGTTTGCAAGAATTTAACTAAAAACAGTAAAATAAGAAGAAATGCGGAGCACAGCACTGTCCTCAAATACACACATCCATAAATAAATACATTTTGAAGAGAGTCTGTGGCTCTAATTTTCAGATCCTTAACTTACAACTGAAAAGAAGATGACAAGTTTGAAGCAATTTGGAGGAAGGTACATTTCATCTGATACAGCTACATTTTTTTTTTTGTGAAATTGTGAACAAAATTCCCAGAAACTACTTTATATTAATAAAAGTGGCTATTGTTGACTAGTGGAGCATGTGGTGGAATGAGATTGTTGTCAGTGCAAATGGTGGTTACTGGAGTAGAGCTGTCACTGAGATAAAAATGAGGTGGAAAGGCTTCAGTTGGAGAAAAATGACATTGGTTCAATTGGTTCATTTCAGTGGAAGGGTTGGAGCAGTAGTCCCTAGCTGTCAGTACACACTATTCAATAGAGTGTGTTATAAGATACACTTTATTGAATATTCTGTTAAGGGTATGGATAATAGCATTAAACCTATCCACAAAAAGCCAGTAGAAACATTTAGAAGTCAAACATTGAAAGTTCTTGTATTTATTGGCCTTGTTCCATGCACACAGTTTTTATCCATGTCAGCTCTGCACAGATCTCTCATGGCTTACTGCCCTGAGGTTTTATCCTTTATGTATTACTAGAGCCTTACTTATTGGACAGTGAAAATAGAGTCTGCAAGTTCTTTAGTTCCTTTGGAATTAGAAATATGAGACACTATTGGAAGCCAAGTAATTATTAATAGAGAGATGAAAGGGGCATGGCACCTTAGAAGAACTTTGAATCTTATTCTGAATCAGAAGATGGTGGTATTTGCCATTCTGTTCTACATAACATGCATTTCTGAGTAAGATATTTCTAATTAACAGACATAATTAGAAGTAAACACCTGTACTACAGCTTGGTGTTCAGAACTGACTGCAGAATAACACACCTGGTCAGTGGAGACTGAACTCCTCCTCATTCCCCACTTTGGGAAGATTTGGAGATACTTGCTATGCTCTTCTGTGGAAAATTAAGGAGAAATTAAAGCCCGGGTCTTATGAGGGACTTGGTAGGTGCAGGTGTTTTGGTAAGCCCAGGTCCTAGGGCTCAGCTGAGCAGGGCTAGTGGGTGCAGTGATGTATCAGAGAATATGGTCTGTGACAGCAACATGTTGGGATCAAAATGATGACTTGCATGGATTGGTAATAGAATACATGAGGTTTAAAATATGTGTAGATGTGGATAACAACTGTTAGTCTGGGCATCACAAATGGTGATTGGAAACAAACAGGCCATCTGAGATTACTCACATTTACAGCCTCGTCTTATTGACCTCTTAGTCTACGTTTCCTTGACAGCTTTTGTTAATGTTATCTCAAGGGCTAATCCTCCTCTTACTTCTTTTTTGTCCCTCTTCATATTTGCTTCTGATAGCTCAAGGACCATCTGACTGGAGTGCATGGGGCTGGTGAATCACGGCCTGAACCTCTGATCTCAAGCAAGGAATGAATCAGCCATGGAAGCACAGGTGAAGGCAATTCACCTGTGCTGCAGGAAGGTGTGGAGCCTGGCTCCACCTCTCCTGGACCCATTTAAGAGCTGACTGCCAATCGAAACCCTACTGGAGTTTCTCATGTGAGCCAAGGATAGGGTGAGCATCCTTCTCTCATTCTCAAGTATAAATATTACACCAGCCAAACTCCTGTATATGCTATATCATCTGTATATTCATTGATTGTACGCTGGAGAAAGAAGAGAAGGAATCCAGGGAATGGAAGGTGACCGACTGACACAGAGATGTCATAGTGTTACTAGCTCTCCTAATGCATCACTTCCAACCAGCTGCTCTCTGCCTGAGCTCTGTCAGCTAGGTGCCTGAAAGTTGTGGATGACTTCTGTATCCGGTAGAGGACAGGCTAAAATGCCTGTTCTATGAAGGCTATAATTTTTTTTTTTTTCTGCTTATATGGCCTTCAAGTAGATTAAAACACTGTAGGCTTCAAGGCGGTAAGACACTGGCAGACACAAAATCTTTACAATTATTTGTTCAAGAATCAGGAATGTGTAGCCATCCTTATGTTTAGATATGCCTAAATGCTTTTCCATGTTCAGGTACCTTTAAAAAACCCTTCTCAGAGTGATCGTTTACAGCCTTGGGAAATGAGCTGCGGCAGATCTTTCTTGTGGCATTCTCCAGATGCATTATATTCTATAATCCTTCTGCATAAAAGTGACGGTTTTAGTGGAAGGGAGCAAGTGGAAATTGATAGGAGATAATTACCTACCTTGCTAGGTTTCAGCTTCTGACTTAAGAAAGTTCAAGGGCTGGCAGAAACAGTGATTCCAGTAAAGAATAGAAGGTATAGAACACAAGTTTTATCATAGTTGCTTGGAAATATTTTATGTTAAACATTTACTTGCTGGTTTTGATAGAAGGTATTCACTGCAAATTATAAGTGGTTTCTAAAAAGCTGCTGGGGTTGGTAAGATCAAGACACATAAAAATATTCAATGAATGTAAGATTTTCATACCCAAATACCATTCACAAAAATAACATAGCCACATTACTGCTGCAGGCTATTCACCAGCAGAACTGTTGGTTATGATTGATTTGCTCACAGATGATCTAGCTCTCCAGTAGTACAAATTGAGATCCAAATAGTAAAATGCTGGTCTGTTGAATACAGAAAATTAATTAAATAACTGAAGGGAGAGCTATTTTCTTTTGCAAAATGGAAAGGATAAATTGAAAAGTCTAAAACAGAAGTCAGTCAATCTAGGATTATGCTCCTTTTGAATGAGTTTCTAAGGTAGATGCCCAAGTATAGGAGGAGGCTGCTCCCCTGAAAGAGAATCCCAGTATACAAGCGATGCATAAAATCTGGAGGGGGGGAGGCTAGGGGTAATTGCAATGGTGATAGGAATCTATGGAAAGGTGTAGGTCTCCCCATCTATGACGTAGGACAGTATACTGGGCTCAGATATTTGTCTTACTCAAAAATGCCACTGACAACAGCTAGAACTCTTCCAAGAGTAGGAGAGAAATTCTAGGCTTATACTTAACAGGGTTTCCATGTACATTTATTTACTTTGTTATAAAACAAAACAAACTGTCAATTAAACATTATAGTTCTAATAGATCAGTGCTCCCCAGATGATTAAAAAAAAAAAAAAGTTAGAAAGAAGAATGAGTATACAATTATCCAAGGAGTCTCATCTGTATCATGGCAACCTCTCATCTAGAGAGAGAAGGGATATGTCACAAAATGTGCAAAACATTCCTCTACTTGTTCTTTTTCACGCAAGCCAACTAGTTATTTGGAGCAGGCATTCATGCTGAAATAGAATCACTCGGTACACTCCACTCAGTATTTCAGGCATAATCAGAGCAGCCCTCAGTACTTGAAAGAACACATGCTTTAGGGCACGAGAGTTTCTTCATTACCTGTGTTTTTGTGACCCTAACTAAACACACTGTGTTTAGAAGTAGAATATGTCAATGAAGGATAAAATGGCTGTGCTGATTGATTTACTGGCTGTGGTTATTCATATTGTTGAGATGTTACCACATCTCCAGATTCTCACAGTTATTCTTCAAGCAAAGGAAACAAAAACTACTCTACACTTCCTTCTCAACTGTATGGGAAGAGATCACTCTGTTCTCCGGCTTGCAAACCCACTTGCAAAGATCTGTTCTACAGAAAGAGCTTGGAAACTATGTTGTAAAGCAAAATGTTTGTCCAGACAATGTATATTTTCAATCAGAATTGCTGTTTTACAGTCTTAAGAGGTAGTATATGCAGTGCAGCTGGGATGCAATTATTGCACGTATGCCATAGCACAGGCTAAGATAATGTGAGCAACAAGTGTGGTGAAATAAGAGAACCTGCATGCTGACATGTCCTGATAGTTTGGGTAGTTATTTCCAAGTAATGTTTGGCTTGAGAACACCTCCTGATAATTCTGTCTTACAGACAAAGATAGATCTTTTTTGCTGTTTTTATATTCCAATGACTGTACAATGTGATTAATATTTTTTTCTGAGATATTGATTAGTTCAGAAATAGAAGTGCAATTTTTATGCTACTTTTTTCAGTCCTACTGGTAAGCTCTAGTTAAATTGTTAACACAATTCTGTGTCATTGCATACTTCTTGTCTTAAACATTTACTGATCAAAATCCAATTATAATTCAAATCTGTTTCCAGCAAGATCATGTCTTTCTGTCACTCTCTGAAGCTTTATCTGCACTTCATGCATTTCCACTTTAGGCACAAGTGAAGATCACAGAAATGTTACATGACACAGAAAAAGATGTAGAAAATAATTGGATAAAAAATTCTGGTTCAGATCTCATACCTACTATAACTTTCCAGATGGTTTTCTGCATTTTCATTCTGGAACTCTTATTTATGTAATAAAACAATTTAATTAAAATAGTCAGTATAACTTCACTTAGTAGACAGCCAGAGATAGGGTTGAAAGGATGTCTTGTTGCCATAACAGAGAGCAAACTGTAGCAGTGCCACTTTCCTCTCTCCACTACAGAATCTGCTGTGATCTAAGCCTCCTGCACCACTTGTGTCTCTCTGCACTCCTAAAAAAGTTCTCCTTCTGTAGTCAGAAGCATCCTTTAGCCCTGGCCCAGGTTGCTATTGTGATCAACATGCTTTCCACTAAATGGCATACAGGGGAACATCCCTTCTCCCTCTTCAGTTTTGTTAAAAAAGAAGTGATGTGGATTGATTATTCAGTGAGTCCTCATTTTTTTTTTTTTTATTGTAAAAATGAGCCACCATCAAGGCCAATTCCCAGAAGTGATAGTAGATGCTTGTTGTAAACACTTTTGAGCAGGTAAGGCAATAAAGATACAGGCAATGTTTTTCTGTCACAGGTGAAGCAAAGAAAGAGGCCACCGTGCTACAGGGAGAAAGATGAAAGCCATGCCAGCTATTAATGGGGATTAAAGTGTATTACAGCACACATTTCCATCACAAGTTGAAAAACCATCATGTGAAGAAGCATGGAAATATTTTTTAATACTGTATTTTCCTGTTAATATTGCTCTGTTTTCAGACTTACATTCATTAGATGTATTATTATTAGCCATAAGGTGCTTTATGGATGTTAATTTAATTCCTTTTTTTTTTTTTGTCTTTACTGTTGCTTTGATGTTGCAGACCTGCAGATGTGCTGCACATTAAAGTCCCAAACTCAGGGCAGCCCAGAATTAATTAGGAAAACAGATTGAAAAGCACTGATACTGTTTTAATTGTATTCATATACTTTTCCTCATGCTAACTGCAGGAGTTTAGACAATGTTAAGAGACTTTACATCTGTTTATGGAAGGTTGGAGGCAATGGTACACAGTCTTGTCTGTTCTGGGATTAGGTGGAAACACGCGTGGCCTTTGGCATATGGCTATGCAGCCTGGATGCTCACAGGGGTGCAAGACTTTTGTTTTTGTCTCTCTTGAGTGGTATCCCTGCTGTCACTGCACCTTTGCTGCTCTGTTTGGCTGCTACTTATTTGAGGCCACAGGTTCTTTGTTGATAGATGCAAAGGTTTTAAAAATAGGTGTATGACCTTAATGCAGGTACACAGGCAGTTTGGTTGATCTCCCAGAAATGAATGTAAAAGTCAGCTGAAATTCAGTAATGCGTAATCTAAATAATTACAGATATGCTTGAGATTACCCTGTGAAGGTTTTCTGCGCATTGTAACTCATGTAAAAACTGCCTGTACCTTTTAACCACAGGTTCTCCAGCTGGGAAATATACGTTCCAGATTGAGTGTGCATAAATCATTTGTAAGTGGTTATTACATTGTCATCCCTGTCTGCACCAACTGTCTTTTTCTCTGAAAATGCTTCCAGTGTTATGACGCCTGCTTGCCAGTGCATTGCATATATTCTGTGCCAGCTAGGGTTGTAGGATTTGCAATTGCATGTTTCTCCACAAAAATTGCAAATGTGAAATTTTGTTGTTCCAAAAGCACAAATACAGACATAATGCAAAAATTTATGTAGTTTCTCAATTTTTCTGCAAACAAAGAAACAAAAAACCAAAACAAACAAATAACTTTTTTTTTCTTAAATTGTTATACTGTGTTATTCAGCTGCAGTGTGTGGTTCTTTCACGGAGGCAAACTATTGTGCAGAAACTCACATTCTCTAGTGATAAACAGCTGGAGACCACAAGCATTCTTGGGGGAAATACTTAATCCCATTTCATGCTCATTTGCTGTTTAAGTTTCACTTTGCAGACTCAAAAACCCCACAGTGCAGGTATTTTCAGAATTAACTCTCCTTTCAGGGAATTTAATATAATAGTATTTAAGTAGGCTTTTCCAAGCTGAATTGGCTATTTCAATTTTATGTTTGGCTTCAGCATCCACACGACCGTCTCTCCAGCCTGAAAAGCTCAATTTCTCTACCATCATGATCCCTCTGTAACCTATTCCTGCAGCAGACCTCAGCAGCCTTTGGCAGCCAACTGGATTTTCCCTCTCTGCCAGTTACTACTCTGCAAATTCTTTAAACCAGGTCTCTTCCCAGGAGGTCAGAATTAAGACTGAGGTTTCTTTTCAAATTTAATCCAAAAGGGCAAAGCTAACAAACCTGCCCAGCATATTCTGTAAGATATCTACTACCTAGCTAGTTATGAGGCTTCTGTATTTAACTTGATCCCAGACAATCCCAGAAACTTGTTTCTTCTCCTACCTATTTTCCTGAAATTCCTCAAGCAATGCTGCTCCCAGCACTTTTACTCTTGAGGGCATCAGCTTTTGGGTTACTATAGATTGACCACAGTCCATTTGCTACTGAAGAAAGAAAATCTTTCAGAAGCAGGAAACTTGCTCCACCTGCACAGTACCAAGTACTACTTGATTTTTATACTCTGCTACCAGACTGTAGATGTAAAAATAGCAGTACTACCTACAGGAATGCATCACAACCTGCTTTTTTTCTTTTTTCTTTTTTTGCCTCTGCAGTTGTGAAGTTATTAATGTAATGAAAAGGAAACGATTTTATTTTCCAAAGAGATATTTACAATAATCACAGTCAATCATGAGGTAATCAAGAACAAATGTGCATTTCTAAGGTATTTAAGCTGAGATCTGCTAAACTGGTCAGAAGTGAGGAGCCATTCCTCTCAAGAATCTCTAGTGAAGGTCATCACAACTAAGATACCTTGTATATATATATTCTTTATCCAATCCCACTACTCCTTAATTTCTTTCCTGTTCTACCTGCAGAAACCATGAATGCTATCCGATCTTTACTTTCCCAAAATCCTCATAGCAGGCTGTGTCTATAGCCTGGGGATTAAGATATTTTTTTGGAAGTAAATTAGTGCAGCAAATGTTCAGTTGCTCAGACTTCAGTGCACCTGTATCTTGGGACTCCTGCTGGTGATGCTGTCACATAAAAGGATGCCACCACCTGTTCTGTCAGCTATCTTGCACCAAGCATATGTCTGACTTCTTCTGTAATGACTTTAAGGAAGACAGAAACCATTTGGTCTACATAATTACCGGGTGAGTGCTGTAATTCAAATTCACCTCACTGAAAAACTGTATTGAACAAGTATTTTAAAATGCTGAGTCATTCACATTAAACCTTGGACAAAATTTGGCATGTAATCATTGGCTCAATATGATTAGGGATAGATGGATCTCCTTCATACTAATTAATGAGTAACCAAATTCTTATTAAAAAGGTACATTTTATTAAAAGTACATTTAATTAAATGTTTAGAAGATGTAGTGTTATTCTGGATCTGATCCAACTACAGAAAAAATTGCTCTGACTGTACAGTAATTAGGCCAAAGCAACAGTGACTTTTTAGAGAACATAAATGGCATGAATATCCAAAACAAAATGTGGTACTGTCACACAGTCAATACCTTATGATTTTATTTTTTCTGCTTCGGGTTATTTCTGATTTTCAGTGTATTGAACATATTTTCAATATATTAGACAATCTGTAATGAGCAACAAAAAAACAAATGTTCAAGCGAAATGAAACTTGAAAAAGGTATTTCAAAAGCAAGCAGAGAGCTCCATCTGCTGCTGGCTGCAGCACCATGACGTACTCTGTGGTACTCCTCTGCTCGACGGCTCCCATTGCTTAACAGAGAATGTGAAGGTGTCTGTTAATTAAGAATGGGAATATTATGTGGAAAACAATAATTTTTTTCTTCTAGTCTTTTTATTTTCCTTCTCCCTCCCGTTCTGGTTTTTGAATTGGCATCCTGAGAGCATTTTCAGCACTTGCACAATATTCTTGCATATTCAGATGCACATTTGTACAAGGAAAGATTTCCTACTTCATCCTGTGACATAAAACCAAAACTTACCTTGGGCTTCTTCATCTCTTCAGTGTATTTCTGTATTTTTTTTGAATGAATGTCTTCTGTAAAACACAGAGCAGACAGCTAAATCATAAAAATTTCAGTGTTCTTTATTCACCAATATAATTTTTCTTTGTCTTTTGACTTCCCAGTAGCTTGCTTGATGGGGACGTATTGAGATCAATGCTGTTTTGTAAAGGTTTGTCAGATACAGTACTATACTGAGGATATACTGTATCATCTCTGAAATTGTGCTTTCTATCTTTCTTATTCCAAAAAGCACTTCACTGCTCCAAAACATACCTTAGAAATCCATGAAACTTACATACAACAAAACAAATTGCAGATCATGCTATGCTACATACACACCTGTATGCATAGGCAAGGGTTGATGATAAAGTGTAGATATGATCAAAAAGATGGAAAGAACAAGAAGAATATATTCATAAAGTCTTTTCAGAGTTGGATTTAATAGTACTAACTTGAAGTGGAATTTGTGGTTAGGTACTTCTTTATTTATCAGCCATGCTATTTGTTATTGTTATTGCAATGAGTCGTCTTTGTGTAGGTCTACATTGGCCCTCAGTGTGGCTCATGCATGGTGTAGAGTGAGTAAGTCAGTACTGAAGTTTCTAGCTTCTTGTGCAAACTGTGTCCCACCTGTTCCCAAGGACTGGCTGCCTCTTAGCAGCTGAGTCACATCAAACTAATTCTGGACGGAATCCTTACATTTGTTTTGATCCAAAATGAGTTCCATTCAGCCACTCTGAGGGCTTTGTCCACCAGTGTTGTAAGTGGGGATGCCAGGGAGAGACACTTTTAAAAGACGCTCCTGTTGAGAGACAAAAGGCCAGCCCAGAAACTCTACTAATACAGAACTAAACTTTCCGCTTTAAAAATCAGCGTACAAAAGTTGGGCTTTTAAAATCTTCACTTTGTATAATGCATGGCAGGGAACATGTTAAATTGCATGTCAATCCCCAGTAGTCTTTTGCATTGTTTTGTTGGTACCCAACTTGATGTAACGTGGGAAGTCTTGCTGCAGTTAGACACCTAACACTAGGACACCTAATTCTAGCAACAAATTTGTCTCTGAGCTCAGGCAACTCAGCCTGCCTTCAAGCTCAGTACAAACATTTTGAACAGGGGATCTTCTTTTCTTTCATCTTAAGGAGAGCAGGATCATGTTGTATCTATATGTACTCCAGATATTGAGCACTGGATTATGACAGATCTCAAGGACAAGTATATTTCATTATCAGAGATATTTACTTGCTTTTCTTGATGCTTCATATACTGCTTGTACTGGCAATGGAATAGAATCTATTAAATAAAAATTATGGATCTATAATATGCAACAATGTCATCATTGTTAGCTGTATGCCTCTGTGCTGGCATCTACTGATTGTAAAAGAATGAAAAACAGTATTTGAATGAAGTTTATGACTAAACGTAGGCAATTCTATCAGGATGGTAAAAATGTGTGACTTTGCATAGCAATGTACTACACAGCTGGTTTAAAAAAACAAAAAAAACAAACAAAAAAACAACAACAACAACCAGAAGGCATTGACTACAGCTGCAAAAAATTCCTGCAAACAGCCTATTATTAGGGAGAAAACTGATTCCAGTTATTTTGGCAGTGGAATCATGTAAGTAAAGGAACAACAGTTTGAACAGAGTGTGAGGGACAGAAGGTGGCTGTTGAGTTTGCCTGCCCTTGGTACCAAAATACAGGCTGCATATTCTCTCATTTCCCATCCTCCCACTTTTAATCTTCTCAACTCTCCACCTCATTCTCAAGGAATGAACCTTGCCCTCCCCAGGAAGAAGGGAAGGGTGTAGGGGCAGCATTAGGTAGCAGAGAAGGAAATGGTTTCCTGTGGACAGATGGAGGCATGTGGCTGTGCTGGTGTGCTCAGTGGGAAGAGGAGGGGAGCAACTGCCACTTGGCCAAGGCAGCTGCAAGAGCAGTTATAGCTTTGCAGAAGGAACAGTCATAGCTTTGCAGAAAGAACAGCCTTCCCGGTCTGCCCCAGTACAGGGTGAGGATGCTTGATGGAAGAGGTCTGCAGACCATCGGTTTCATGCTTCTGTTTTGAATGGTCTAATTGGTGAAACTGCTTTTAATTCATCATGAGAGTGGCATCTCCTGAGATCTTTTTTTTTAAAAAAAGTAAGTAGTTTACTGCTGTGTAGGGTAAGGACTGATACTGTATTGAGATTGCCGTGAAGATGGCTGAGGTGGACGTCAGTGTCTATGAAGCAGACAGTTTTCAACCAGAACCACTCTGATTTCCTGTTACCTGTCACTTCCCAGAGGATCTTGTTAGGTCACTCCAGTCCAGCTCCTGTGCTGGACTTTGACATTTCCAACTGCATAAACACTGCTTCTCGTGGGTGCCAAATTTTGTGTCCAGCCCAAGAAGCCTGATTCTCTGAGTCATGTTTACCCCTGACAGCTCTGAGTTCAGTGTATATTGTGTCTAGTGGTTAAATGAGGTCTTACAGTTAGTACCCTTTAACTTTCTATTCATGTATCCTCATTACCTGCAGTTGATCTCTGTAGTCTATTGGCAGAGTGACTATTGGCAAGAGCCAGCAAAGGACCCTCCAGTGTTCTGACAAAAAAATATGGCACAACCCTTGCATGACTGTGTGCTAGTTAACTCTACCAAGAGGAAGGGTAAGCTCACTTTCCGAGGCTTCCAGGATGTCAAGGTGCAGAACCCTCAGTACAAGAGAGAGCTTGGGTATCTCACTGCGTGTACATCCTTACACTGTGCCCTACTGTCACCTAAAATACTAGTCACCTAAAACCAAAGTGGCAGGCTGAAAATCCTACCGTTGTCATTACAGTATCCCTTTCAGAGATAGTATCTTTGCCTTGGCAGCAATAAGGTGCCCTCATTAATTAAGAAAACATAAAAGAATAGGAAAAACTTGCAAAAATATATATAAAAAATGAAAAATTCTGAATACATATTCTTCATAATTATTTCTATTATTAGAAGAATTGTATGTTTTTTTTTCTGCCATCTCTAATTGCTTTCCTATTTATTATTTTAATTCTGAAAGGAATGTTGCATACAAATCCATACTTTTATCATTTTCCCATCCACTGTAATTCATGTCAGCTTACATTTTATATGAATGACACACAAGCATAATGATACACCCTCTAGTAAAATGCACCCACAAAGCTTTCCAGCACGAGATGCAATCATTTATTAATTCTGTATCTAAGCAGCAATTCTATCGTATAGGCTTCATTAAAGGTCCATGACAGCTTTAGGAAGAAAAAAACCCTTTCATCTTTGTGTGACACAGAATGTTCTACAGTTACAAAATTTATACTAAGGTTAAAGGAGAAGATGCAGTAAGGGAGAGTGTTCTGGATCTCAAGTTTGTCATAAAAACAGAATAATGTGACTGCAGTCATGTGTCAACTTGCGACTTGGATGGCTGGAATGTTGCTCACTGACACTTGTACATCCTTTTCCAATTCTTTTCACAATGAAGGGCAGTAAGGATAATTAAAAATTAATTAAGAATTAACTAATAATGAGTTCCTTCCTACTTGGGATGTTCTATGATTAATAATTTGAAATGTATTATTGAACTGAGGTAATGTTAAATGAAAAGTTAAAAGTTAAAACATTGCATTTGGGGTCTGCTATTTGAAATTGGGGAATGATTTCTGCAGACTTCTCCATGAAAAGACAATATTTTTTTTTGGAACTTTTATGGTATAAAGTGTTGTTAGTATTTTGGTAATTCACGTGTACATAATAATAAATTGAGGAATTTTTTCTGATGTGGGAGAAACAAAAGCACCAATATTAGTGATCTTGTAGATTATGGCAATATGAAGGGTACAAATATCCATTGAGTTTTATGTAACATTGAGGGAATGCTTTGTGTTTTGTTTGCTTGTTGTTTTGTCACAATTGTAAAGAATTTCAGGAAAAAAAATCACAGCCACAGGCATGGTTTTTAAACACACATTTTAATTGGCAATCCATTTTTTGCATGGCAGCTTCTTTTTTTGTTTGGCACTTACGTTTTGTATTCTAGACAGCATGTAGGATCTTCACTACTGCCCTGCATAGTTTTGGGCCACTGTCCTTGCCTTCTTATGCTTCCTTAATACATCATTCTTCTGCTTTGGCATCTCATGTCTAAGGGAAACTAGCCTTATTTTTAATCTCAGTAATCTTCAATTTTGCTCCAATGTTTTTCAGTGCTTTTCAGCATTTCACCTTTTTGCAAATTCTTCATTTATGGGTCAGCAAGTTTTTGATGTCCTGGAAGAAGAACTTTATTTATAAGGATATGGTTGCTTTCTCCAAATTGGCTTCAAGGTTGAACAGACAGGACCAGCTTTGCTGCCTTTGGGATCTGTTTCACTTGACCACCCGCAGACACCTCACAGTGCTTCAGGTGCCCTTCAGTATTCTGTCAGACTCCAGTTGCCACTCTGGAAGATTGCACATATCCTCAGGGTCCTGACGCATAAGGATGTCTCAGATAACCTCATGCCTTTTGAATGGCACCAGATGTCTAATTTTCTGCAGCTGAATAAAGCCTTAAATGTCTTCACTTTCCTTTGGGGCTGAAACTGCTAATGAAAATGAAATGTTACTGCCCTTCTTTATCAGTCTCCTCTGAGTTGCAGGGTGGACTTAGCAGCAGTTCTCTTAGGCAAAGAGAGCTGTTGCAAAGGTCTGCCCTCTGATCCTGCAGCTGCAAGTTATGAAGGACCCATCAAATGTTACCTGAGCTCCCATTAACACAGCTCCCAGGGTCACAGAATGACAGAATAGTAGGGGTTGGAAGGGACCTCTGGAGATCATCTATTCACCATCTCTTCAGGATCATCAGTCTCTTCAGAATATCCTGTGAGGAAGTTATTTTTACAACAGCTGGGACTTTTATTTCTGTATCGCTCCAGAACAAATAAGTTAGCCTACATTTGTTTTGAAGTTGAGTGCATCTTCTGTGCGCAACATCTTCCCTGCATGGATTATAATCACCCAGTTTTTTAAGGTACCTAATTGCTATCGTATTCATGATGACAGTGCTTTCTGATAAAGTATATTTATTTATGACAAAGTGATTTTTGACCATATCAGGCTCTGACATTATTTTCAAATAGTTTCAAAGTAGTATCAGTGTACCTCTCCATTAGATATCAAGTAATTTACTTCTTCAAACTATCCTTGACAATCACATCTGGACATCTGCAAGCAGATCCTACCATAGCACAAATGGTTAGGGAAATGCTTGAGGTGTGCTTAAACATGAGCTCATGGAAGGGAATGAGCCTAACATTGTGAAAATACTTCAAATAATAAATTCAGAGAATTACATAATTTACTCTTCTTTATACCTAGAAGACCTGAAGCTTCCTACAATCTGCTTGTAGATATCCTGAGCACGCCATACTTCTTAGTTGGTAAAAAAATCCAATAACCACTAGCAGGTGACGGTTGTGAAGGAGCCATTTGATCACCAGCTGACACCATGCTTAAGGCCATGTTTGTCTGCAAAGGATGTTACTGATGTTATCCTTTCTTGCAGGACTGCATTTGTAGTCAGTTCTGTGGAAGCCATCTGTGGATCCCTGGAGGTGCAATTATCCTGTCATGTGAATGTGCTTGGCAGTCACCACCTATCCCAGCTGATATTGCTGTCCCCATTTTACAGGTTGGAAAACCCAAAGTACAGAGCAGCACATCATCATGGCCATGTTTTATCACAGATTATCAGAAGAATAGAAAAGAGATCCTTGCCACTGTTCTGTGTACTGTCTTCTAACACAGTACTTGCAATTTCAAACATTTTTATTAACTGTGTTCACATCTAGCTGTGGGTGTCCCTGTTTCTTGCAGGGGACTTGGACTAGATGACCTTTAAAGGTCCCTTCCAACTCTAAGGATTTTATGATTCTATGAATTCCTTTTATAACTTTAATGAATTTTTTGTAAAGTATTTCAAATTATCCTTAAGGGGAAGATTGCTGTATAAAGAAGTCTGACACAATTGTTACTTAAATTCTATCCAGGCTATTGAAAAATTATTGTTAAGAGTCTTTATTTTTATTATTGGAAACCAAAACCCCCAAAACAATAAGAATATATGTCAGCTGTAGATTTGACCTCAGTAGACAAGAAGTATATTTTATAAGTGACAATTATAAGTCCGTTCATTTTGTTTCAGAATTTATTATCTAGTCTCCATCTGTATTTACTGCAGTAAATTACAGCCCTGATTTGCTGTCTAGTAGCTAATCACCTCCTTTGACTGGATGATGTTCTTCTAGCAGGCGTTAAATGCAATTTTATCTTTAAAGTCCCATATGTTGGCTAAACACTCAATTATGTGCAGGATAATGGATTCTTCCAGAGAGACCAATGCTGTAATTCATTGGAGACAGTCTTCTAAGATCATAGTGCATGTAAGTACTGATTACTTTTAATGATTAGGGTTTTCTTTTTCTTTTTTTTCTTTTTTTTGTAATATTACAGGATTCGGCAAGAAACTGTTAAGCATAAAAGCCTTACTGTTAGGCATAAATTCTTATAGTTAAAGCCATGGAAGAACTACAGATAGCAATAAAAACAGTAGAATTCAAAAGTCCTCTAAAAATTGCTTTTAGTTTTGAATCAAGAGTTATATACCCTTAGAAACAGTAAAAATAAAACAAAATTCTTTAATAAACAGTATAAAACTATGGCAGGCTCCAAAATTGTGTCAATGGCATTCAATGAAGGTAACTTCTTATAGTTTGCTATTTTATCTTCACGCAATTCTGAATGTTTTTAGCTTTCTATATTTTATCTACCTATCTACACAAAAATTATAACAGTGTATAAGCTATCCGATGGATTACAACTCTTTCTTTTTCTTTCCAATTATGCTTAGTTTCAAGCTTTTTTCTGCTGTAAAAGACTTGCAGATTTTGATGCTACTGTATTATCACTGTGCAATAAAGCAAATGTGCATTTGAAAACTTTTAGGCAATGTGCACTGCATATGGATAAGTATTACATATCCAGTATCTATATGCATACTCATATATTGAAATGATTAAATGGAAACTAAATTAAGTGTATAAAATGATCCAAATTAATTTTCTCTAAGGAAGTTCTGTTCAAATTTTTTGATACCCTCCTTTGATTCAAAACTTGAAATCAGAACAAAAATTTAAAATAGAATTTCCACTGTGGAAACATAGTGTCCTGGATTGTAATGAATGGTCAGTGATTTTATTATTTACATGTGTGAAAAAATTTTATCCAGCTTCAAAATCATGGAAGTATTTCTACTCCCCTCTAATTGGTTAAGGCTTTTTTTTTTTTTTTCTTTTTTTTTCCATTGCTTATTCATAGTCCTAACAGTCCCCCATTATTAGAACAGCTAATCTTTTGAATGTTTTTAGAATGTTATGTAACTTATATGTTATTCATGCTGATCCTGACAAACAGAAGTGTGCCATTAACTTTGATCTCTTCCGGGACCTACTTGGAGCTATCGCGTGGGCTTGGGTGTTAGAAGGTAAGGGGGCCTCTGAGAGCTGGTCAGCATTTAAGCAGCTCTTCTTCCAAGCTCAGGATCAGTGTCCCGGTGAGCAAGAAATCGGGAAAAGGTGGCAGGAGACCTGTGTGGATGAGCAAGGAGCTCATGTGCAAACTCAAAGGAAAGAAGGTCCATGAAATGTGGAAAAAGGGTCTGACCACTTGGGAAGAATACAGGAATGTTGTCAGGGCCTGTAGGGATGCGATGGGGAAGGCTAAAGCCCACCTGGAATTGAGTGTGGAATCTGGCTAAAGTGATAAAGGATAATAAAAAAGGCTTTTTTAAGTATGTTAACAGCAGAAGGAAAACTAGAGAGAATATGGGCCCCTTTATAAGTGAGGGGGGTGTTCGTGTAACGGGGGATGCTGAGAAGGCAGAGATACTGAATGCCTTCTTTACTTCCGTCTTCAGTGAAAAGGCTCTCACAGAATCACCTCTCCCTCAGGTTTCCCATACCCTGGAGGTTAGTGAGAGGGTCTGGGGAGTGGGAGACTTCCCTTTAGTCAGGAAAGAGGAGGCCCATGTGTGCCTAGGCAGTACTAAGGTCCACAAATCCATGGGACCTGATGGGGTGCATCCATGTGTGCTGAGGGAGGTGGCAGAGGTGATTGCTGAACCGCTCTCCATCATCTTTGAGAGGTCTTGGATAATGGGGGAAGTCCCTGAAGACTGGAGGATAGCCAATGTCACTCCAGTCTTCAAAAAGGGCAAAAAGGAAGATCCAGGTAATTACAGGCCAGTCAGCCTCACCTCTGTCCCTGGAAAGGTGATGGAACAGCTTGTGCTGGAGGCCGTCTCCTGACAACTGGGAGAAAAGGAGGTTATTAGGAGTAGTCAGCATGGGTTCACCAGGGGGAGGTCGACCAACCTGGTTGCCTTCTATGATGTTGCCACATGCTGGGTGAATGGGGGGAGAGTGGTAGATGTAGTCTATCTTGATTTTAGAAAGGCATTTTATACTGTCTCCCATGACATCCTTATAACAAAGCTGAGGAAGTGTGGGATAGACGAGTGGACAGTGAGGTGGATTGAGAACTGGCTGACTGGCGGAGCGCAGAGGGTCGTCGTTGGTGGTGCAAAGTCCGGTTGGAGACCTGTAGCTAATGGTGTCACCCAGGGGTCTGTGTTGGGTCTGGTCTTGTTCAAAATCTTCATCAATGATGTTGATGAGGGGATAGTGGCCACCCTCAGCGAGTTTGCTGATGATACGAAGTTCATTGACACGCCTGAAGGCTGTGCTGCCTTTCAGTGAGACCTGGACAGGCTAGAGAGCTGGGCAGTAAGAAACCGGGTGAGGTTCAACAAAAGCAAGTGTAGAGTCTTGCACCTAGGGAGAAATAATTGCATGCACTGGTACAGGCTGGGTGATAACTTTCTGGAGAGGAGCTCTGCAGAGGGACCTGGGTGTCCTGGTGGAGCATCTCATCTATGAGGAATGGCTGAGTGAACTGCGTCTGTTCAGCCTTGAGAAAAGAAGGCTCAGAGGGGATCTAATCCAGGTCTATAAATATCTGAGGTGTGGGGGGCAGAATGGTGAGGCCGGACTCTTTTCAGTGGTGAGTGGAGACAGGACAAGGGGAAATGGACATAAGCTGCAGCATAGGAAGTTCCGCACAAATGTGCGCAAGAACTTCTTTACAGTGAGGTGACGGAGCACTGGAACAGGCTGCCCAGGGAGGTGGTGGAGTCTCCTTCTCTGGAGATGTTCAAGTCTTGCTTGGAAGCCTACCTGTGTGACCTGCTGTAGGGAACCTGCTTTGGCAGGGGGGTTGGACTCGATGATCTCTGGAGGTCCCTTCCAACCCCTACAATTCTGTGATTCTGTGATTAACCTCATTCCATGGCTGAAAATTTGAGGCTCCCAGTGACCAGAACATCATCAAAAATGCTTTTGTCCCATCTTTTCACTGTTTCATGGAATCATAGAAAGGTTTGGGTTGGAAGGGAATTTTAAGATCATCTTGTTCCAACCCCTCTGCTATAGGGATGGACACCTCCCATTAGATCAGGTTGCTCAAAGCCCCATCCAGCCTGGCTTTGAGTGCTTCCAGGGAGTGGGAATCCACAACTTCACTGGGCAACCTGTTCCAGTGTCTCATCACCCTCACAGTAAACAGCTTCTTCCTAATATCTAGTCTACCCCTTCCTTCCCCTTCCGTCCCTTAAGGCGCCTTCTCCTTGTCCTGTTGCTACACACTGTTATGAAAAGTCCCTCTCCAGCTTTCCTGTAAGCCCCCTGCAGGTACTGAAAGACTGCTACAGGCCCCCCAGTGCTTTTTCTTCTCTAGGATGAAGAGCCCTCTTCTTTCTAACATGTCTCCTTCTGAGTATAAAACCGAACTGTACAACCTGGATAAAATAAATAATCATTTCTTATTTTGTAGTCTCTTCAAACAGGAGAATCTAAAAAGAATTTACAAGGTTCCAGCAAGCAACCAGAAGCTGCCCTTTACAATGCTGTAGAGAAAAAGCAGCTATAGCTACAGAAGCAAGGCAGTGGCAATGAGAGGGATTCAGGTTATCTTTGTATTGGATGCAACACAAAAAAACATAATGTAACAATTTATATGGAATATAAAATATAGAGAAAAAATTATTAAGTACGTTTATTTATTTTATTGGGATAGCTGATAAGATCAATATATTTGGGTGATAAATACAAAAACCAATAATTGTTTCTTAGAAAGAAGGAGCAGTAAAGGTGGTTTTTAATCCAGAAAAGAAAAGAATCACAAGAATAAATGACTGGAGCTTGAAACCAGGCAAACTTACTTCAGGAATAACACAGAACGTCAACTGTGAGAGTGAGCAAAACTGAAGCAAACTAATAAAAACGCATTGGATTCTCTACCAACTTAATTTCTATGCAGTGATGTCTTAAGAATTGTTCTTCAGAAATGTAATTTACTACCTATAGTCAATTTTGTTTAACATAGAAAGCTTTAATTATCTTTTACTCTGGGGTGTATCCTTCAGTTATTTTTTTGTTATTCATAATGAAAGTTAAATTTAAAATATAATGAAAGCTATATTTAAAATATAATGAAAAGCAGTGGATGATAATGTTGTACTGAAAAAGTTGTCACATTACTTATGCAAGGCAAAAAAACTCCAAAACCTATAAAAATGCTGTATGAGAAGAGTTATATACACCTTAAAGGCTTCCTCTGAGGGATGAGATGTCTTGAAATTAAATTTGCATCAGCAACTGCCAAAATGTTCCTTAAGTCCAAGTGTTGATACTAAATCTCATTACGAATTTTCCACCTGCTATCAATGTACATTAATTAGTGATTAATCTGAAATCACTGGTTAAATTCAGAAATTCAGAAACCAAAGTGAAGGAAAAAAAAAGAAATATCACTGAAATTTATCCAAAAAGAATTATCCAAATTTGGAATTGTGATTGCAAACTAGTGGGCTTGGCATATGATAGGCTTGATTTTTAAAGGATTTCTGTTAAAGAATTTTTGTTTCAAAGAGGACTGTAAATTACAAGTCAGTGACAGCAGCAGGAGCTTCTCGGAATGGTTCCTGCTTATGTTTCTATCTATTGAAATGACATAATATATTAGGACATACAATATCCATTTGACTTATATATCCTTGCATGAAGAATATGGAAGTCATTCTATTCAAGCACTCTCTGGTGATTGGATGTTGATTTTTTTTTTTCAAAGTGGGAAAACCAGTGTGCATCTAGAAAGCACCAGAACCTAATGTCCTGACTTCAGCCAAGACCAGATCCTTAAGAAAAAATGTGTAAGAACAATCCCTTTATATTCACTCCAAGCTGCAAGATTTTTGAATGGAATGCCTCATCATAGTTGAGTCCTTCTTTCAGACATTTCTCTCTTTAGCTTTAAAGTACATTTATTCTTTTAGAATATCAACTATCTATATTTTGCAATGAGCTTTGTGGCCAAACTACAGGTGTGAAAAGCATTTTTTTTTTTTCCTTTGGTGTTACTTGGCAATTTAATTCAGTATCTTCTAATTCTAGTGCAATGAGAATTAGTCAATAAGCATTCACTAATTTTTCAGCATGCTAAACAGTGTGTAGATATTAATTTACTAACCATTGTCTCTACTGCTGTTGTACAGTGTATAGCATTTTACATATCTCTACAAAACATCTTACCAAAGCTAAAAACTTTGATGGGTCATCCTTTGTCTGGCTGACATTTTGTGCGTCTATAATCTCCTTAGAATTTGGACAAGGTTACTAATAAACACTGGGATTCTCACATTAGGAGTGCTGCGTATCTCATGGGCTATCAGCCATGCATTCACTTAGTGTATTGCTTAAACTCAGCACAAAAACAAGATTGCTGCAACATCATGAAGAGCGTAGTCAACTCAGAAGGGCAGTTAGCTGCATAATGATGTTGTGCAATACTTCAGTACCTTAAGACAATAAAATGTGCATGTGATATTCCTCACCACTATTTAATGATATTTTATACTAGTTAATTGTATTCTTGAGATAAAATGAACAAAGGAGGCATGTTCTCTTGGAATTACAGGAAAATATATATTATTTCCTTGACATTATTTAGGATTTTTGGAGTTGCATGTTAAAGCAAAATTGTGCATCAGCAGAATGGAAATGTTACAGGTCTTTGTAACCACCACTATGTTATCAAGTCATGATGAAAATAAATCAGGAAGATGGCTTTGGTAATTGGTCACAGGGACCAACATCCAGACATAAAAAGCCTTTGTGTACAGGATACATTGCCCCAAGCTGGTATTGCTGTGTAATTCTTGCAGATTAAAACTCTTGCATTGACAGGTTCTTCTGAAGTACTGCACTTTTGATGCTAAGCACTGCAGAAACTCCTGTAGAAGAAGGCTGGAGAAAGAAACAGGCAGGAATGACAGAGAAAACTGAAGACAGCGGAGCCTAATGGAGCGCAAAATGAATTTTCTCTGCCAGGGGCAGCATTTGGCAAGAAGGAAGATCTGTGACTATTTTGAGGCTACAGAATTTGGGACCTTTAGGGCTCTGTTTTTCTATCAAAAAAAGTCGCCTTGTCCAATTACACTAAATATTTCAACCAACTAGTTAACACCAAGCGACAGTAAAAATGAAGACAAAAAGCAGAATACTAATGCAGAAGACACAAAAAAGTACTCAATTATAGCAGCCAAACTTGCAAAAATATAACATAAGAAAGCTTCAGAAATTTCCTGGAGCTATAGCTACTCACTAAACTTTAGGAAATCTGGGACTATAATGGGCATTCAAAATATGTACTAACTAGCAGCATGATAAGATTTAAGTACAATGAAGGATGGTTGAAGCTTTAGGTAGTGCTAGAAAGAGAACTATAAAAAGTGAGGAGGAAGAAGGGATAGAAACAGATAGAAAAGAGGATTGTGTCATACAGACTGTCAAGGGAACAGACTTGGAACCTGGCAGTAGAAGGAAAGGGGATTAACAAGGAGGGAAAGAATATATAAGGAATAAAAATATGAGTAGCAAAAAACCAGAAAAAAAAAAGATTGAATAAATATGAGACATTTTTTCTTTTTCTTTGAGAACTGAGTTTCCATGCAGAGCTGTGAGTATCATAAAAGCAAATCCCCAGTGATTTTGCATGGAAAAAATTAATATAAAGCAGTGTTGCTTTTTTTCTTGAGATATATATCGTTGTCCTCTTATTTGTTTAATGCTTTGCTTTGGGTGTAGATTTGGACCTCAGAGTGCTGCTAACACCAGCTCTTCTGTTTTATCTGGAAGCAATTTTAGAAGCTATCCCATTAATGCTTTTGCTATCTTTCAGAAAATTCTTTCCTCAGGGACATTCAAGTTTGTACTGACAGGCAAAGTTTTAAGGATCTGGCTACCGTTATCACTGTATTGTGATTTCAACATATGTAGAGCAGAAAGAGTTAATAAAGCACATATGAATAGTACTAATGTTGATGAGAGCTCCCAGTATCCTGATGTTTCATGAAAATACTTTCAATATAGATCACAAAATGCATGAGAGGTTTTTTTTAAATTGGTTAAATCTCTTCCGAGACTTCAAGTATATATTTTTGTTATTGTAACAGCATTGCCTGGCATAGTTATGAAGCATTCATAGCCAGCTGTGAGACTTAGTATAACATTTATATATATATTTATGATAACGTTTATTTTTTATATAACAGTATGATTCAGATGATGAGAGGAAAACTAGGAAATTCCCATTTTATATGTATTTTTTCAGCTGCACTCATCTTCAATTTAATCTCATAACTTTTCTTTATATAAGTAGAAAAACATGAATTATAGAAAACACTATTTTGTTACAATAGCAAGTAAGTTGTACATGACTTATTTAAGACATGACATATATAAGACAACATGACTTGATTCTGCCATCCATTTAGGGATATAAAGAAGTCAGGGGCAGAGATAACAGGGTAAGGCATAGTTGAGAAAATGTAACAGAATATTAGCTCTCCTCCTTAGTGTCTTGGCCAATCACTCTTTGATCAAGCAATGAAATAGGTTCTTTCCAATGTTATTTTAGTGCATTAATTTGAAATGGAGCTAGGCAGAACGTGTGAAGCAGGGAACCAGTTTCTTTGTGCCTTCAGTGAGCAACCTCTGGTTGTAGAGTTTTGTATGAACAGAGCTCACCACTTCTCACCAGTACCCTATACGGCTTCAAGTAAAAGAATTTTTTGCCAGTGGCAGCTTCAGATCTAAAGATCCTTCAAAAATGACTCATGGAAGTATGGGCTGGAGTGTAGTCTATGCTACGCTCTGTGATGTTGTTCACAGAAGTTTGCAGAAGTTCCTCTGGCAAAGCTCAAGAAGTGTGTCTCTAATTCTCAGATTTTTTTTTTTTTTCCCCCTAGGGAAAGTGATAAATCAGAGACAGTTTCATTTGTAAAACTGTGGTTTGCAACTGCTGAGTGTTGGGGCACTGTGAGGCAGGGCTGTGGGGTCTGTGGCACCCTTAGAGCAGGGGATGATGGCCCAGGGGGTGGACATGGGGTCTTGGGCTCTGGGGAGTCAGGGAGACTGGGCAGGGACAGGCACGACTGGCAATGCCAGGAGGCACAGTATTTATATACAGAGTGGCAAATCTGGCCCATCTATGGAGGATGCTAGCATTTTCAGTTAGCTAATATTTGTATTTATAGCTAACAAGATGCTATGAAACACTGGAAAACAGAAGAAAAAAAAAAAGCACAAATAATTTTGGTATATTTAGGCGTTATATATCCAACCACGTGCTTGTTTCGTTTGTTGTATGTTCACTCTGACTCCTAGTTAGGTAGTTGTTTGCCAGAAAGAACTTTCCTTTCTGTCTTCCAGGGGTAGAAGTAGTAGGTACAGGGCTTGTGTGGCATCAGACTACGTGCCAGTTAAACTCGGCTGGCCACCGGGTGTCACTGTTTGACAGAAATCTACTTTTGTAGCCTAAAATTTCTGTGTATTTCATTTTGGCTTATGTGCTAGAAGTTGCAGGTTTTGTTGCAAATTTGTCTTTCTCATCTAAAGTGGATGGACTTTTAAAGAGCATTTTTGTGCATATTTATTATGTTTTGAATGGATTTTTGAAAATGCTTTTGGGCTTGTAAAAGCAGGAGGAGGAGAAAAATGATAAAATTAAGGCACATCCTGAACATTTGAGAGATACCGTAGTGCCAGAAAATGTCAGTAAGATTTATTTTCCAACACCTGACTCCAAACTGCAGGGTACCTGCCTTTCCATCTTCTATGAAGGAAAAAACACAGTTGAATTAATAGGCAAAATCTGTTCCTTCTGAATTTTCAACTTGACATTTAGATTTCTAATGTTTTTCAGTCCAACATAAAACCGATTGAAGCTTCTTGCTAAATCTGAGGGAAGGAAAAGTCTGAACCGATGAATTCATTTCATGAAACTGAAATTGGACAGAAGTTTAAAATGATTCTTCTTTAAAGAAAATCTTATTTCAAGGAACTTTAGTGCACCAGTGTCTTTGAGAAAGAATCATTCACTTATGAGAGTGAATACTTTGGTACAACTTCAGACTCTCTTATCCAGATGATGAAACTAGAAAACAAAATAAAATGTATTTTCTTTCTTTCCTAACAGATAATGCAACTGAGTGCCCTCCCCTGTAATGAACAGCGGAGAAGTACGATCAATTAACTAAAAAAAAAAAAAAAAGTTAATAACTCAGAAAAGGAGGATAAATTGAACCCAGGGAAATGGGAAAATGAAGACAGTACCTCAGTGATATGGACATTCTGAGTGGAGTAAAATCATTGAGTGTGATAGAGATCAAAGGATTTATTGCCTCCTGTCTAATAGAAACGGAGGGATTTATTGCCCCCAAAACCTGTGGCTTCCAGAAGAATGTACTTACCCCAGTGTCTGCTAAATGTGGATAAATTCCTTCCCTCACAAACCTCTAAAATGTGGAAAGATTTACTTCCTTCTGAATGGTCTGCCTCAAATAAGCAGCTACAAAGTATGCCCCAGATGGTGTATTTTCCTTCTCTTTATGGAGAAAATTTCAGAGAAGAGCCCTAAAAGCAAATAAACATTTTATTCTGAGTTTAAAAAATGCAACTTAGGGAAGGAAGTAAAAGGTTATGAATGTTCAGGAAGAGTTTTGAGATAAGATATTATTCGAATACAATGTCATAAAGCAATGTACTATGGTGATTCTAAAGCAAGATTATGAAATATGTAGGTATTTAATTTTATGTTGAACTTTACAGTATACTAAAATAATTGCATAAAGTAGCTGTGATGACCTAATGGCGTACATAAGGTGAGATTCACAGGGACCTACATTTTTCCCACAGCACTGGGAAATCAGACAAACATTCAGGAACCAAAGATCTACTTCCAAACTAAGAAAAACAGCAAACATCAAGCAGTAGTGCTGCAGTTTCTATTACAAACACGTAAAAAATTTTTGTATGCCCAAAATCAAGTCTGCATTTTTCCAACTACATCATTGGGCCAATAAAATATATTTACTCTGTCCATAAATCTTTCCTTGCTATCATGAAAATGTTAGAACATGTTTAAAGCTTTCAGATGTTGCTGATTGTTATGTAATAAAGAAGTTGATTATACATAAAATACTGCTTATGTGGAATAGCAGTTGGGTTCAAAGTATCTGTAACTTCAGAGACTATGAGGATAAATGAGAGCTTCACCAAAAAATAGAAGCTGAAGCTGAGCATGCCTCCAGCTAAGCAGTTGTGTCTGCTATCTGGCTTTCCAAATCAATTCCCAGCTGCCTAGTGTTATTAAAGGCCAGAAAGGTGGAAGTGCACCACACAGGCACTTGGCCAGGATCTTCTTTCCCCTTAAACTTTGTTACAAGAATACTGAAGTTGTGGTAGTGGTGTTCACCAGAAGCAGTTTCATACTAGGACACATAGCTGGCAGAATGGTTTTGGGGGTGATGTGCTTTGAGTGTCTGACTCAGGCTTGAGGTTGACAAATTTGCATGGCAGCTCTGAGGTTGTACTTATCTAATTTCTCCTCTGAGAACTTAATAAAAATAAATGATAAAAATAGGTAGTCCTAAATATTAGGTATTCTCTGGGACAGGAATAAACTAAGGGAAATCAGTGCTCTGAATATCACAAGCAGTGATTGCTCATAGGCAGTAAAAAGGATCAAGGAAGAGGGAAAAGGAGTGAGTGAGTTTGAACTTCAGGGTAACACATAGCAAAGTGATGATCGAATTTAGTAGGAGAGCAGTAGATAAGGAAGGACATTGTATGTGCCTTTCCACATGTCAGATAAATGTGTCTGAGGTGGATATCACCCTCCCATGCATTAGCTCCTTTCTCATTCAGAAAGAAAAAGTATTTTAACTTTCAGAAGGCTGAGAGATCTGTTTCTTGCTTAGCTCTAATCTGCAATATATAGGCCACTTTTATTGATACACTAACAAGTAGTGTGAGATTCCTTGGGCAAGTGGAAATTATTATATATGGACAAGCATGCGCAGCACTATGCTGTAGCAGCATAGGCAAACAGAAAAAAATGCAATTTAACAAGGGCTAGAACAGCCACTCCTTTCCTTTCCTCCTCTCCTCCTTTCCAAAGAATATCTGCTCTGGCATATTGTCTTCTTTCTTTTCCTCTTTTTCCTCCTCCTTTGGTCTTAGTGTTCCCGTTGCAGTTTCTACACATAAATATATTTCCTTGAGGTGCTGCCGTCTTCACTGCTGGGCCCAGCTGTGTTCCTCACAGCACCTTGGCACAGACACCCAACAGACAGATGCCACTGCTATGTGGCTCATTAAGTGTTGAGAAGGTTCCTTTAATCATGTGTGACACAAATACTCAGGAAGAACACAGGGGGAATTTTAAGAGGGCTAGAAAGCACCATCTTCACCTTGCTGTAGGAGCAGCCTTGCTCCCATGTGTCACATCATCTATGGCTCCCAAGTTTGTATCGGTAAGATTGCATCTGTCAAGAACACGGCAATGGGTGGCTTTGGCCTGTGATCTGTTAGAGAAAATAATGTCACAATCAGCCTTTTTTTGCTTTTATTGCTTTCCTTTGATCTCTTGACAAGCTCAGTTATTTATTTTCCACAAGCACAGAGCTCCTGAAACCCATTAGGCACTTAGTGGTGACGAGATTCTCTGCTGTCCGCCTCCATTTCAGCCTGCTGCTGCTCCCCGGCAGCTCCTTGCCCAAGGCAAATCTTGGCCCTGGCTCTTGGAAGGGAACTGCTCTGCAGGCACTGGTGTTACAGGACACAGCTGCAGCAGCCAAAGCAGGCTGCACACAGCTGTCCCAGGGTGGCACTGGGAAAGGGATAGGGATGTTTGAAAGCAGGTGGGTCCTCTCTGTGTGCTTTTGAAAACTACACTCTAGTTGCTTGCCCTTGTATTTCCACCTTTTGGAAGCACTAAGCATATAGCTGCTGGTAATAGGAACACCTTGACTCAGACTTTAAATAAAAATCTCATTTGGGAAAAAATGCTTCAAAATAAACACTTGGACCTTCAAGCTGCTATGCAACACTAAGAGAGCATATTGGGGAGAGATTTTATTTTGGAAATCTACATTACACATGTATATTTACTGTCTACACAGATGATTGCTATTGTGTTGCTGTGCTTACATTTATACATATACATGCAGACACACAGATGTTTCTAACCAGAGCAATGCAGAAACTGAATTTCAATGTAGACTAGCTTTCAGCTCAACAAGCAAAAGTGACTTCTTTAAACTAATTTTTGAGTGATAGAATATTTTAAAAAATGCATTTCTCTGAGCCTTTGTGAACACACTAGAATATTTTGATGACAACTGTAGTCCAAATGGCAAGGTCCTGTTACAAGGAATTCATCACAGATGTAGTCCTTAGGCCAAATTATGACCAAAAGAAGACTGAAAATAAAATGTTAAGAAACAGCTGATATGTTTTAATTTATGAAATGCAAACTGGGTATGATTGGTAGGTTCTGACATATTTTTACTTGCTAGTAGCACTGTGGGGAAATGCGGGAGCCATCAGTGAAAACTTTCAGCTCCCATCCCCCTTCACTTTGGCAGCTGTTGACCATCATTTCTCAATCAGGTCCACTCTTGAGCATGTCAGTGAGCTTCAAAACTTTCCTCCAGATGGCTGTTGAAGTTGGGAACGATGACTGCAAGCTGCGTATTAAATACAGGAGTTCCTTTCACAAAGGTCGAGCCTGCAAATCTATGCAGCCTTGTTTTTCCTAAGAGGCACAAGCAAGAGGATAAAGTTGAGGCTGGGAGGAGTCAGGAGGAAGTGTAGAGGAACAGGACAGTCTCTGTAATGGCATGGTAAACCTATGAAAGTGAAAGGATTTTCATTGATTTCTGTGGGATTTAGTGCAGGTTGTTTGACTTAGGCTACTTGAGACTAGGACAGACTTCAGGGTGTGCAGATTCCCTTTCCTCAAGAGCTTCTCTCAGGACACTCCACTCCATGGCACACATGTCCATACAATGCTGTGTCTATACCACCTTATCTCTGTTCTCTAGGAATATTTCCAACTTTTCAGAACTCCGTAGAAAAGATAGTATATCTTTTTTTGTGCTCCTTTCATAAAACTTTAGGCACTGAAGGAATGGCAAGAGCATGCCCTGTATTTTCTCAGGGGTGGTGATTACTACTACATTTGTGTTGTTGTGAGCTCCTGGCCTCTGGGCAATGGTATAAGCCAAGACGAGCTTTTTATCACTATCAACAAATGTTTTTTTTCTGAATTCACTGGGTGGGATTTTGTCCCTTTGAAGCTGGTTAAGTGAATTGGCCCCTGAGTACTATTAAATGCTGTGAATTAATGTGTATGGTTTATGACACATCATATATGGATACCTAAATGTAGACGTATAAATGCAGGTATTTTAACCTTAAATGGAACCTCAACTGCTGTTCTTCAATAACTTTCCTGCAATTGTCATTAAGCATCTTTTTCAAACCATCCTTAATTTCATCCCTCCCAAAAATCATAAGTAGATTAATTGCATCAAATAATTGCAATCTACTTGTGGGCTATTTGGGTTAGTTATACACAACATTGGTTGCAGAAGATTTCTGAATTTCTTCTCTATTTTGTCTACAGTAAGAATACAGGTAGCCAGAGCCCAAACTTCTTTCCTTTTTATTCTAATCTAGCTCTAAATAATTTGTCCTTAATTTGTCAGAATTTGGCCTAATGTTGTTTTCCTAGATTTGTTAAAAAGTTTACCATCCCACTATTAAGCTTCTGCTATCTAAGCAAAAGTACAGAAGAACAAAGTCTTAAGCAGTTTCTTATTACCTATATGCTATCATTCCTTCATAAGACACAGATTTGCCTTTTCTGAGAAAGAACTGCTTCTAACAATTGCCTCATCCTGTGGGCCAACAAACTGATGTGACACTGCAGTGTCCCAGGGATACTGCATTGAAAGTATGTGGGAATCGTATAGGTCCTGAGCAACTTAAATGCAACATCCATGCAAGAACCATGAAAGTCCAAGAATTTCTCTGTTTGATCAGTGAGAGGGATAAGATGGCCTCCTTATTCAAATATGACATGCTGTGATGTGGTGGGATACTTTCACTCCATTCTGGAGCCACAGTCGCCAATGCAGTGTGTTCAGAATTCCCCATCTCAAAAGGATATGATGTATGATGGGTCATGACTTTATCTGATGCTTATAGATGCAGAAGAGATAACAGTGCCTGCTGTAAAGTGAAGGATATAGCTATATCACTACTACACAAGGTGAGAATTAGTTCATTTCTTGCATAGCCTTATGACTGTAAGAGTATTGTTGTCAAACACAGTTAATTACAGTGAAATGCAGTGCTGGGACAGTGAGTCTCTGATGTTTACCCCAGGCACTCCCTGGGGATGCTTTCTGAATATGACAAAATTCCACTGAAACACAGAAAAGAAGTTTGAAGGAATGCTTACATATCCAAATTGCCATTTTTTTTTTTTTCTTTTTTTCTTTTTTTTACTATTTCCCCCAGCTGAATCAGTGGACTGTTATTTTTCCTGCAAACCTTTGCTTCATGAAAAATGTATGGCTTCACAACAATCAACTCACATCTGTGTTTCCTGCAGGACAGGCACAGCAGTATATAGACACTTTACTGCCCCATATCTTGTATATTATTTATGTATCTTTCTCTTATTTATAACTATTTATTGTTTTTTATGCATTTCTTCAAGTTAGAAGCTGATTCAAAGGAAAACATTAAAGGGAGACAAGGAAGAGTGACTGTTGGGTCACATTAATATTAAAAAAGTACCCTCAGGAAAACCATGTAGTTTATACAAGTATGAGATTAACTACAGCCTGTGATCTGAGATCTAGATCCAGTCTTGTTCTCTATTCAACTCAGGCATTCAGGAAGCAGAAAACTCACCATGTCTGGTACTCCTGAGCTGTTGCAGATTGACTGAATGGCTCATAGTGGTCCAGCAATATTTTTGTCAAGTTGTTAAAATGTGAATTAAAAATGAGATCGTGTTTCTGCTAAGATGTAGCCTGTGATTCCTTCAGATTCATACTACGGCTCTCCAAATAATTTTCAACAAGTTCTTCCATTGTAGAGAATTCAATATTCATTTGTATGTTCTGGAGTTTGTTGAGCCCTGGAATAATTTATTTGTCAGAAATAAAAGATAATACATCTATTTGGATCTTACTGCTAAATCTTAAAAGATGGTCTGGAGAGGGAATAACGTTCACGATGGACAAATAATATAAAATCTTTTTATGTTGCTTGGCACTTTTGAAATTCCCCCCCTTTCCGAAATCTAAGTAGGAAGACAGAGTCACTTGGTACTGTAGAGTGTTACCAGTAGTGAGCTACTAAAAAAAAAGGAAAAAAAAAAGAAAAAAGGGAGAGAGATTGGGAAAAGTGAGCATCTGGTAGGGATGAACTCTCTGGTAGGAATGAAGAGGACGGATGGTTATCCTGCTAAGCCATTTGGGAGTGACAGCTTGCAGGCTCTCAGGATATACAGAAGCAGGAGAGAGGAATTCAAGTCTATTAGAAACTGATAACATGTGAGTGAGGGAGAAGGAATGAAGTGCAATCTGCAGTGTTTGAGAGAAATGAGAGTCCTAGATTTCCATCCAGGTTGTCTTGTGGTGTCTTCTCCTTGTACCTAATTTATCGTACATCACATGCAATTAGAACACATGATACCACAGGCGTGTCTCAAAAGAAATACCTATCATTCCTCTCTGACATGTACCTGTGAAAGACCAGTCCAAAACTTGGCTATCTGCCATAGCCACAGCATTCAGGTTGAGGTGTTTGTGATAGACAGGTGAATTCATTTCAGTACTGCAACAAGCTTAAGTGGGTACGCTGCTGTAGATGTAAACTGAGATTGTGTGCATTTCTGATCTCCCTCAGTTCTTAAAAGACAAAAGGCCTGCTAGAGGCCTTTCCCATGTGGATTTGCTCAAAATGTAAAGGGAAACACAACTAATGTAATCTAGCAACCACAACAAGGACTTGACAGCTTTAGGTTCTAGCAAAAAAAGCCTTTATCTAGGCTCATGAATTAATTCACTATGTTCAAAGTAAAAATTATTTCTCATTATCTAGAAAACTAACAGTGTCAGTTACTTGCCTGGTATGTTTTAGGCATAATCTAGTATTTAGCAAGCTAAAATCTCACAAAATTTGATTAACCAACTGGTACTTGCCAATTTAAACCTCACTAGAACAAAGAAGTCATTTTTATCAAGTCTCAATATTATCACAAAACACAAAATTAATCTCTTATTTTCAGCATAGAATAGTATTATTTGGAGGGATAGCGTTTATTTAGTTATTATAGGAAAGACATTTTATACTGCAAAGATGAAAAGATCTCATTCTCTTTTCCAAACCAACTCAGTCCAAAAGGGGCAAGGCAGCAGAATCTAATATGACAGAAATTCCTAGTTCGGAAATTACTTATGTAGAAATAGGAATTTGGGAATAAACCAAGATGAATGATGTACTTTGAAATATGCATTAAACCTAAATACAGACTACTAAAAAAGAAAAAATAGAAAAAAAAAATAGAAAGGAAACAGAAACCTTAACTTCTATGGAGCTCAAGTGCCAGACAAATTTTGGGTGGTCTCACACCTGATGTGCTGGATGGCACACTGACATCTAGTGGGAAGATACTTTCTTGCACGTAAGAACATTCACTTCTCTGCACGTTCGCATCATATTAGAAATATGAATGCAAAAATACCTCATGCATACAGTTAGGTGTTGCTCCGAAGCACCGTTTGCTAAGTGTAAGGCAGTGCAAGAAATCCCTACACAAGATAAGCAACCCTATCGTGTGTCTTTTATTTATTTTACTATTTTCTTTTCTTTCTTTCTAAATAGAAAGTTCCTCCAAACCCTTGCAGCGCTTGTGCATGCAAATGCAGCTAATAGGGAGCTCCGGTCCCGAGGCTGGCTGAGCATACAGCACCAAGCATCGGGGTACCCAGCAGATGGAGCACTTCACTTGCAGAATGCCCTGCAAGGGGCCTGCACAAATGGTTTGAGTCATGGGTTTATGCTGATGTAAATTATGCTCAATGTCTTCTGCTATTGCAAAAATACTGGTGCATTCTATTTTTATGTTTTTGCTAGACCCTATATATTTGCAGTGTAACACGATGATGCTATTTTAATGACACTGGCAAGACCAAGTGTGTTGTAAAATCATGTGTTGCTTTTGTACTTTCCAGCAATATATTACTCTAATTTGTTGTCCAACGAATGGTATCAATGTGTTCTTCTGTTTTCTTTTCTCTTCTTCTTTTTTTTTTTTTTCTTTCCCCAAAGCATGAAATCCTGTAACACCCAGAACTTTAAAAGTTTGAATATTTTGTGGAACTAAATCATAACTCATTCTTTGGAAGTGAGTCTCTTGTCAGCATTCTGGAGTGGCTGAGACATTTTGCTGGGGAGACATGTATGTTTTATTTTATTTTTTTTGTCTTAAAATCTTGCAGATTTTAGAGTGGAAATTAAGAAGGCTATTCTAAAGCTTTCTATGAAAGAAAATAAACCATGTGCGAGCACTGCAAGAGGCTGTTCTTGTATTGCTAGACAAATGAATGTAAATTAAAGAAGAGCAAAGGAAGCAAGAAAGGCATATTATGGCATAGATAAAATCTGGAATAAACTCATATGAGAAAAAAATAGAGAAATCATTAAAGGAACATTCATACTAATTTAGTGAGGGGAATGAACAAAATTCAGAGCGACAAGTCTCAGTGTAACCTGAACGGCTTTCCTCTCCATCTTTCAGCCTGCCTAGTGATCCACTACTGTGAGTCACACTCACTGTCTTTTTACAGTTCCCTAAAGTATTATCAACTATGATTACTGCACACAGCTATTTGTTCTGTAACCTTGAGCCTTGTCCCTTTAACTTTCACTAGAATATAAGCCATTAGAATTGCTGAACTGCTGTCCCAGATCTATGTACTCTACCTCCTCTCCAAAACAAAGGAGTTCAAATCCTGTCCCCCAATTACTGAAGTGAAATTTGGGTAAGTGAGTTGTAGGTGTGGAAGTTCAAAACAGGGGAAACAGAAAAAAATCCACGCTGTCTTCTCAGCTGTTGCCTGAATTTTGTTACTGGCACCTTGGCATGTATTCAGAACTGGCCCAGACAGAATGCTCCAGAACATCTCCAATGTCTAATCCTAATTAAAAATTTGTTAATCAACTATTAATTAAATCCAGGTTCATCTTCACTTTGGTCCTCTGTTAGGCTTATTTGCAGCATAAACTACATATCTACCCCTAGACCAAAGCCCCAGGCAAAATACAACTACAGCCAGTTCTCTTTCAAGTGTTTGGAAAAGGAAATGGTGCCTGATATTTACACAGTGCTTTTTTTTGGTGTGGTGACAAAACTCCAGTAAGAGGGATGGAGGATGGTTATTTGGGCACCTCAGTACAGAAAGGACATTGAAGAGCTGGAGCAGGTCCAAAGAAGGGCAACAAAGCTTGCGAAGGGCTTGGAGAACAAGCCCTGTGAGAGAGACTGAAGGAACTGTGGCTGTTTAGTCTGGGGAAAAGGAGGGTGAGGGGAGACATTATTGCTCCCTTCCAATATCTGAAAGCGAGAGTAGGATTGGTCTCTTCTCAATGGTGACAGCTGAGAGGATGAGGGGAAATGGCTTCATGTTGTGCCAGAGTAAGTTTAGGTTGGATATCGGGAAATACTTCTTAACTGAAAGGATTGTTAGGCACTGGAATAGGCTCCCCAGGGAGGTGGTTGAGTCACCATCCCTGAATGTGTTTAAAAACCACTTGGATGTGGTGCTCAGGGACATGATTTAGCAGAGGATTGTTAGAGTTAGGGTAGTGTGGTTAGATTGTGGTTGGAGTCAATGATCTTAAAGGTCTTTAAGACTTAAGGTCTAAAAGCAATTCTATGATTCTGTGATTCTATGATTAATCCAAACAGTGTAGCTTGGCTGTTAGGGCACTGCCTGAGAAGGTACCTAGTGTTCCCACAGGCTGTAGGAAGAGCTGATTCCAGGCTTCTTTTCCTAAACAAGTGTTTAAACTTCAGGCCTGGAAGATGAAATTTCCGTGGAGAGATTTTTAAAATAGAAAAATAACTCTGCTTCCTCCCTTTAATGGCACCAAAGAAGCCATTTGTTCAGAAACATTGTATTTGTTATCAATACAAATGGTTCTGATTTTGCAAATCATATTTGCTATTATATACCTATGTTGGTCTCTCCAATAATAATGTCTTCTATTTATGTCCATGGAAACCACAAATTTTCAGCTACAAAACAGTATTTTTTAACGTAGTTACTACCACTGAATTCACACAAACAAGCATGATTGAGACATTCTTCATTTGGTGATGTGATAGTTATGCGTGGCCGTCTGCAGTGTGGCAAGTCATTCATGTTGCTGTCGCCACTGCAAAAAAACACCACTCATCTCACTGTGCTCACATCCACTGCTTGGTTTCCATAAAATGTTCAGAAAGTGTCGATGGGCGTCAATTGGTGCAATTTTTTCTGCATGAAGGAATTCCACACCTCTGCTTTGTACGCACTTCCATGTCCGACACCCCTATGTCAGACTGCCCTTTTGCTGCCATCTGTTGCACAGCTACAAAATGTAACAGAATATGGGTGGGAAGTTTCAATCTCTACTGCCATACCACCACCATCTGCCTCAGACTTAGTGGGACATCATCACAAAATAGGAGGCAGTACTTTTGGAGTAGCCTTCACAGTAGCCTGGGGAATTAAGACATTTTACTTGAAAGCAAATCAAACACAAAATTCTAAAATAAGGCATCCACTGCCAGGACCTGTTGATATTTGATGATGTCAGTCAGCTCAAACAATAATATGTGCAAACGCTTCTTTTTTGTTTGACTTTCTGTAGCTTCAGCATACATAGACTTAAAGAGATTTTTGGAAGATCACCATTGCTATTGAGATTACCTGTGGCTCTTCAGGTTTCAGATTTGGAACTTTTTGTTTGTGGTCAGTTTTATGAGTTATACTTTAATCCCTCAAGAAAACAAAATTTGTTTATGGCAGTTGAATAATCTGATGTTATTGTTATGTCCTTGTTTCCCAATTGCCAAGTAAATTGTGCTCTGTGTTTGGTTTCGCCACAAGATGTTGTCCACTTTCTGTTCTACAAAGCAGTTCACTTATGTATTAGAAGCAACAAGCCATATACATCAGTCAATTATATGGCACCTCCACACCATCAAACTAGCAGTCATTGTGATTTACACTTACACTGATGGATTATTTGGCAGAGAACTTATCAATAGAGTCTCTGAAATTAAGCAAGTATTTAATTCCCAAGGAAGGTTAGCTCTTGGGAGTCTAAAAAGCCTATTCCTGTACAACAAATCCAATGATAATATGCAATCCATATGCATGTCAAATCAGTAAGACATTTCAGCCTATGTGAATGTAAACACATATGCCATTCATTTTCCCCTTGACCTTGGGGACCTGTGTTGGAGAAGTACTCTCTAGTTGACAATGTTGGCTAAAGTATACCCAAAGTTCAGGTTCACTTCATATGAGATTGCATTTGAAATGCACAGTGAAAAAGTCCCTTGGTTTAGAGATGTGATGGGAGGAAAATCATGCATGTTTGTTTGTATCCAGGAATGTGGAGGGAGTTCATTCTTGTCCTTAGCTTTTACTTTATTGACTGTATTTACTATCCATTCACAGTACATTTTTAGTAAATATACACATTTCTTTTAATTGTCCCATGTTTAAATTTGGTTTCAGAATCTATGGTAAGATAGATTTCTTCAAAATAAAGAAGATTACTTCTTTTCATCCATAAAAATGCAACTAGGAGGGAAGAGGGTCTCTGCTTGTGTAAACATAGGAAGTATAATGTCATAAATATATTAGGCTCTTTACATTCTCCAGCTTCTTGTCCACTGTATGTAATAACTAAAGGTAGACTCTTAACAGTAGACCCTGTGGGGGCAATTCATTCATCAGGAAATCTTCACCCACTGGATATAATTTTGGGTGGCTAGTGACAGGACAGTTCCTTAGTGGCACCTACTCAATTATGTTCGTCACCTTTCTTGCTCCCCTTTGTCTTTTTCCCATCCTATTACTTCTATACACATGTAGAAGGAATTTTGTAAAGGCGTTTTCAAGCACCGTATTTACCATGTGTATGCAGACTGCCTGTGATGCATATGTACCAATACTCTTTTTCTGTGTGTTTATAATGAATTCATTATGACTGAGAAACACAGCATGTGCTGTGTATGTACAGAGTTGTGTCATACTGCTGCACTGATCCATTGTTTGTGGAAACCACTGCGTCTGCTGAGCAGTCGTGGTGCATTTTTTTCTCAGCATGCAAAAATGAATATGGTGGCTTTAGGAATAAGAAGACCTACCACTGGCAATCTCATTCTCTGAGGGACAGTTATCATTTGAGGTACATTTTTTTTCTCGAAACTCTTGAGGAAACAACTTTAGGAGCCTACAGCTTGGCATTTTATTGGTCAAGCCGATGCAATTGTTAGATATCCACAGCTCATCAGAATGGCCTTGCCAGAAAAATAGAACAAATAGATTTATTCTGATACTGAATCATAGATCTGTACTGTGAGACCATGGAATTAGAACAGTCTCTATGTAGCTCAGAAAATCTCCAGTCCATCATATGGGAAGTTTGAGTATTACTGGAATTCATCCTCTCTCCTCAAGATGGTATGTTCACATCATTCTGTGACAGGCCTCCTGCTGCAGAAGGACCTGTGTATGTATCTGCACAAGTAGGGGAACATTTGGCATTTGCCACATCTGTCTTTAATGTCTTGTCCTAGGTCTCCATGCTGAGTGTTCCCTTGTAATATCTGTGAGGCTTTCAGATCTCTTTCTGAGGAAGGCACTGTCCATGTTTTACTTGTGTAAGGAGGCAGAAAGGGGTGGATGAGAATATGCTTGTGTGCAATATGTACATTTAAGTTAAGGAGAGTTGTTCCACTGTGATCTATGTCCTAGAAGATATTCTCTGTACAGTTCTAAAAGTTTTAGCATTTCCCCATAGCAGTTCCCTCTTTGCATCTCTTAGAAATACCAACATAAACAGTATTTTGGCAAATCTGTTAAATGTGAAGGCAGATTTACTTGTGAGTTACATGTCAGAAAGCTCATATAGCATGCACTGTGAGAATCAATCATTCCAAGAAACAGGGCTCCATTCAAGGATATGTGGGTAAATTTTAATAGTCTGTGATATGCAAGAGTTTAAACTAAACTGCCCAATTTTTAGTTCTGGCCACAATCTGACTGTAAGTCACTAGCTGATGTGCATAAAAGTTAAGATATAGAAATTTCTCCAGTGGTTGAATATTTACTTTATCTCCAGTTGATCGTCAACTTCTTTGCTTTTAGGATCTGCAAGGGAATTTGTGCCAAAAAGTCAGAATTACTGTTAGCACCTGGGCAATAACAGAAATAGGGACAAAAATGTTTAGAACTTAGATTGTAGTTCAGATTCTTTCAGTTGTTGTCATCATGTCTCCATTCACAGCTCTGAAGTTCTCAACAGCATAGAGTCTATTTTGACTCCTGGATTCTCTTTCCTCTGAGTCTGGCTCAGAACTGCAAAGTTTTGGTCTTATGTGCTGTGTAATATTTTGTTCATTCTTGAGCTAGTCTAAATATGAGTTCAACAAGATGTCTTTCTAACAAAATTTTCTTTCCTCTTTCTCTTTTGGTATTTGTCTGACAACATAAGAAATTAAATTAAAGTATTAAAGAATAAAGGCCAAAGCTAAGCAAGAAAAGTGGCAAGAGAAAACACTGGACAGAACTCTAAACCAGAAGAGCCTACCTGCCTGCATCCTTCCAAATTCTGCTATTAATCTGGTGCACATACTCATACACTTTGAAATTGGTGAACAGCTTTCTGTCACAAACATGCACATACATACACACACATGCATACATCTTTTTATAAATAATGAGACAGTAATCTCTTTTAGTGATCGAAGACACCTGGTGTTTCTCTGATGTGTACTGAACTGTATGAAGAAAGGTTCCCATATAGGACTTTTGTGTTTTGATGTTTTTTTTTCCCCCGTAGTGTTTTTCTGAACTCCTGGTGCTCCAGAATTTCTGTTCACCTAATTCTAGAGCAAGCTGACAAAGACTGAACTAGGTATATGCTTCTTGCTCTCAACACACATAGAAGCATAGGAGATCTTGTTCTCTTTTGTGCCTTCTTATCCACAAGATTTAGGACAAAACAATGAATTACTCTCCTTAGTAAAAGCAGAGCTCTACAAAAGTTACTATTAGCTTAATGATAGATATGATTTTTCTCATTTCCCATGTAGCTATCTGTGGAAGAAAATAGATATGTCTGCTAATTTTCACCACAAGTTAAAAAGTAATTATACGAAATTGCTGACAGGATGATTCTGATTGAGTGTGTGGTCAAAATTGTCAGCTTGATGCCAGCTCTACTGCCTCTAAATTGACTTCTGCTTGTGAAACAGTCTCTGATCTGTTTGTCTTAGCACGCCAGGCTGTAAAGCCTAGCAGCTCAGGAGTTGCTTCAAAAGAGGATAGGCAGTTCAGGCAGTTGGAGGAAGATGCACAGAAGTGTGGACTGTGCTCATCAGTTCTCTTCTGCTTAGAACTTCGTAGAAAGCCAAACTTAGCTTCCTGAGTGCTGAACTGATACAGAACATTTATCTCTACTTAAATACAGTAGATTTAAATAGATAATATTAATTTATCTTTTTTTTTTTTTACATGAGGTTCAGATATTTCTTCATAAAAATAATCTTTAAATAGTATTTAGTTAAAATGTCAGATTTATGCTGAGAGACAATTATTGTTTTTATTTTTCATACAGCAAAATATTTTGTAATGTTTCATCAGTCAATAGGCACATGATGAGGATGAGACCAAGCAACAGCCTTAAGGGTGTGAGTTGTCTGCCTGAAATCAGTGGGATTACTTGTGGATTTTTTTTTATTTTTTTTTTTTAGGTGGACACATAGGAAAGAATCTGACTCAGAATTCATTAAAATTCAGGGTCATTGATTTTTGGGTAAGTCCTTAAGCACTTTGCTAAACAGGAGGGCTTGGTACCTATAATCTGATTTGTAACTCAGGACATCGCTACTTGCTGCTATTAAATTCTTACTTGTCATCATGCTCCTCTACTGACAACTGATTGGGAGGTCATTACTGCCATTCTGTATCTACTTTTTTGTCCTATCTTGCTCATGAATTGCAAGTTTGTCTAACATGTGATTTTCCTATTACATCTGCAGTCCAACTCACTTAACCAAGCCTTGCCAAAATCTTGTCTGTACATGAAAAATTGCTTCCATAAAGTCTAAAATAATTACCATCTGTGTCTTCTGAAATTCATACAGGCTATTATTCCTCATTATTCAAATTGAACTTTTGATTCTTGTACTTTGTGTTTTCATACAAAAATTGTGTATTTTCTTAAGTCTTTAAAAGTGTAGTTTCTTTCAAAATCATTGAACTTTGTGGAGACAATGACAATTAAATAATCTTTTTGATGTGAGTTTAATTTATTTGAGTTTACTGATCAAAAACTACTGGTCTGGATACATATTTGTGGCAGACAAGTTCATTTAAAATTTTGGTATCCTTGAGTTACAGAACACAGTAGGGAACATTCCTGAATTTTCAACAGAAAACTCCTAGTTTTCATGCTTGTACATTCTTGCTTGTACATGTATATTAAAAGCTGTGCATATTGCATGTGAACTAAAGCAGCTAGCTTGCCATACTTAGGTGTATCAATGTGTATTGAATGCTAAATACAAGTGCTGGTTGCAATGTTTGCTGGATAAGCTTAAAGGAATTGGAAATTTCTTGGCTGTTCATATTAGGACAGCTCCTTGCAATTTCTGGGGACATGATACTCAGTTCTCAGACTGACAGTACCTCCAGTCCTTAAAGAACATGTTTGCTCTAAGTCATCATACAGTGATTAATAGTTACAAGTAGATATATATATATATATAAAACCTCCCCTATCTAATAAGAGGAAAATAAATGTGGAAGTAATCAAAAGTTTAAGTCATGAAATATAGAAAATTGATAAGGAAAACTACAGAGCTCAGGAAACGTACATGGTTGGCTGGTTTCCCAGAATTGAAAGGATGGGGTTATGAGTTGAAAGAGCCATGGAAGGTGAAATAAAGCTCTGTAGTTCATTAGAAGAGGTAAGGGACACTCAAGGACTAGAATGGATAAAACTGCTCCTGAGAGCTGTTAAGAGCAGAAGCTGCAATTAATTGTTGACTCATCTCTGACTTTGTAGAAAATATATGGCTGTCTAGATTTAGCATTGCCTTTGCAATAGCTGTCCTCCTGTTTCTCAACTGTTAACACTAAAATATCTCTAATTAGATCTAACCCTATATCTACTGCTCCCAGGTGGGAGAGTCTATGACAAAACTCATACATCCAGATATGAAAAGTATGAGTTCTGTACAGGCATGAGGAGGCTGGGTGGGAAACTGAAGATAGATAGAATCATATTATAGAATGGCTGGATTGAAAAGGACCACAATGATCATCTAGTTTCAACCCCCAGCTGTGTGCAGGATCGCCAACCACTAGACCAGGCTGCCCAGAGCCACATCCAGCCTGGCCTTGAATGCCTCCAGGGATGGGGCATCCACAACAGAATCACAGAATCACAGAATCACCAAGGTTGGAAAAAACCTTCAAGATCATCCAGTCCAACCATCCACCTATCACCAATAGTACTCACTAAACCATGTCCCTCAACACAAAATCCAAACATTCCTTGAACACCTCCAGGGTCCATGACTCCACCACCTTCCTGGGCAGCCCATTCCAGTAGCATCGCCTGGGGTTGTGTGGCCAAAGTGCAGGACCTGGCATTTGGCCTTGTTGAATCTCATCGCATTGGCTTCAGCCCAGCTATCCAGCTTGTCCAGATCCTTCTGTAGGACACCCTCGACACTTTCAGCCAGCTTGGTGTCATCTGCAAACGTACTGAGGGTGCACTCAATGTACTCGTCCAGGTCATCAATAAAGATATTGAAGAGGACAAGCCCCAGCACCAACTCCTGGGGAACACCACTCATGACTGGTTGCTAGCTGGATTTAACTCCATTCACTACCACTCTCTGGGCCCAGAGTCCCAGCCAGTTCCTATCCAGCCAAGAGCTTACCTGTCCAAGCCATGGGCTGCCAGCTTCTGCAAGAGAGTGCTGTGGGAGACAGTGTCAAAAGCCTTGCTGAAGTCTAGGTAGACTACATCAACAGCCTTTCCCTCATCTACCAGATGGGTCACTAGATCACAGAAGGAGATCAGGTCGGTCAAGCAGGACCTGCCCTCCCTGAACCCATGCTGGCTAGGCCTGATCCCATGATTGTCCCGCACATGCCGCGTGATTTCCCTCAAGACAATCCGCTCCATAGCCTTCCCTGGCACTGAGGTCAGGCTAACAGGAGTGTAGTTCCCTGGATCCTCCCTACAACCCTTCTTGCAGATGCGAGTCACGTCGGCAAGCCTCCAGTCTTCTGGGACCTCACCAGTCATCAAAGAGCGCTGATAGATAATGATGAGTGCCTCGGTTATCACCTCTGCCAGTTCCCTCAGCACTCTTGGGTGAATCCCATCCAGCCCCATGGACTTGTGACAGTCCAGCTGGAGTAGTAGGTCTGTGACTGTGTCCCCATGAATTGCAGGGGGTTCTGTCTGCCCCCCAGTTGAGACTACCAGGTCAGACAGTGGAGTACCCTGAGGATAAGTGGTGTGACCCTTAAAGACAGATGTAAAGAAAGCATTCAGAACTTCTGCCTTTTCCTTATACTCAGTGGTCACATTCCCAGCCTTATCCAGTAAAGAATGAAGATTCTCCTTAGTCCTCCTCTTACTGTTGATGTATTTGTAAAAGGGTTTCTTGTTCCATTTAACCCCAGTGGCCAGGTTGAGTTCAAGTGGGCTTTTGCCTTTCTGATTTTCTCTCTACACATCTTAACAACTTCTCTGTACTCTTTCTGAATTGCCTGTCCCTTCTTCCACAGGAGGTAGATTCTTTTTCTCCTGGAGCCTCAGGAATAACTCCCTATTCATCCATGCCAGTCTTCTTCCCTGCAGGCTCATTTTATGGCTCAGGGGGAGCCGTTAAAACTACCTTCTTAAACAATCTCCTTGGGCAAGCTGTACCAGTGCGTCACCACCCTCTGTGTGAAAAACTTCCTCCTAAAATCGAATCTAAATCTCCCGTGTTTCAGTTTAAGTCCATTTCCCCTTCTCCTATCACTATCCAACCTTGTAAAATACACTCCTTTCAAATGTTGGAAGGCCACAATGTGGTCTTCACAGAGCTTTCTCTTCTCCAAGCTAAACAAGTCCAGGTCCCTCAACCTTTCCTCAGGTGCTCCAGCCCTCTGATCATCTTAGTGGCCCTGCTCTGGACCATTCCCAGAGCTCCACGTCCTTCCTGTACTGGGGGCCCCAGGCCTGGACGCAGTGCTCCAGATGGGGCCTCACAAGAGCCGAATAGAGGGGGACAATCACCTCCCTCTCCCTGCTGGCCACCCCTTTTTTAATGCAGTCCAGAATACAGTCGGCCTTCCGGGCTGCAAGTGAGCACTGCTGGCTCATGTTTATCTAGGGGAGTATAACTTTACATCTTCCATGAGTTTTCAGAGACAGTATTAGAATGTAACAATAAAATAATAATAAGAATAGTAATTGATTAATAAATGTGGCAGCTATAGTAAAAGGAACCCGTGTGTAACAAAAAATGTTAAGGAGATGACACAAATTGCATGTGATTTACCTTTCAATTATATACCAATTATACCAAAAATCATGGCAGGAAAGGAACTGTATGTATTTTATGGAGCTGTACAAATGCAGTACATCTCAGCTACTAACAACAGTTTGAGAATTGATGGATTACATTTTCTCACAACTAAATTTGTGTTCCTTTACCTTATTTTCTTCTTAGTACTTGCTTTTTCCTTTAAAATCTTTACTAGAAAAAAGTTACCAAGTGGAATGGGAAGACTTCCTAACCCATGATAAGTCATGGATTGAAACAGTGATTGAGCACCTTGTGGGAAACAGGGCCAACCCAGGGGAGCTTAGGTATATGCAATGCATGTGTGTGATCAGAATGGGTGGAGTCAGCATCCACACATTTCCAGACCTCACTTAAGGGTTGGCAGTGAAGGAACAAGTATCTAACTGAATTTCCTGCTTGCCTGAGGATTTCTGAAGGTAAGCAGCATCTTCCCCCCCCCCCCCCCCCGTGACTGTTGTATCTGAGTAAATTCTTGCTTGCTGTAGCCCAGGACCTCACTGCTCTGCTGTCATTGCTGCTCTTTCTATTGCTTTACAAAAAGGGAAAATGTTCTTGATCCTTCAAAGTACTGATGTTAGCAGCAGCCTAAGACTGAAAGCCTTTTGCGTGGATCTGAATGCTTGAGACAAGTTTGTCTAGTTAAAAATAACCAAAGATATATTAAAGAGGGATGTTTACAGCATATTTGCACTTCAGATGCCACTGGAGTCCTCATGAAAATAGGTAGTCAAAACTTTTTTTTCTTTGTTTCAAATGAAGCACTGTTAGCTTGTTAGTCAAGCTTTTCTAGTCTCCTCTTGTGCCTGTTTTCTTTTCTGTATATGGAAATAACAGGGTATTTCAGTTTATTCTTTTGAATAAATTTAAATTATAATTAAATTATTTGGTGTGATTTTATTTAAAAGCTCTCTTTTTGTTAAAAGAGATAATAATGAAGTCTTTTGTCTAAAAAGCTAAGAATTTCCCACAGCCATTTAGAAAATGAATTATACTGAAAATGTAACAGATTATAGTCATTTGTATATTACAAAAATAATGATTGGGCAAATTTGCAGGTGTAACACTAAACCAAAGCAAAGCCTTAAAGGATGGGCATCTATGCAGATTTCTCTAGTGTTTTGACTTGTTTCATATTGCTAGAGAAAATCCTAACTTCATAGAAATTTGGAACCATAAGAATTGCTAACATAAAATTGGCAGGCTTTTTTTTTTCGTCAGATCTATCTCAAAGACAATGGGGTATGTTCCACACCTGTAACTTTTAGTCACAGAGGCTTTAATTGTATGTGATTTAATTATTTTGGCTTCCAGAAAAGGGTTTCAGAATCTATTCAGTTAAGGCTGCTCTGCAGGCTTGACAATAAATCCTTCATGTTTTCTGCAGAGACCAAGGTCAATCGCTTGCTCTTGGAAGCTGTGGTTGTCTTCAGTTCAGGTGTCCAGAAGAATTGTTCCTATAGAGATGTCTCTTTTAGTGCAAGCAGCAGGCATTGTTACCAGCTTAAAAGCACTATGGATTTGTCACCAATTCTTAAGCATGTTTGAAGACAAAGGGGACTTCTTTTTTTTTTTTTTTTTTTTTTTCTCTTGGCTGTAACTATGCTTTGGCCCTTATTTTATCTAGGTTCCCCTTCAATTTCTTCTGAAAATTAAAAAGATACTGTAACAACTCTGAATGATATATTGTTTTAGCTGGGTAAATAAGGAGGCTTCCAGACAAATTGTCACAAATCATGACAGATTAATTTGAGAAGTTACAATCCCTCAATTTACTCTCCTGTTGCAGAGAGAGTAGAAGCAGACGTATGCTGGTGTTTAATGCTCCTGCAGTGGTGGATGTTTAATGAACACTGAGAAGTATAGTATAGAGGAGTACAGAGGAGTAAGCACAGATTTGTTTTTACTGATTCTGCAAGGACTGGGGAGGGGGGCGGAAATGAGGAGAGCAGAAGAGTGGTAGATTGAATTATTTAATTAGCCTGACTCGACAGGTGGCGCTGTTTTATTTGCCAAATAAAGCATCCTACAATCAGGGTAAATAGAGCTTCTGTTATTATAACCATGACCTTTTGTTTGGCTACAGAGTTCTGACACTGGGCTTCCCAAGCTTTCACTAAAATAGTGCTTGGGGTTCTGTGAGAGGAGGAGAACTCCCAGTTGTTTATTTTTCTATTTTTCTTTACGTTTGTACTTTCTCAAGTCGGGTCACAATCCTGCAATCCTGGATACTCCATGATAGGATGCATTTTTGTCTTTTTTTTTTTTTTTTTTGACATATCAGAGATTAAAACAAGAATTGTCTTGTTAACTTCCCCTGTTTGTCTTATAGTCTTATATTTGACTGTCATATGTTATGTATGATATTTATATTAATATATTATCAGAGTCATATAATAAATTACTATCTTACATGGTCTGGTATCTATTCCCTGGGTTATAAATTTTTCTTCTGATCTCATATGGGTAAGAATCTTCAAACATAATGTTTTACTCTTGGAAAATGCTGATTCAACAAAACTAAAAAAAGACATTGCAGGAACTTAATGATGGGATAAGTAATCTCAGAGAAGCTTTTTAGATGTGCTGTTCATATTCGAAACAAATTGTGTCTTTCAGATGTTCCCTTCCTACTTTTCCTAAGATTCTATGTATTGCTTTTGGCAATTTACTTTGGCTAATGATTTCAAGATTTAGGAAATGTTAGTGAGCTCTGTCCCCAGTTGGCTAACCTTGAACAAGTAATCTAAAAAACAATTTTTTTTTTTCTTTTTTTTTTTAGACAAATTCAGGCAATTATGCTTAACTTCAGATCACAACATGAATTACTTGTGGGCTGCTAAAGTGTTAAACTGAACTATGTTCAGCCCAAATAATGACAAATTTTGAGAAACAGATCATAAGTCTTTCCATATTTTAGTGGAGTATGGACTTGAACATTTCAAAGACACCATACTGTATGTTTTTTGAATGATTAATGTTTTGTTTATTAGTTGTTAACTGACTTTGAAAAATATCAATTAAGAAAGAAATACAGAAAAGCAATTTGGGTTATTCCATAGATACTGATGTTTGGCTTTTTGTATTGGCTTGTATAAAATACGACATCAAAAATAGTGTACCCTAATCAAATGAAGACTCAGAAACCAGTTGAAGTCCCATATGTCCTTAACTCCACTTGCATCATCCTAACAGATCTTGCCTCCTTCAGATGCCTCATTTTCAGACATGCCATGCCTAAACATGGGATAAGTAACTGTATAATTGTATTTATTCTGATAAAATATCTAAATTGGGTCATAAAACACAAGATTCCAGCTCTTCCCTTTTCTCATATTTTTAGAATTTGTTTTTGTGAGAGATAGACTACTGGAGAAAAAACACAGTATGTTATTATTACTGGGCTCCCCAGTTCGAAAAAGATGATCTCCTGGAAGAAGTCCAGCAGAAGGCCACAAAGCTGATTAAGGAGCACCTGTCGTATGAGGAAAGGCTGAGTAACTTTCATCTGTTTAGCCTGAGGAAAAGAAGACTGAGAGGGGATCTGGTAAATTTTCATAAACATTTAAAGGGAAGTGTGAGGCAAATGGATGAGGCCTGGCTCTTCTTGGCAATGTGTAACAATTGGACAAGGAGTAATGGCCTAGAACTTGTACATAGGAACTTCTGTTCTAACATGTGGAAGAATGTCTTGTCAGCAAAAGTGACGAAGCACTGAAACATGTTGCCTAGAGAGGTTGTGGGTTCTTTTTCTATGGAGACCTATTGTTGGATACCTGCTTTAGCAGGGAGGTTGGACTTGATCCCTTGAGGTCCCTTCTGACCTCTGTGGTTCTGTGATTGTTAATTTGTTCTTTTGTCACAGGAAGATCAGTATGACACTTCTTTTTATTGTGATCATTTTTAAACACAACATATCTAAACCCTCTGGCATATAAGGAAAAAAATTGAGTCATCATCCCTCCATGTTTCCTCACCAAACAGAAATTAGGGAAGATTGTCTGAAAAATGAAATAAATTCATAAATGTTTCTACACTGCTGCTGGATGATGAACTACCCATAAAATGCTCTCTCATTTTGTCTCTAAAAGTGAGTTGGGAGTTTCTTTTTTTTTTTTTTTTTTTTTTTTTCTTCCAATGGCACATCTTACCTTTTAACACAGATAAGGAGCTGGGAACAGTGAGAGTATCTTACTGCACCTTGCTTGACTTGTGGGTGTGGGGGATGAGGCTCCCACAGAATGACAGAATAGTAGGGGTTGGAAGGGACCTCCAGAGATCATTGAGTCCAACCCCCCTACCAAAGCAGGTTCCCTAAACCAGGTTGCACAGGTAGGTGTCCAGGCAGGTCTTGAACATCTCCAGAGAAGACAACCCCCCTGGGCAGCCTGTTCCAGTGCTCCGTCACCCTCACTGTAAAGAAGTTCTTGCGCACATTTGTGCGGAACTTCCCATGCTCCAGTTTCTGTCCTTTTCCCCTTGTTCTGTCTCCACACACCGTGGAAAAGAGTCTGGTCTCGCCACTCTGTCCCCCACACCTTAGATATTTATAGACCTGGATCAGGTCTCTTTTCAGTCTTTTCTCAAGGCTGGACAGACCCAGTTCACTCAGCCTCTAGTAATTAACATTCTGGAATAACGTGCATCTTACACAAAAGGCTAAACTGAGATTTCTGCGGGTGATAGGATTGTGATGCTCTCTGACTAACTTCGGGAATAAGTATTTGAGTTTATCTATATACTATTCTTGCCTTTGCCCGGATTTGCACAGTCTAAATTCTTCCCTTGTCATTGTACCTGCAGGTTTTTGTTGCTGCATCTAGACAGATATAATGTAGACTGGAAACTAAACTACTTTGGATAGGTCTTTTGCAAAAAATATGTATTTTGACACTTTCCATTTAACCCTAGTTGTTTGCTACTTCCGCACTTCACTGCTAGAAGCGTTTCATACATTCCTTTCCCAAACTCATTTGAAGTGAAGCTGTCTGTTCCTGACCCAAACAGCAAAAAATAGACAGCTGTTGAATTTATACTGTTGCTATTGAAAATTTTTTCTCCATGGGGTATGCTATCTGCCAAGCTGGTATGAGTAGCAGCTATAGCCTGTCATTCATGACCAAACTTCTCCCAGACCTTTGTAAATAGTCATTGTATGATTTAAGATTCCTTAAGCAAACAGAAAGAGATAAAGTGCTCTCAGGAAAGTGTTTGGAAAGGGGTGCACACACAAAAAGTGAGAGCTGAAGAGGTTAAAGCAAATGCCGAAAGAAGTGTTTTATCAGTGCCAGTAGGAAAACTGGAAGGGCCATCAAAGATGACTAGAATAAAGAAACTGTGACTGTGAGAAGAATTCCAGTGCAAAGTAGTTGAATATTTATGGAAACTGAAATACAACATCTTGAGGTTACTGAGAGTCTCAGCAAACCTGATCAACATGTTTCTGAAATATTGTTATAGGAGATAATTCTATATATATCCAGTTAATCTTTCTAAAGTTTATCTAGAAGATACTTTCTAGAGTATCTTCTTATCTGAATTGCCATATCACTTTGAAAACCACATTACCTGACAATGAAGCCCTGATTTTTCTCAGGTTCTATTCAGTTGTTTCTAACCTGTATTGATAGAATCAGAATGGTGGAGGTCGGAGGGAATCTTTGGAGGCCATCTGGTCTAACATCTCTGCTTGAGTGGGGCCCATAGAGGTGATAGACCAGGACCAATGACCTTGCTCATGAATATCTCCAAAGAGGGAGGAAAACCTCACAACCTTTCTGTGGAACCTGTGCCAGTACTTGGATGCAGTAAGAAATTGTTTTCTGATATTCAGACAGAGCCAATTTGTGTCCAGTCTTTTCCTAGTGCTGGGCACCACTGGAAAGGGCCTTTGCAACTCTCTTTTTGTGTATTTGTAGACACTGACAAGACCCACCTCCTGAGTGTCCTAGTTCTTTCACCTCACGTGAGAGATGCTCCAGCCCCTCAAACATCTTAGTGGTCTTTTGCTGTACTCTCTCTATTATGTCCATATCTCTGTTCTACTGTGGAGCCCGGAACTGGTCACAGCACTCCAGGTACAGCTGCACCCATGCTGAGCAGAGGGGAAGTACCAGCTGCCCTTAACTTGCTGGCAACACTGATATGAATGAGTATGGTAAATGTAATTAAACGCGTTTAAACTTCTTTTGCGTTCAGGAAGCACACTTTTATCCTAATAAAAAAAGTCAAAGAAAAGTATTGCAGACCCATAGTGCTGCTTTAACATTAAACCAGTTTGCCACTCTTGGTGGGAATAGTGGGAATTCTACCAGATTGAGATTAAAACAGCAATGATTTTAAGGATGAGTGCAAAAACAATTTGTAGTGCTTGAGATCTAAGAAGAGGATTTCTGAAAGGTGTCTCAGAAAAATCCTTCTTATTGTCACGTCCTATGATATCTTCTTGGTAAAGATGAAATATTTATCTCTTTGAAGAAGAGTCGTATACCTCATCCATAAAGCCAGATTTTCTTCAAATGCCTCTTGTGGTGACCAATCTATGGCAGAATGCACTATAAAATCCTAATCTGCTGATATAAGCATTTCCCCAATAACATGCTCACTAGACAGGAAGTTTGAAGATGTTCTGAAAAGTTATAGGACCTAACCCAATAAAGGGTACATTCAGTCTTGATGATCAGCTACCCATACGTAAGTTGGAGAATAGCTGGCTAAGTAGTAGATCTTCCACTGAGATTTTAATAATGCCAAATAAGCATCAGCAGTAGAATGCTGTTCTGAAGAGGGCTTACGTCATTCTCCAATATATAAGCAAGAACGTAACTTGTGAGACATCAGAAATAACTATTTCATTGCTCTCATTGCTGAATGATGCAGTCCAAGAAAAATGTGACCCATACAGGAAGAGTCCTGAGAAAATCAGAATCACAGAAGACTAGGAAAAAAAAAAGTAATTATATGATGATCAATCGAAGAGAAGACCTAGGGGGAGCATGAGAACAATTTTCAATTGAAAAGACAAAGGGAATAATCTGTTTTCCATGTTCAAGAAGGAGGTGACAAAAAGTAATAGGTTTAAATTGCAGCAGATTACATATTAGGAATATGTACTACTAGTAAGAATAACGAAGTACTATGTAAGGTTGCTTAAGAAGTTGTACACTTTTTGTAATTACATTGCTCTTAGTGAATACACAACAGGCATAATGTATACTTAGATTACTGCCTTATCCTGAGGAGAGTGGGTGTGTTGATGTCTCAAGACTCTCTTGAAGTCTTTATATCTGTTATTTGGTGAATCTATGAATTTCTAAAATATGTATATATATATTTTTCTGTTAGAAGGCAAAAAATAAATCTGATTACTCTCCAAAATGGCAGGTGAGTATCCAGTGTATCAGTTGTTCCAGCACTGGTGAAGACCCTTGAAACAGAGATGTGATTCAACATGATGAGTTGCACTTTGGCATGCAGGAAGTGATCCATGTGTTTTTGTCAATGGAGAGACCTTCATGGGGAAATTAAAGAAAATTAAATTCATTTAGATTTTAAGATACGCTCCTGGAAAAGAAAGCTATAGCTTATGTTCCTTCAGACAGAATGATCTTATATTTTCCACATCCTAGCAAGTGGATATAATAGACTGTACTAATCATAGAATCACTCAAGTTGGAAAGACCTTAAAAGTCGAGTCCAACTACAATGTAACCATACTACCCTAACAACCCTTTGCTAAATCATGTCCCTGAGCACACATCCGAACAGTTTTTCAACACTCCAGGCATGGTGATTCAACCACCTTCCTGGGGACCCTATTCCAGTGCTTAACAACCCTTTCTGTAAAGAAGGTTTTCCTGATATCCAACCTAAACTTCTCTTGGTGCAACTTAAGGCATTTCCCCTAAAGGAAGAGAATGGCTATTGACAAATACATTTGCAAAATTCTTTGACTACTTTCAAAACAAGATCCTCAGATCCTCAGAGATCCTCAGAGATAAGCAGTTAGACAAGAGCCAACCACCCTGCCCTTAAGAATAAAATAGTTCTGGTCATATTATTTTAAAATTTTGAGAACTTACTATAAAATGCAAAAGTGTGTTTTACAATCAGGCGTATCTTGGTTGTGATAGAAACTCTTTATGCTTATTTAAGTTTATATTGTTGAGGTTAAGTACCTAGATTCTGTGTAAAATCTGCGTTATGTCTCCCTATGTCTCATCTTTCATTAGTGCTCTCAGCACCATCTTTTTACAAGAACATTAAAAAATGAATGAAGAAGGAAAAAATTCACAAAATTATTTGAGTAATGGAATTAGCTCCTTGCTGTGAGAGAGTCCAGGACCTTGTTTGCCTTAGGTTATTCATGCTGCGTATGAAGAGGTGATTTGATTCTAGCAGTGTCACAGAAATGTGATGAGGACCAATTATTTAGCTATGGAAACAGATGCATGCAAATGACATATTTTGGATACTGAAGGTGACTAGATTGATTAGACAGTCTACATAGGAAGTGTATTTTCCGTATCTTGATATCCACATTTCAATTATATTTACCTTTTGGAAAGACGTGTGTTAGCTGAACATGACTTACATTCTGTCAAACACAACATGTGGAGGAAAGTGAAGGAAAGTGTTGGAAGTGATGAAAAAATTTTCCAACAATCCATTTTGGTTTTAAAGAACTCAAAACCTTCTCTTTGTTTTATTCATTCTGTACTGAAAAAGCTCTAAAATCATACAAAACAAAGAATTAATAATAGTATAAGTACATTGGCCAAAACCACATCTGACAGTTTTATGCACTCAGGAAGGTGGTATGAAGTAAAACTCTTTCCAATGTGACAGCATAATATTTAATGATGTTCTGTTCCAAGTATGTGGGGATATGACTGTCTGAGAAACCTGAATATCCATCCATTAGTCTATGGATCCCAATGAGATGCATCCCAGAGTTCTGAGAGAACTGGCTGATGTAGTTGTCAAACCACTCTTAATGATACATGGAAAGTCGTGGCAATTAGGTGAAATCCCTGGTGACTGGAAAAAAATGCAATGTCACACTCACTTTTAAGAAGGGTAGAAAGAATGGCTCAAGGAACTATTGATCTGTCACCCTCATCTCTATGCCAGGGAGGATCATGGAGCAGATCTTCCTGGAAGCTGTGCTAAGGCACATGCAAGACAGGGAGGTGATATGAGATAATCGGCATGGCTTCACCAAGGGTGAATCCTGCTTGACTAACCATGTTGCTTTTTGTGATGCTATAACTGTATCAGTGGACAAGGGAAAGGCCACTGATATCATCTATCTGGACTTCAGGAAAGCCTTTGACACTGTTCCCCATAACATCTTCCTCCCCTAATTGGAAAGATATGGATTTGATGAGTGGACTTTTCAGTGGATGAAGAACTGGTTGCAAGATCATATTCAGAGAGTGGTGGGCAATGGCTCAATATCTGGATGGCGATCAGTGATGAATGGTGTTCCTCTGGGGTCGATACTCAGACCAGTGCTCTTTAACGTATTCATCAATGACATCAAAAGTGGGATCGAGTGCACCTTCAGCAAGTTCGTGGATGGTATCAAGCTGTGTGTTGTGGTAGACACGCCTGAGGGAAGGGATGCTGTCCTGAGAGACCGGCTAGAGCAGTGGGCCTTGAGGAGCTTCATGAGATTCAACAATTATGAGTGGAAGGTCTTGTACGTGGGTTGCAGTACTCCAAATAGCATATTTCAGGAAGGCAGGAAGGCCTTTTTAATCACTATGGCTTGTGTCCATATGGAATTTTGTCACCTCAGTCATCTCACTAGTCCAAGGGACCTGAACAGTCATATACAATATCTAGTTCAGGTTGCCAGAAGTCTTTACTCTTAAAATGATTGAGGTTAACGTGCGCTTGCAAATTAAGTCTGCTTTAAACTTCTAAACCTCTTGCTTTACAGCATCTCATAAAATATTTATGAAGTGAAAATACATGTCTGGACTGAAAGGTTGGGATGCAAGAACAATTCCCGGGTGTTCAAGCCGAAAAAACAACTTTTGTTTCAGACTTTCAGTTCTTTCAGAGAATGATATCCTAGCCATATATCATCAAATCTCTTTCCATTGCATGTCATGCTGAAATACTCAGACCTGACTGATTTATAAAAATCCTGTTCTGCGGATTCGACCATAGATTTTAGGGGTGATAATGAAAACTCTCAAAGTATTATAGCAAATGGATACCATGAAAAATGAACATGGTCGCAAAACCACAACTGCATATTGACCTCCTCCTTCTGCTAGTGGGTTTTGCCTATGTCATTCTGATAGCGGAAGTTAGACCCAGACCTGACTCTTTTTTAAATGATCATTAAGTGAGGTGAAATAGCAAAGTGCAAGCCATTGTGCAACATTCTCTACAGTTGCAAGATAGGTGATTCTTGAAATGAAACCAGGTAGGTTTGGATGAAGTTTTTCTGTACCATACATATTCCACTGCCCGTAAGTGTTCTTTTCCTTGTAAAAAAATATTATAGGTTTATCATAACAATCTGCTTAAATCTAAACACTCATTTCAAACAGTCATTGAAATCGTTGCCTGTCTTTTCCAATCTTTACTTCCCCATATTTTTTAAGAACACTAATGTAAGACTTCTGATCTTCCGCATTGCACTGTAACTCTTGCTCAGATAACACTTGTTTCATCTGTGACTGAATATAGTTTGCTTTTTATCAGGTCTGAATTATTGTTAGGATGTCTTTTGACTTTGCCAGCTTACACTTTTCAACTGGTTGCATATATCAGCACAAATTACATTTTTAAAGTACGTTTCTCTATGTAATTTGTTCTACTTTATAAACCTGCAATACTTGTTTGTCCCTGTGGCAAAACACATCTCAGCTCCTTCACAAAAATTGAGATACTGGGCATGACCAACATCATTTATCTAAGGAAGGCGCCAACAGAATTGCAGGCTCTGGAGCATATTAAGCAGCTCTGCAGAAGTGGTACATGTAACAGTAAGCATATACTTAAACGCTTTCTATGGGTGCCTCAGTGGAGGAGGAAGAGAAGCAGGTGCAAACTTTCTTAATCTGGCTGTTGGAAATAGATGCAGAAATAATGCTGTCATTGCTACAATTGCAGCAGTGAGAAGTGAACCTAAAGTGGGATATGGCCCCTGTAATGACCTCCTTCTGTTGACAAAGCTCCCTCTCACCAGCAACCTAAAGCTGGATCCTGGGAAGCATACAAAATATTAAATCTCACATTTTCTTTCATGAGAAGCAGAAAAGTGATGTTTATTTAGTTAGTTTTTTTTTTTTTTCCAACTAAATAAACATTTTAGTATTTAATGTAATACTGATACACTGTATTAGTCTGTTAAGTCAAGATATGTGTACAGACCTAGAAGATTGAAGAATGTATTTTTTTTATATTCACTACTGTGATTATGCAGTGGGAAGGAGACAAAGTACAGAAATGGCTGGATTTTACAGTCTCAGTGGGACTAACATCAACTCTAAGATGCACTTTTCCAAACTTATTTCCAATCTCAGCATTCAAAGATGAAAAATTTCAAGCAAATAACTCAGGTTTTGTTTTGCTGACCAGATCTTTGTAAGAACAAAGCCCTATTTATTTACAACTGCCTATTTGATACAAATTTTATCATACCGTATTCTAATCTGGACTCAGAATCATCAAGATAACATTTGAAAGCTTTCTAATAACACAGTAAATGGCACAAATAATATTCGTACTTATGGATAGATTATACATTTCCACTCATAAATCGATGTTAGACATGATTCATTTAATTGAATATTGCATTTGTGATGCATGTGTCTAATCCAAACTGGTCCCTTAGATCACTAGAAGAAACAGTAAATGGGTATGATTAATTTAATTCTAATATAAATGTCTACAGTAAAAGATGCCAATTGTCCCAGACATAGATTTTTCTCTCATTAGCACTAAAGGTTAGCAGAAGGATGACAAAATCTTGTTGTCATTTTGCCAGAAGTCTTTTATTATAGTATGTTAAATTACATTCTGGTGAAGCATGAAATAATAAATGGTGGTTTGATTCAAAATCAAGTGCTTCTTTTCTGTACAACTAATAGAGATGGAAGAAAACTGTTTTCCTAGTGTTACTGACTTAGAAGAATGGTTTGATCAAACTGTTTGATATAAATGGATCACTCAAGTACTACAGTATGAGTTAGCTTATAATCAGCTGTTAACACCAAGTTACCCCAAATATTTCTCAACTGCACTTGAGAATAAGCTACATACCTACATGCATTATTATTGAAGGATTTAGTCACATTTTTATGAGGGATGACAGCATGGTTCAAGTCTCTGTTGGGCAAGGGTGGTCACAAGTTAAGGATGTCTCTCCTATAGGCTCAAAGGAATCTGAGGTTGAATTACAAATTCTAGCTTGCTTTAGAGAAACTAAGTGTTTAAATAATGTTGAAACGTGAAGTAGGAGAAATAGACTTCCTTAATCAATCTCCAGAGCCCATTGTAGCAGACCTTCTGCTTGTCTGAAGACTGGAATTGTGCTAAGGTTTTCACAGTCTCAGTGAGTGTCTTTGTCAGCAGACTGTCCGTTGTTGTTGCCTGCAGCTCTCACTCACAGCAGATCTCATTGCAAGTTATTTTGTTTCAGCAGAAAAATAATTCTTAAAATAATGCTGCAAATTTTTCACTTGGTCGTAGCCTTAAGCTGACTCACTGAATATACATTATTTTTTCGAAATCTTTTCATGAATGTGGAGTTTTGGCGATAAATCTAGAACTAAAAAGAATTTCTAAAATTGCATCGTGTGCCATTTCTTTATATTTAAATGAGACTCTGAGAAGTGGCCATCCATTTATCTTCCTAATAATGGATAAAATATAGTATCATAGTGACTTACACACGCACACAAACAAAAGAAGTATTTCACAATTCTCTAATGAAATGTTGACTTAGAGAAAGGGTTAATAGAACTTATTCATTTGTACTTCCTGCTGGAGGTAGTTGGATAAACTCACAGATTTATCCTGTAATTTGTACTAAAAAAAAAAAACAACAAAAAAACTGAAAAGGAATTTGCACTAGAATGGAAAAGCCATGAATTTTGGCTAATATGCTCTATTACAGAACTGTCTTTTAAAACAATGCAGAGATCCAGAAGTCAATGTGTGTATGTCTAATAGGCACCTAATCCGTATTGTTACAGCTGAGATAGAGCTGGTAATCGAATTGGTTCTGTTATGTCTGCTGGTAGTCTAAGTCAAAGCTGAGGACATACAAGGAAGTACCTATCAGTGTTCAGGTTTTCTAAAACTTTGTGTGCTGCCAATCCAGAAATTAATTTTTTCTCTTTCAAAATAAGATGTGAAAATGACAAATATTTCACTGTTGTACTTTCATAAGGATCAAGCCTTAAAGTCTAGATCCTTGCAGGTTTCTTGTACGGCAGAATCCTGAACAAGATTTTTTTGCAAAAAAAGTAAATGATTTTTTCTTTCTGGTTGTATATCTCTGCTTCCAAAGCATGTATATAAATATTTTGGTAGTTAAATTGTTTTTCTTTAATTATCCACACAAATTAGGTGTAGAAAGAAGTGCTGAAAAAAAGCTTAGTTTTTTTTATGCTATTACAGCTTAGTGAATTTTTAGGGTTTACATATAAACTTCAAAGAAAATGGCATGTGTCCTGGGAATGCAATTGTTAGTTCTCTCTCCAGCTAAAAGCAAGGATTTAATTTAATTTTTCTTATTTGTGTGCCTTTATTCCAGTTTATTTAAATAGAGCCGATTATGAGACTATTCAATTTACTTTTGTTCTCTTTTGCTGTTGGTCTAATGAATGGCAGCAGTTAAAAGCATCACAAATAAAAAAAAAAAAATCTCCTCAGCTTTAAGTGAATCCATTCGTTGTTAATTATTTCTCCTCAGTTTTCTCTCTTTCTTAATGAAAACAATTTCAAGAACATGTTCCAATTCTTCTTATACTGAAGAATTTCTTTTTCCTCCTTTTTTTTCTTGTGATACCTGCCCCCTTTTATTATTACACCATTCCTGAATCATAGAAAGGGAAAAGTGGATGAATGTTAGGGGATGTAGCTACATAAGGGCCAAACAGGCTGAGAAGGCATTTCTCACCCTTCCTTTCCCAGAGCCCAGCAAAGGGTGCCAGCCCCAGGCTGCTTGCTGCATATCCCCAGTTCCCTCCCAGCCTGGCCAAGTTCTTCTGCCCAGCTCCTTGTTCCCAGCCTAGAAAGTCCTCACTGGGAATGGCTGACTGTCTGGGACATTTAATGTTGTGAATCCTCCCTTTTGCTGCCCTCTTCCAAATTGTTCCTTTTCCTAACCCTCTGGAATACAGCTTTTAACTTGACAGTGAGACCTACATAAAAATTATATGTTCTATAATAAAATATGTTCTATATAAAAATTAGATATTTCTCTGTTCCTCTTCATGATTAATACTTGAAAGAATTAGGAAATCCAGGCTCACAAGCAAGACTTCAATTTTGATCTCACGTCTTAAGCCAGACAAATAGCTTGAAAGTCTGGTCAGGAGCATCTTTGCTCAAATTTCAGCTTTATCTGATTAATTTGCTGATGTGATGGTTGCAGCTTTAAGAGTCTTTATTCCTCCCACTTAGCATCGAGCCTCAGAACATCCAAAGCCCCTCCAAATCCCAAGCCATGAGGGAGACTAAGTAGTAGATCATATCACAAAACAGGTTTCTTTGTCTCCATGAAGTGATTTACAAAAAGCTAAATAACTCTGATATTCTCAGAGACCATAAGATGGTCCTGTCAAAGTATTCAAACGTACCGCTAAATCCAGATGAATTGAATAGGCAGAAGCAGGTGCATAAGTATTTTGCTGAATCAGGGCTTCAACTAAGGTATATTTAGAACAGTGTTTGCAATATAGAAAGATCTATTTTTTTCTTAAATGACTGTGCTCATGGAAGGGTAGAAGACATTTCTACTCATCTGCAAAATGATTTATTAAACATTGAGATTATTCTCCAGCAGTGCTTTTTGCACTGCTCAAGAAAACAAGGAAGCAGGGTGATGTTTTACAAATCCAGTGTGGATTACTTTAAAATGAAAACCTCATTGAAACAAAATGCTTAGAAATACTTACGATCAAAGGAAGAAACCATTATATATGTCTTAGAGATCTGATTGAAACTAATTTTACTAAGATTGTTGTTATTTTTTCTCTTTTCTGTACAAATTACCTAAAAAAACATGCTAGTTAACGATGCTAGTCTTTCCATCTGTCCTATTACACAGAGAATGGTATGAATAAGACAGTCAGGCTGAGACTGGAGCAATTGGAACAAACAGTTCATACAGTTATGCTGTTACTTCCAGAGGTACTTCTTTTCAGTTTGTAAAATAGGATATCCAATTACAGAATATGTTTCATTATCTCATATCCATCCAAACAACAAAAAGGCTTTTTTAAAAAAAAAATTAAATTTTACCTGGATCATTGTTAGCAACACGATAAAGGTTTGGAATTATAAAATCAGTCTGCATAATGACAAAACAGTGCAAAACATTGTCTGTCTCTGGAGTTTTCTTTCTCTCTTTTAAAGTTCTTTGAAATAGAGGTCCTAATAACCTAAGTATTTTCAGTAAAAAATAACCTAAGTATCTTCAGTAAAATGATTTCCCTAGATAATGGGGTTTGATAGTAGATGTTTAATGGAAGCACTATGATTACAAAGTAATCAGAAGGGCTTTCGTTTCTTTGTGAAGATATCTGCTAGGTCTTTCCTCTGGCTGGGATAGCAACAGGTAGTCATAGGTTGTGAAAGGGATGCCCAAAGCTGTCTGAAAACATATTTGCCTCAAACTATTCGTAGTAATTAATAACAAAGGGAAGAATGACCACCAGACAGATTAACCAGTGAGAAAGGAGTTACAAAGACTACCATTTTGTGAAAGTAGATATAGATGAGAGTTTAGAAATGTATACATGTTTATACTAATATTTCTAAGTGCCTAGTTTTATCTGATCTTAATTCTGAATGCATAGTTCACTTATTACAGGTTAATGATATTTGTCAATTATAAATCAGTGCAATTTTTGTGTTCTCATTGGAGATGAACTATAGGAATTTAACATGCTTTCCTATGAAAAAACCTTCTTGCTCTTCAATGAAGAAGGTAGCCAGCATGATAATGTCGTCCATTTTCTACCTACCCATCTCTTTCTCTATTCATCTACCTGTCTGTTTACTGTATTCAGTGATTTACTGTCTCACTGCTGCTCACTGTAGACTGAATGTATGTCCTCTGGTGATCTGACTCCTCCGCTGTGCAACCAAGGAGGCTGCTACAGCAGTGCTCCTGGGAGAAAGATGGTTTAGGTACAAAAGCGCCTCTTCTTGGCCATGTAATGAATCATAAAATCATAGAAATGTTTGAGTTGGAAGAGACCTTTAAATATTATCTAGTCCAACCTCCCTGCAATGAACAGGGACTTCTACACCTAGATCAGGTTTCTCAGGGGCTGGTACAGACAATGAATGTCTCCGTCTCTGGCAACCTGTTCCAGTGCTTTACCACTCTTATCACAGAAAAAAAATTAGTGGATTTAAGATGTTCTCTATGACTGCAGGACCAAATCTTGGAAAATCTGCATTTCTATATTCTTAGTGCTATACGGCTATGACAGTTATATTCAGTGAAACAGCTCTCCCTCGGGTTTCCCATACCCTGGAGGTTAGTGAGAGGGTCTGGGGAATGGAAGACCTCCCTTCAGTCAGGGAAGAGACGGTCTGAGAGTGCCTAGGCAACACCAATGTTCAGAAATACATGGGACATGATGGGATACATCCATGGGTGCTGAGGGAGCTGGCAGAGGTCATTGCTGAACCGCTTTCTGTCATCTTTGAGAGGTCTTGGAGAATGGGGGAAGCTCCTAAAGTCTGGAGGATAGCCATTGTCACTCCAGTCTTCAAAAAGAGCAAGAAGGAAGATCGAGGTAAGGCCAGTCAGCCTCACCTCTGTCCCTGGAAAGGTGATGGAACAGCTTGTGCAGGATGCCATCTCCAGAGAACCGCTACAGAAGGAGATTATCAGGAGTAGTCAGCATGGGTTCACCAGGGGGAGGTCATGCTTGACCAACCTGGTAGCCTTCTATGATGTTGTCTCTGGCTGGGTGGATGGAAGGAGAGCAGTGGATGTAGTCTACCTTGATTTCAGCAAGGCGTTTGATACTGACTCCTATGACATCCTTATAACAAAGCTGAGGAAGTGTGGGATAGATGAGTGGACAGTGAGGTGGGTTGAGAACTGGCTGACTGGCAGAGAGCAGAGGGTCGTCGTTGGCGGTGCAGAGTCCGGTTGGAGGCCTGTAACCAGTGGTGTTCCTCAGGGGTCTGTGCTGGGTCCGGTCTTGTTCAACATCTTCATCAATGACCATGATGAAGGGATAGTGGCCACCCTCAGCAAGTTTGCTGATGATGAGAAGTTGGGAGGATTGGCTGACATGCTTGAAGGCTGTGCTGCCATTCAGCAAGACCTGAACAGGCTGGAGAGCTGGGCAGTAAGAAACCAGATAAGGTTTGACAAAAGCAAGTGTAGAGTCTTGCATCTGGGGAGGAATAATTGCATGCACCAGTACAGGCTGGGGGATGACCTTCTGGAGAGGAGCTCTGCAGAGAGGGACCTGGGTGTCCTGGTGGACAACAGGCTGGCCATGAGCCAGCAGTGTGCCCTTGTGGCCAAGAGGGCCAATGGCATCCTGGGGTGCATTAAAAAGAGCGTGGCCAGAAGGT
>NW_024884142.1:33481697-33534376 GCF_019232065.1 Centrocercus urophasianus
AGATGCAAGACTCTACACTTGCATCTGGGGAGGAATAATTGCATGCACCAGTACAGGCTGGGGGATGACCTTCTGGAGAGGAGCTCTGCAGAGAGGGACCTGGGTGTCCTGGTGGACAACAGGCTGGCCATGAGCCAGCAGTGTGCCCTTGTGGCCAAGAGGGCCAATGGCATCCTGGGGTGCATTAAAAAGAGCGTGGCCAGAAGGTTGAGGGAAGTGATCCTTCCCCTCTACTCTGCCCTGGTAAGGCCTCATTTGGAGTACTGCGTCCAGTTCTGGGCTCCCCAGTACAAAAAAGACAGGGATCTTCTGGAGAGTCCAGCAGAGGGCCACGAAGATGGTGAAGGGCCTGAAGCATCTCCCCTCTGAAGAAAGGCTGAGTGAACTGGGTCTGTTCAGCCTTGAGAAAAGAAGACTGAGAGGGGACCTGATCCAGGTCTATAAATATCTAAGGTGTGGGGGGCAGAGTGGTGAGACCAGACTCTTTTCAGTGGTGAGTGGAGACAGGACAAGGGGAAAAGGCCAGAAACTGGAGCATGGGAAGTTCTGCATGAATGTGCACAAGAACTTCTTTACAGTGAGGTGACGGAGCACTGGAACAGGCTGCCCAGGGAGGTGGTGGAGTCTCCTTCTCGGGAGATGTTCAAGACCTGCCTGGATGCCTACCTGTGTGACCTGCTGTAGGGAACCTGCTTTGGTAGGGGGGTTGGACTCGATGACTTCTGGAGGTGTCTTCCAACCCCTACAAATTCTGTGATTCTGTCATTCTGTGATCTGCCTGCTAAACTATGTCAAATTAGGTACTGCAGTGAGATGGTTGATATTTGGACATAGCCTGCCCTCTTTCATGGTTTGCATACAAAACTGGCAGTGTGTGTGGTGATGAAAAATGTGAACAGAATGAGCATGGTCTCATTCCTCCTGGGTGGGAAGACAACAGAGTGCTGATAATTTGTAAAAAAATAAAAATGGAATAGAAATACACAGAAAAATGAGTTATTTTATGAAATTCACATCTTTTTTTGTAAGAGTAAGCAACTTAAAAAAGCTGTAGCAGCATGCTGACTCCTTTCATTTTTCCAGCTTTGCCAGTTCTGCCATATAATAACATTCTCTTTTCTGTATCCCCATATAGTCCTACAAATCTGAAGATGGAAAGTTAAGCATTCTGATTTGAGGCATGTTGATTGCAACCTGTGTAATTGGAATGTAGGAGTGCAGCCCATGGACTTGTGGCAACAGGCCCTTGGAACTGTGGACTTCCTCAGGCACAAATACAAAGGCCTTGGTAGTTTTTATATTTCTGTTAATAAGCCTAGGAAAATACTTTTTTCTTTTTCTCTCTCTTTCAGAGATGCTAAAGACAGGTTATCACAACATTTCTTAGGGGTGAAGGAAAGGTGGAGTGTGCATTAGCACATGCTACTCTGAGGCAGTGTGATCTTAAGTTCAATCTATCAAGTACCTCTCAAGTCACATTTGAGACAATATTAATTCATTAGTTTGCTTATGTATGTGCAGAACTGATTTAATGATTGTAATGCTTGCCATTCAAATTCACAATTGGATCATCTCTACATCACACATAGTTCAGTTGAATTACTGAACAGAAAATCACTTTTAGCTTTACATAATACACTGTGGAAAAGTTGCCTGGAAATATTCACATGTGCAAACATGCTGTATGCATATTCGTAAGTCTTTAGCCAGTACAAACAGGAAATCACTGCATTACTGAGATTGCTTATCGTTATGGATGATAGTATTTCCTTCTGAAGGGTTACCCAGGTGATGCAGATTTTATTCAAAGGTAAGAAGGAGGAGACAGACAGCACAAAGGATAGAAGACAATACTGCTCTACGACAGCGTGGCACCGTTAGTCAACCCTGCCTCAAATACATGTTGGGTACAAGCTCAGTCCACTAAAATTAAGCTCCAGGAAATATTTCTGAAGGTTAGAACAGTCTTTCAATTGTATTCCTCAGTAACATCACATCTTGAATGCTAGTTATATCTGTGACTATTTCCAACCACATATCTTCTAGGAACTGGGCACAGTCATCTCCTTTCCATCTTGCCACTTGGCACATACCTGTGGGCTGAATGTGTCCTGTAAATTCAACTCCAGATGGTTGCATCATTAAGATAGAAAGTTTGGGCCCCAGTGTGACAAATCACATCGCCACATGCTTATGTTAATTTCTGTTAGACAGTCTACATGCTTAAAATGCAGTAAGTCTGCTAAGTGCTTTTACTGGACAAGGAGTGCTGCATATATCATACCATTACCAACTCCTAAGCTATCCAGTTTCACTTAGGCATCCAGTTTGCTCATGCAGCCAGCATTTTAGACTGGATAGTGGGATTACTGTAGTCATCACTGTATATGTAACAGGTGATATGTTAAAAAATCCCAAAGCTTTGACACTTACTTTTCTGGAAGCAGTTTCAGGCCCACATTGCCCTGGAGTATAGTTTGGGCTAGCTTCCTGATGGTTTGGAAACTCTCAGCTGGAACACTCTGATATAAAGACTGAATATTTTCCCATTCAGTCTATTGCCATAAGTTCAAATATAATAAAAGCTTGATCTGGTGAACCAGATGATGGTTGTAATGCGGTCTCAAAAGCCCTGATAAAAAATGTTGCATTTTATATATTTTTTTTGCATGTTACATGGAAAAAAAGGAATTATCTGAAAGCATGTGTGTAACCCTTATTTGTATACAGATAACTTTCAGTCCAGGTTGCAAATAAATATCTTGAAAATAGCTTTGTGAAATGATTAATATTTACTGTAGCTTATTGTTATGTGTGGTGGTATAGTAAAACTACAGAGAAAATAAATATAATCAGCAGAACATTGACTTAATGGTCATGTGGCTCCAGCAATACTTCACCTTTATATGGCCTTGTGCAATTTTTCACTAGACTTGTAGAAGTATCCTTCCCTTCAGATCCATATTTCCTTCAGTAGTATTATTAAAAAGCAAAACTAAATTACCTACTTTTTAGCTGCTAGAGCTATTTTAAATTCAGCAAGATTTTACTTTTTTTCTTCTATTATCTGATGAACTACTTGTTTAGGAAGTGTAGGAAGCAGCAAAAACAGGTTCAGACACTCCAAAATACTAAAGAAAAGTAGTTGTCTCTATCATACTTTACACATTATCACTGAAATGGAGCATTTAGTAACTAGTAAATAAAAACATTGAACACAGAGATTTTTTTTTTTTTTTAAATACATTGACTTTATTTTCAGCTACAGAGAATTAAAGCAGCCATTTTATTAGTTTCCTACACAAGAGGGCTTCAAATGTAAATGTTTCTTCTGTCAGAATAATTTCATGAAGTGCTTCTGTGGTTCCATTTCACTGTTGTGACCTCTGAAGGATAGAAACTTTGAAATTGAATCTATGATGTGAAAGGCAAAAAAGAAAAAAAATTTGAGCCTATGGAAATGTACTATTTTATCATTCTTACAAGCATTAAGGATTGAATGTTCTTGTAGCTCACTTAGAAGGTAAACAAGTTTGAGGAAAATCTCCTTTGTGGAGGCAACATGCACATAATAATCTTCTTTGATTCAAAAGGTCTGGGAAAGGGGAAGAACAGAAAAAAGGTAAAGATCCTGAGTGTTTGCTGCTTTTGCTGAAACTGGGAATCTGTATTTCAAATGTTTCAAGCTTCTGTTTCCTTGTATTGCTTAGGCTTCCCCAGACACTCCCATCTTTCTGTGTAAGTCAACTAGAGACTCACTTGGTGACAGTGTATCCTGCAGGCACCTGACCTGCAGCCCTGCAGGGTATGGTATCTGCTACCAAATCTGGAGCCTTCATCCCTCCCAGAGTTCCTTAAGTTCAGGGCCATTTGACCCTATTGTGCAGGTACCCTCCTACAATCAGAAGTGTAAGATTGGGCCATACCTTCATGCTGTCCTTAGGTCAGCTGAGGTCTTCAGTTATTATTTTTTCCTTCTATCTGGGTTATCTTGCTCCTTCCTCTTAATTCCATCCCTTATAGGAACAGAATGCAATACTAGAAGCACTGAAAAGTTGCACGACGTTGTGTCCACGTGACGATTTAGGACTATTTCTTTTGGTTTGTTACCTGCAAAGCCTTTACAGCCTATGCAGAGCATCTGAAACAGGAAGAGCCATGAATAGTATTTTCCCTTTATGTCTCTTCAGGAGTGGAAAGATTAGGTACAATTCTGCACTTGGTTCACCTTTTTACTTCCAGATGACATCAGACTACCTAGTAACATGACCACTGTTTCACAGTTTGGGAATAATTATGTGTCACAGAGCATGGAGTTATCTCTAGATATATCTGTGTCAGATCATTTTAGAATAAACTCAGAAAAGGTAAAGAATTCTAACAATAAATTTCTTTTTTCTTTTTTTTTTTTTTTTTATCTATGCAGAATCTGGGATACTGGATTCCACCATGGGTCTGGCCACAAGACCAGAGAATGTCTAATGGAGGCTGAAAGTTTCCATTGCTCTAAATCTTGGTACTGCTTTTAATTTTCAGATTCACTTGACTATGGAAAGCAGCATGAGGGAAAGTGTGGGATGTCCTGTAACATCTTTAAGGTGATGTAATCAAAGGAACTCAAACTGACCTCAAACTGACCTCACTTCAGTGTGAACAGTTGAGTTGTTACGGTTATGTCTCTCACAGCAAGATCTCATGATAGAGACCCCAGAAAAGGGCTGATTCTTGTCAGATTGCTTCCAGTTCAAGGATAAGACCAGCTATGGTCTATCCTGATATGTAATTAGCTCTGCTAATGGCATCTGTATTCATTGCCACCCAGACCATGGGTGTACCTCAGCCACAAATCATTTATCTCTCTCCCTGCGACAAGCAAAACTGCAGATAGAAGGACCCAATCTCTGACATCAGGAGACGGTGGGTAGGGGAGGAACCCAAACATCACAGAGAAGTGAGAGTGATACTCCTTAAGGAAAAAGACTGCAGTTAATTCATTTATCAATAAATACATAATTCTTCAGTTAATAAGAAGCAGTGCAAATTAATGAAAACTCATGGATGTCAAAGTTTTACACACAAACACACACACACACACAAAAAAGGAGAGAGAAAGATTTGAGTTGTAAATATCCATTTTATTACCAGCCTTTACAAAATGGATCACAAAGTTCATTTTTTCCTTTTCAGCTATATCACACATCTCTCTCTCTCTTTTTTTCTTTTCATGTAAAATAATAGAAGAATTTTAGGTAGTGGCAGCAAACACATGTGTCTTGTGGGAATTAGGTTGATTCAGTTTATTTTAAACAGTCTGGAAACTGAATCATAGTCACAGAATTCTTTTGAAATGCCAGTTTTCTGAATGTAGCTGAAAATGTGTGATTTACTAGCTGCTATGAGAAAGACAAAGCATCAGGAATCTAAACCACTTGAAAATAGTTTTCTTAGTGATTGGTTGTTAGCAACTTCTCTACAAACTTTTATCCTGTTGCCCTCATGGTAGAACATTTAAAACTTTCAAAAAACAAGGATTAGGAAAAAAAAACCCCACATTTAAATATTGATGGAATGTTTATTTTTAGTACTCATAGAGGAAAAATTGAAATTGACTGCCCAGTGTAACTGAGAGAGAAGCTATCAGTGACTGAATGCTGCACAATGTGTTTTCTAGGTTGAAGCCTCATATTTCATTGGACTGTGGAATAAATACTCCAATAAATAGGATATTATTAGATTAAAAAATTAGAAGATTAAAAAAGAATTATAAATACCATTAAATAACTGGAGATGTTGTTAAGTTGCCAGAGCAAGCTACCAGCATCACTACAGTTTCTTGTTATCATTGCTGTTGGGCCAATGAAGATCAGGAATCATACCATAACATCAAGAAAGTTTCATATTTAATGTGATAATAATTTATTTTCACTATTTCTTGAATACAAGTATGAAATAGATACTTTATCATTGTATAAGATGTGAAAAGAACTTGGTTGCTGCACTAAATAGGGTTAAAGTAATGAAAATTGTGGATAGAATCAGCAAAAGGCTCTTCTAGCATATGGTTTCTTAAAAAGCTTTGCCTATCATCATGCTGCTATTCTCAATCATGATGGTGGTGACAAATAACAGCTTGGTGTTACAGTATTTCTGTGCCTATAAAAAACTTCAGGCTGCTAAGAAAGAACTTTTCAGAAACCCTCTGCACTGGCAATGTAAGAATTCATTTGTACCATTCTTGGTGCACCAACTCTCCTATTTCACTGTCTGCCTCATATAAATAGTTTCTGACAGTGATATTGCTTACAGGATCAGTGTAATTGAGGGTAATTTACAGGCTTCTAAGGTTTTTAAAACTTGCAATTAGTCCTGGTTTGCACAAAATTTGACCTCAATTTAAGCATGGTGTGCTATGTATGCTTTGAGATTACTTCTCTTTTTCAAGCACTGCGAAACAACATCTCCAAACAAAATAAGGGAAAAATTCAGCCCCTTTAAAAATGTGCAGCAGAGAGGTTTCCAAAGAGTGAATAGTGGAGAAAGTTAGAGTGTGTAGTAAAATAAACATCAGTGAATTAAAGGAGGTACTTATGAGAAAATGAAAGTGTGTAAGATGGAAATAGGACGTGAGGTGAATGTCACCTGGAGAAGTGACATTATAGCTGTCATGGAATAAGAACTGCACCTAAGCAGTCTGCTCTTCCCTCTGGCTGTATGGAAGATGACAGGACACCATATTATACTCTTGAGACATGCCTCATGCTTGCTATTCATGGGAGACTGAACTCCAGCTAGTGCTTAGAGGTGAGTTACACAAAAACTTCTTAATGCCTTCATATGTTTTTCCTTCTTAGCAGGAAGGTTTCAATCTGCTTTAACTTACAGTGTAACTAACCACAGAGATATTGGTCATTTTTCCTTTCATAAAGAACTGTGTATTGCACACAAATGTTTTTGAAGTAGTTTCACATGCAGAGGGATTTATTTAGCAGGGTCTGTAGTTAATGGCATATAGTTTCACTTAGGGAAAATAAAAATCAAAGGGGAGGGGGTGAAAAGGGAATATTTCACTGTGATCAGCTGGGAAGAGAAGTAAAGCCAGTCTCCGGACAAGCATCTTTCTTGGGTGTCTGCTCCATGCAGTAGGTGGTTTTCCCCATAAAGCTTTCTCTTTACCAATATAGTTTTCATCAGGATATACTTAATCTATTGCTTTTTGGTAGGATGCTGATGGTCCTGCTGGAAAAGCATTTTGCTGAGATTGCCTGCTGCCTTGCTGTTAAACTTGGGGCATGCATACTTTTGGGTCCACTAATGCCAACCAGAACCTTTGACCACGGGGTAGGAAAAGGAAGAAGGAAGTATTCTCATGCTGGTGGCAATCACTTCTCATGAGAATCCACCATAACAATGCTGTTGGGTTGCAGGTGCATGGCCGGTAGGATAACAGTACATGATCTACAGCGTGGGAATGAGGGGAAGGGGCTGCCCCAGAGGTTCTGGGAAAGGCTGCTGTGGCGGCTTGGGTGACCGACCGGGTGCAGAGCTGTCAGGAGAAAGCAAGCGACAGAGTTTCAGAGTAACACAAAATGTTGCAGCGCTTAAGGCACCGTGGACATGTGACTTAATAGATGGCATTGTCTTAGCTCAAAGGATCAGGGAATGGCGCAGCTCAGAGCTTAGCAGCAAGTGAATGTGTCTTGTTTTGACCCCTGCAGGTGCAGCCTGGTAATTATTCAGCTAGTGCAGTTAGTAACAGCTTTTTAGGCACTGAAGATTATTAAGGGAAAGAATGGCATGTGGTAAGGAATACTCATAGCCTGGGATAGATACTGAATCCACATCTTCTGGCTTGAGAGGTGCCTGCTACTGTTCTTGTGTCGGTTGCCTCTGGGTCCTCGTGCTGCGTGGACATGGTCCACAGCTGAGTTTTCACAGGATTCTTAAAAAGTGAAGTGCAGATTGTGGGTGAAGATAGTAAAATCTGGTCTTTATGTTCTTGTATTTTGCTACATATTGTAAGATGACTTTTCATACTTTCTGGATCAATTATTTTGCTGAACATTTTATCATACCATTATGTGATTATAAAGGATATAGTTTTTCCCTGAGTTGTTAATTTTCATATTTAATAGCCATTGGGCCAAAAAAATTCACATACAGAACTTGAAGGTAAAAAGGAAATCATTAAGCTGAATTGAATGAAATTGGCACAACTTCAGTGCAAAAGTAAATGTAAAGGTAAATGCAAGTGTAAATGTTAATGATTCTTTCTCCCTCTACAACTCAAACTTTTTACCATTCTGTTAGTAGTCTGACTTGTGCAGAAATATCTTACCTCCATAGGCAATAAGAAATAAATCTTACTGTAAGGAGCTATAAGGCAGCTTTTGTCTCATTCTTTTGCAGTGGTAAGATTCTCATTGGCTGTTGCAGTTCAGATGTAATTCTCAGTCTTGCCTATTGTCTGATGATAGATTTGTGAATTGAAAAGTGAAATGTATGTTTGGCAAAAAATGTCATTCTGAAAATAAAGGATTAAATATGACTTCAGAGAGTGGAGCTTAAAGGCAGACGTGCTCTCATCTGCCAAAGTAATTATTAGTTAAAGGTCTGTTAAAAGGAACAGTCTGAAGAACTCTCATTTGAAGAAAACAATAACAGAGTCAAAGCTGTGTCTCTGACACAGAGAGTTAGAAGAGAAGGCAGTGATGGAGCCTACAAAGCTCTAGAAAAGTACAGGGCAGCAAGTATCCATGTCTATTACCCATACCTAATACTGCACTTCTTGTCTTTCTGCCAAAGCTGGTGTCACAATGCAGCTTGGAGGAATGCTTACAAAACCAACCATCACCAAAGGTACTTGACATGATCATGAAAGATAAGAAGACACTTTGAAAGAGAAATATTTTATGGGACCATATGTTCCAAGTTAATGTTGTAGCTAGCTCCTTGTCATCTTTGATTTCTAGCAAATCCATGAATGTGTGGTCGTTCTTCTGTCATACACATAATACAAGAAGAAGGAAACTGTCTGAGAGTTTGGAAGTTTTCTCACTTCTTTTCTTCCTGCCTCTTGATTTACCTTAACCTATAATTTATGACATCCCATAGTCTAACATTATCACTATATAACAATGTTACTAATTAGCATAAATTATCTGATTAGTGTTAATTATGAACATACTATCTGTATTTGGTTAAAATGTTTGGATTGCTCCAAGAGGCAGCAAAGTGTACTACACTCAAAAGGAAATTGCCCAGGAGATGCAGCAAATGTCTTTCACCTTCTCCTCTGGCTGGGGAATTTGTGAATGCCTGTGAAGTGAAACCAGGAGCAAGGGAAAAATTAGTGTGAAGACTGAATAAATGGATTAGTCTATGGCAAATCAAGTGGTTCTGGTTTTAAATATCTGAAAGCCCTTAATTTTCATAGAGATATAACCCCAACCTTTCAGCCGTACTGCCTTGGTAAGTATTTCTTAGAGCAACATTACAACAGTGGGCAAATCACGAATACATTTTCTCATGCCTGCTAATCTTGCCTGCTCCAAAGATTGGCAACACCTGCCTACCTCTTCTCAGCTGTCACAGAGCTCCTTACTCCAAGTCTATCTTCCCAGCTACACCTCTCCACTTGTATGCCTGAAGTACTAAGATAATTGGTTAAATGAATATTTATGTAGCCTTCAAAATATACCAATACCCTGTGTAACTCTCAGAGTGCAGGAGTCCTTGCACATAGAACATTTCTTGTGCACAGAAGCTGGATATTTATGAAAAATGCAATTACTTATTATATATTACAGTAGGAAACAGACAACTGGGAAGCCTGACAGAATTGTAGGGAGCTGAGCAGGGGGGTGACATGCTCCAGGGGACTGTTGGTACAGGAGATGTGCCTCATAGCCTCCTGCCACACTAAGAAAACCTAGTGTGGGCTTTAGCAGTTATGTCTTATGTGCCATACAGGAATAAGGAATAGTGTGACTAATAACAAGTCTTCATTTGTTATTTGGGAGATTTAAGACTTAGCTCTTTTTTCAAAATGGCATAGGTCAAAAAGTTTCTTTCTTAATTAATGTCATTAATGTGGTAATAGTCATTTTAAAATTAAAATCTGACAGCTTCTTGAAGTGCTTCATCTAACAATTTCATTGTAGGACATTGTACTGGACCACCTTCTCTCCTATCTCTCCTCTCTTCAGAATACAACTTAAGAGTACATCAGTATCTGGGACAGAAGAAAAGCTTCTTGCTGTGTAGATGTCTGATTTCTCTTGGACAAGCCTTTGCATCATGGTATCTTCAGTTAATCTTCAGATTTGCTTTTGGTCTACATGTGGGTAAAATGTACTGGGATTGATGTCTATGTGTTCATACAAAGAACAGATGCTGGGAGCTGCTGCTCAGGAATTTGTCTCATATCTGATAGACAAAAGTTCTGGTACTGAGGTTTCATTCAGAATTAATTTATGAGAAATTTGCCTATGGCATAAATATGAATCTGTATTTAAAATGTATTTGATGTCAATTTAGGAAACTTTCTCTTAAATGTATTATACATATGTAACTTTCTTATTTTTTTGCAGTTTCCTTATTTATTTTTATTTCATATTGAAATGAGTAATGAAAAGTAAATTTTATTCATTGTATCCTTTGTAAATTTGCCCTTACAGCTACATGGAGAGAATGACTGGTTTTCCACATCTTAAGATTTAATAATGAAATTTGATTTTCAAAGGGAATTGCTGAAATACTAAAGTCTCTATTGGAATAGTGTGTTACATAGCTCACTCTTGTTAAGAAGGAGAGGATTTCTGAGAATTAAAAAAATTATCTATCAATATTATAGATACTGATATATATGGAGTAGTCAGTTTTTCAGCTCAAGCCCATTTTGAAAGTTCCTTTTCAGTTCTGGCATGTTTCTGTCACAATTTAAAAATGCCCTATTATTATTGTTATTATTATTATTTTGAGAAACACGAAAGAGAACATGATGTTACATAACCCATAGCTTTATAGAGGCACGTTTCTTGCTTTCACTGTGACTTCAAACAAAATTTGAGGTTCACTGCTCTTTTTTCGCAAAATAAATTGTTTAATCTTTTTACCTTATAAAAGCTCCCATGTGGATTCAAAAGTGATGTTCTGAGAATATCAAGCACTAAGTAGTTCGGGAGCTTGTTATCTGAAAACTCTCTATCTCTCTTGGCTGTACTGTTGTAATGGGCATCACCAGTGACCGGTAGAAAAGTGAAAAGTTTTCCCTATGGAAATGTTTTTGAGATGGAGAGACTTGCTTCAAAATAGAAATGAATGCACAGTCAGTAATTTCAGGAATCTGGGGGAAAAAATAGGTGTATTTTGAAATTTGGCTTGATTTGGGACATCAGATAATTTTTATATCAAGTTTTGATGTTTTGCCTCTCCTCAGTAGGAGGCCATGTCTTTTCCATGCCTTAATACTTACCTGTCCTTTTCATAAAGATTTTTCTCCATACAGACTAATTAGTTACCACTCCATATAAACTCCTTAGAATTGTAAGACTTTTTTTTGTCACATTACTCAGAAATAAAAGGAAAAATGGGGATTTTAAAATTGAATTTCAAAAGAAATTATGGTTTCTAGGCTCTTTTTTTTTAACTGCTTGTTAACAAAATAAAACTTTTGATATTATGCAGTATTTTAGCTTCTGTATAGTAGACATACTATATCAATTTCAAAATTATTTATGACTTTCAAATTTCAACTTCCTAAACTTCTTCTTTTTTTTTTTTCCTTCACTTTTTAGTGATTACATTCCATTTCCATGGATACATGCTATCATGTATACTATAAGTTCAATAAAAACCATTCTTCCCATTTATCCTGCCTTCTGATTCCAAGTTCTCTCTTGAATATCTTCTTATTGATTGACTGGTGCTTTATGCTACACAGGGAATTTGTCTTTTTTCTTTGTGCTCTCTATGATGTATGAAAAATACCTTCAGTCAAAAGCAAGCTTTACTTTCCTGAATCTGATCACATTTTCCTAAAGAGCAAGATAACAGTGAATCTGTTTGTGAAATCAGCAGTTATGATAAAATCTTGTGTATGTGTTTTACTTTTAATGTATTTTAATAAATATTTTTAAAAGCAACAAATTCTGCATCTACATGCCCATTGGTGAATGACAAATGGCATGCCAATGATGTGAACTAAATCTGCTATAGCCACATTGCAGATGTAGGTATCAGCAATAGCTTTCTTCTGAGATCTGCAATAAATTGAGGAACATGAAAATGATTATTTGACATAGTTACCATCTTGTTTTTCAAGGATGCTTCTGATAGAAGCTACCTTAAAACTGACTGCACCCTGACAAGCACATGGCTGGAACCATTATTTTAAAGTCAGGGAAAGTCTGTCAAACAAAAGATGTTTCAGGTTAAACATTTTAGGCTCAAATATATATACAAATGGTTTATAGCTTTGGTTTCCAGTGAGGTTTAATTGGATATTTAATTTATTAACAGTAGCACAATTATCTATGCTCTCCTTTGAGAGCTCTTAGGTGTTCAAAGAAAGCACAGGTCTGATAGGCATAGAAACTAACATAAGTGAGAGGAGAGATGAGAGTGTTCTGGTGATGCAGTCAACCCAGTGCTGAATCTTGCTTTATAGAAGCAGATAGAATGCCCCTGAGTGCTTAATATATAAAAAGGAAAGAGGAAGGATCCTCCAGGAAAACAAAACAAAACAAAAACAATCAAAAAACACGATCAAAGGTGATTACATGACTTAAAGATGGTCTTAAAAAGTTTAACCTACTTAAGGTGCACTACTCAATTAAAAGCATATGCAGTGTCCACCTAAGTACAGACAGTCTGTTTTTGCCGGTCTCATAAAGTACTTATGTAGTTTTTCATGAAATATGTGCTTTCCTAGATATCTTTCACAAAATGTATTTCCTATTTAATGCAATCCTAACTGCAGGCTTGGAGGAATGTTACACTAGTCGTTAAAAGAACTCTTGACTTAAAATTGCCTTATTCTATATAAATCAGGGAAATAAGCACAAAGCATCTTTTAAAAATGCTGTCATTTATGAAATATTTTTAATTAATTATTTGAAAGATTATTTGAGTGTCCATCGTATAGGAATCAACTTACCTAGCTTCATTTACAAGTTAGATGTCTATTGTAAGCTGTTTGCCTAGGCTCATGTCCTCTTTGATTTATTGTTTTTTTTTTGTTTTTTTCATTCTCATTGGCAGACAGAAGTATCTGCAGCTGGGAGAATTCCTCCTGGCTACCTAGAAACCATGTATGGAAGTCTAACTAACTCAATTGTTTCCTAAAAGGAGCTGTTCAAGAACAGTTCATAGTTGCATATTTTTGTGTTTTGTTCACTGTATGTTATAAACCATCAAATAACTACATTTCCAAAGACACAAATTTAAGCTAGAGAGAATGAGCCAGATAAAAGTATTTATTTCAAACATTTTTAATAAATTATGAAGTATGATTCACTGCCATCTGGCTCTGATGCTGAAACTAAAGCCAGACATCTATAAAGTATATCTCTTGGCACTAATGACTAGAGCTTGTGGAGAGAATGACGCATGTGATCTTTTTCCTCTAATGCCTATAGCTTTGTGAAAGTTGAAGGATGTAAAATTTCCAGAAAAGTAAAGCCCCTAACTGTGTTTCCTTTAAGACATCAAACGACACTATTATATCTGAACACAGTTTTCAAAACATCTGAAAGCTGCATGCACATGCCTTTTAATTCACATTAATAGGGTAAATCATAATAAATGATAAATAACTTTTGGACTCTGAATGAGAATCTCATATTCCATACTCTAAGGCTTTATGCTATATTCAATCTACAAAGAATATGTAGTGAACAGTTTAAAGCTACCTAACTTCTGCTGAGAGGGAGTAGAACGGATAGACAGACATAGGACTTGCTTCTTAATACAAATTAAATTTGGCCAAAATATTCTTTATGTGTTTTGTGTTTAGACGAGACCTTCAAATGGAACTGCCCAAATGAGATCAGAGCCAAAGGTAGGGAAAATTCCCTCCTTGGCTGTCCCATGATTGGCATAAAGTTATATTGCAATACCCGTTGTTCCATACTTTACTCTGAGGTTCAGAACACTATGCCTGCAAGACATGTATTTTCTTACTGGTTTTTGTATCATTCTCTATAGGCGTAGATATTTTTCAGAGACCTCGCTGTTTAAATGGTAGTTCATGCAGTAAACCTTATAATATCAAATGACTTTATCTATTTTTTATAGTTTGGAACTGTTTTATCGTTTATTAAGGCAGAGATTCTTACCTTTTGCAAAAACTGTCCCATTACAAAACAGACAAACAAAACAAAACAAAAAAAACTATGAAAAAAAAAAGGAAAAAAAAAAAACCCTACACTGAAGGAAAATAATAGCTATAGCCTCTGTTTCAAGCTTCTTTCTTTTCATTTGTTCAATGATTTCTACTGTCCTATTGTAGATTTAAATTTGTCAATCCGCATATATTAGCTGGGCTTTTCTTGTGGATAATTTCTATCCCTGAAGTATCCATATATATACCGATGAAAAACATGCAAAAACACAGCTGCTGTTCAGCAAAATCTGTGAATATGTCAAGTCTGGAGATCTATCTTGTCTTTAATTCTTCTACAGATTAAACTAATTAAATAAATGGATTTCAATGAATCTAATCCATTGCAAAAATAAGTGTTGAGCAGACAAAACAATGTGATAATCTATATACTGCCTGAATCCAGTCAGTACTTTGGGAAACATGATAAGTGCATTATGTTTTGTCATCAGTCATTATTTATCTTCTCTAACTGCATTGTGTATTGTCATCAACATTTTATTTATTTCCTTCTGGACACAGAGTCTTTGCTAATTAGAAGCTGAAGTATTAATTTGCAAGTGATCTTACATATCAAAGACAAGATGACTTGTAAGAATTACATGTTTACAAACACAAACAAATAGCCTTTCATCAAATAAGAAAGGTGTAAATGTCATCCCTCACGGGCTACAACAGCAGATAGCATTGGCCTTAAAGTCATCCTCCTGCCCAGGTCTATCCCAAATGCTACACCACAAAAGCCGAACACTTCCAGCTCGACTTGGAAGTTTTTCAATTCCCAGTAGTGAGGTCAGTCACTTCCCTTCTGGTCTCATGTTTGGAGTTTGTCTACACAGGTCCAAGAGCAGCAGCCCTACAGCTGCCTAACACAATTCTTTAGCCCCTTCAAGCTAATGAGCACGAACTGTGCTCCATCTTGGAACATTTTTGTTTTCATGTTTATTTTCCTCTAGTAGCTGAAAAAAGATTCTACACCTTTGCCTCCATGCCTTCTCTCACTCAATCTTACTTAGCAATGAAGTATTCAATTCCAATTAATTAACTATCTGATCTGTTGAAGCAATGATAAGCAATAACTACATGTTTGTCTTCTAAGATATTTTGATCCAAAAATGTATTACTACTTAGCTGAATCTTAGCTGAATCTCTAGCACTCATGTGAGACATTTGTTAATCTCTGTGCCAGTGTCACTGCGAGAAGTCTTGTATTCTAACATATATAGATTTTAAAATTATGTTATTTTTAAAAGAATTTCTGAAACAATTAGTATCCTAGAAAACAGAATAAATAGACAGCATAGTGTCTCAGTTCAGAGATCTTTTCCATCTCAGCAGAATAAAGCTTTTCTGAAATATTTAGTCCTGGTTTATAGAGAGCAAATATGCATCTCTAAACCTTCTTTTCTTTCATTTTTTAAAGAATCCTAGGTGAGTTCTCCATTCTTCTATTTCTAGCAATTGTTTTTTTTTTTTTTTGTTTTTTGTTTTTTTGTTTTTTTTTGTTTTTTGTTTTTTGTTTTTTGTTTTCCAGTCTGAGTTTTTCTTTCCTGGAAACAGCTGGTAGGAATTCCATTTCAGATCTTGTTGTAAAGCCTGGAAAATGGTATTAACAACTCCCTTTTCTCTCCGGAAAGGCAGATCCTTACATGCATTTCAGCTGTGTGTGCCTCTCAGGCAGCTTTAGCCTATTGGCAGCCCACAGCAATCCCAGGAGTTTTTCCTCTGTTGTTTTCCAACTGGCAGCAGTGCTTCCTATTTATTATAAAAGAAAATTATGTGGGTCTGTGCTATTGAGTATTACCGTATTTCTATGGCTCTCATTCTTCCTCTATCTTTAAACTAGTTCTATCTTTACATCCTCATCACATCAGCCAAATCTCTACAGTATATCATTAGTAATAACATTCACACAACCTTACACTTTGCCTCAAGTCTCTGAGAAAAAATATGGAATCTGACTGGCCCTATAATCCTGGAAGTTCCAAATTAAGTAATTTCTCCTCAAAATCTTTTAAGAAAATTTGTTTTTTATCAACATCATCAAGTACCATCCACATTTTAGCTAATTTTTTTTCTCCTCATCTTATAATTCTGTAACTTATCAGATTTTTCTTTGGATGAACTAATGAATTCCAGCATGATAACATGTAAAATCTATAACGAAGTCATTGATCTGAGCAGATTAGCCGTGCTGCAGCACTTTCAGTAATTATCTGCTGGTGACTTTACTACCAGTTGAGAGTCCAACTGAAGACTCAGACTGCAACAATAAGTGTTGCAACACTTCTTTGCAATCTCTAACTTAAGAAAATCTATTTTATTACTTGCTATTAGTTACCTTATTAAAAATCAAGTTAATCTGAAATGCTTTATAGCTAATTCAAAGTGTATTTCATTCCCTTTTCTCTTGATACCTTTTCTTCAAAACTTCAAGTCAAACTAATGTGGATGATTAGGTTTGTCTGGATCACATTCCATTCTTCACACAAAACCATATTCATTGTCCCAACAGCTGGTCTGCCAAGTAGATTTGCTAGGAGAACTGCAGTGTTTCTCTACCATTTTCTTTTTAATTTAATAGCAAAATATCTCAATTCCATCTGTTAATCTATAGAGATGAAATTTATTCACACAAGGAAGGACAGCTGAAAGTCATCAAATTATAATAATCTTTAAACTAGATCTCAGTGCACAGGAAAATCTTATGTGAGAAATTCATTAGGACTTTCAGTTACTCTCTCTCAATAAGTTCCAGATAACATTACTTTGACACTTAAAATGTTTCTTCCTCGGTGGCTGACCTGAAAACTGGGGAGCTGAAGTTCCAAGGTTCTTTCTTTACGATGTAACATCAACCAGAGATGCATTTTTTTTTTTTACGGGGAAGTAAATAAATATGAATTTTAATTATTAGAGAAAGAATCTAGTTTCTTTCTCTCTTAGAAGTACTGACTCTGTAATGCTGAAAAAAATTAAAATGCATGCATGAGAAAATACATAAATCATAATCATAACAAGAGAAGACAACTGAAGACGAGTCATTGAGTAGAATCTGCTTTGTTTAGAGGAAGGTGAGCGTTTGGTGTGGTTATTTTTGAAAACATAGTTGTGTCTTAAATATAAATTCATCTGAAGAGTCTGAGTTAGTGACTGTCCTTTTTGTGCTGTAACTACCATGTTAAATTTTTAATGCACTATTTTCAAATCTTTTTCCTATGTATAGATGCTCATGACAATAAATTTGAATGCTTGTAATTTTATTGAACAAATACGGTTTAAATTATATTCTTTTCAAGTAATTGTCTTTGTGTGTTCCCTCTGTCTCTCATATTTTTTATTTAAGTTAGACAAAGGCCTTTCATGAGCAAAAAATATCTTTGTTCTTTCTCAGTTTCCTTCTATTCTATTATTTTAGAGACTCTATAATTAATTTTTTAGAAACTCAATGATTTTTTTTCCTTTCTATTCATTCATACATTTAAAAGTTCATATTGCATCATGTCCATTTCAGACATACTGTTTCTACATTTCCTCTCTTCTGCATTCAGACTATGAATGCTTCTCAGTTCACCAGCCATCAGATTTTTGGTAATTTCAAGGGAAGTTTACCAAAGCTTGAGAGCTAACATATAATCATTCATAAGCAGGCCTTTGGAAATTTTTATAATTCCAATATGCAGGTGTGGGATCTGCCTGTTAATCCATGATGAGTGTAACATGTATGCCTTACACTACCATATTTATGTTGATGATATGTGTGGATGCAGAATTTATGGTAGCATCAGACAGTTGGAAAAAAATTACATGCTATACAGAAGAAAAAAATCTCTTAGAATGTTGGGTTATATTTTATGACCCAGAAAACTTCAGCAACTTCAGCAGTTTTACTTTCTACAGTGAAAAAATCTTGAAACATGAATTCACATCATGTGAGAATCCTTGGCGGAAGCTAAGGACCTTGTTTCCAGAAGCAAGGTCATGCTAGATAAAAAAGCTTTGTATCATAGAAAGCTTCTGTAAATGGGCAAAAGTTAGATAGAGCTCTTTCGTTGAAATAATTGTAGGTAGTACAGTTTTCAAAGGAGAAAAATAGTATCTGATCTTAATAAAATTCTTTAAATATTGTAACATAAGGCTAGAGCCACAGCTGAAGTTTAAAGTCCATTGTATTCATCACTTAAGGTCACAGAAACAAACTGCCCATAAATTTACCATAAAGGTGAATTTTGTAGAATCATAGAATCATAGAATGGCTTGGGTTGGAAGGGACCTCAAGGATCAACAAGATCCAACTGCCCTGCTGCAGGCAGAGTGCCAACCTCATATCTAGTAGTAAACCAGTCTGCTCACGGCCCCATCCAACCTGACCTTGAACACTTCCACAGACAGGGCATCCGCAGCCTCCTGGGTAGCCTATTGCAGCACCTCACCACTCTCTTTGTAAATAACTTAATTTTGTTCCCTGCTGCCTCTCTCCCCAGAATAGAAAAGAACACATATTTAGGACATGGAGTAGAACTTTTCTTGAACTCTGGATGAAACTGGCTAATGAAATTGAGTAAAGATTTGGACATAATAGTTTTGACAGAAGATTTCTGACTTAATGAATATCCTTAAGACTTCTCTTGTATATGCTATACTCCTACATTACAGAAGTGTTTATAAAAGGTGTCTAATCTTTTGCTTCTTCAGCAGTATATAGTTGTGTTTCTTATTAAATATGTATAATCAGGTGGTTTGGATACCTGAAATACATAGAATTTACAGTACGAATTTATTTCTCATAACTGCAAATGGTTATGACAGGAATGAGTGCACATTAACTCTGATTTGTTTTCAGTAACACAGCATATTTTTTTGGAGAAAAGATCAGTCAAGAAGAGTAGCGATTTTTATCCAAAAGTTTTGCATTCTCAAGGAATATAGACAGCTCTGTTCTCAGGAATAGAGACAGAACTGGTGACAGCTTAATCAAATAACAAACAGACAAAATAAGTGCTTTTTTATTCAGCTTCATTCCATTCCAGACTGATTCCTACATGGAAAAAGCCAGCTGTAGAACCTTACTGCTGCTTTCACTTGGGTTTGGCGTCATTTATCACTGTTCTCACTTTCTCTGGTGCCTGTGGCATGCTCAGATTTTGTCTGAAGCACAAGTTCACATCTGGTTGCTACACTGTCCTGCAGTTTGGTACCAGACAAATGTTCACCTCATTTTAATCAAGGAAATGCATCTTCTGGTTTCATTGCTTTTTGATCCTTTATCTTGCTCTTTTCTCCACTGCTTGTATACCAGAAAGACTAGAAGATGTGGATTTAATTCTTGTTTGCTCCACTGATTCAGTGCATGTCCTCTGGTGTGTCCTACTGCTTGATTAAACAGCACATACAGCTCTGCGTACATTTATAATTCACATTAAGAAATTCAATGATTCTTCTTCATATATGTTTGTAAACCTCACTTTCTTTTAACTCTGAGCAAAATACTGCTCATTTTGATTACAGTATTTATTACCTATTGAAGTTTCTTGGTCAACCATTTCCTCAAAGAATTATAAGATTAAATTCTAATCAGACATTTACTGAAAGATTTATTTTTGCATATGTAACAATACTCCAGGGCTCTTGAAAGTGAGGCCTTGTATTCAAATGCACTGAAGATTTAAAAGAAGACACTGGGAGCAACTCTTCTGATTCCTGCAGCTTTGCTGAACTTTTGTTCAGCAGAAAAAAGTCTGTCCAGGAAAAGACAGAAGTAATGTTACCAGAAAAGACATTAGATGGGAATAGTACAAAAGTAGGTTGTTTTAAATAATGTATCTCATGAAGCAGATTATCTTCTCTCTACTGCAAACTCTCTCTCTAGAAATGCTAGTTAAAGATTTGCATTGCCTCTCTTTCAATAAACAAATGAGATCTGAAAGTGTTCTCTTCAGAATGTAGGGTGAAAAAATGCAACCCATATATTGAAAGGGGGCAGCTTGTGATTAGATCAAAATAATGTTTGGAACATTGTACAGAAGGATGCTATTTATCCTGCTTTCGCTTAGCCTTTCTTCAACCGCTTCTGAAATACTGAAACATCTTCATTTCTTTGTTTCATATGCATCCTCTGGCATTTGCAAAGATTTCACTGTTAAAGTTTCTTTAAAAATTCTGCCTATGAATTATTTAGAATAAGCATGCTCTGAGCACTGCCTAATTGCCTAATTTTATACTTAACAAAACTGTTGTCAGTTTCAATGGGTGTACTAGGACTCTGACACTGCTGAGATGCTGCTGTTGGTTTTGCCCATGCTTACCTTGAAGGTCTATTGCTTAGCAGTCAAAGTAATCAGAAGCTGTGGTTTGAGCCAAGTTGCTGACACAAATGTGAGAGAATAGCCAATTTTTCTGCATATCAACTATGCCCTTCTTGTAAGTGATGCAGTTTTGTTTCTTATTTCTGGGATGAAAAATAATATAAAGCTTGAGATTGTTCAGAAGGATAGTGTATATCAACAGTTCAGTGGAAATAGTTTTATTTAAGTGAAGAACAGACCCTTCCACTTTCATGCAATAACCCCATCTGCACCATCATGGCAAGACCAGTGCTGGAAAAGCAAGTTAGATGTTACTTCTTATTTTTCCCCACTGACATCCACTGGGGCTGAAGACCTAATGTATGAAGCAGTACATGTATTTAAACAGTTTCACAGCTTTTTATGACTGGATAGTGAACAATCTTCATTACCTGAACACAGTGCAAAGTTTCAGAATCAGCAAGGAACTGGGTACCAAGTAAAACAAGATGGTAGAAACAGTCTCTGAATTGCTTAGGATCTGTTCTGCCTTTTAAACTGCTGGGATGATTACGGAGCCAGGAGAACTGCTTCATCTGCTTCTATGATTCCATGTTTCAGCACTGTAAAAACAGTTCCACTGTATCTTTGACTCACATAGGTAAAGTGAAGGACAGAAATTCAAGATCAACTGTGAAACTCAAGATCAAGATTAACTGTGTGACATCACTTCTATGTCAGACATAATCTTCTTTAGTCTTTGTGTGTGGTACACTATCTGCTAGTAGGAGAGTGAAGAAGCCTTCTGCATGTTCCTCCTGTATTTACAGCAAAGCTCCTATGTCTTTCTTTGGTTTCTCTTGCAGTCTACTGTCCACCCAGCTGGATTAAAATAACACTGGTGTGGATAACTGTCTCTATTTTTTTTGACAGATCGATTTTTATTTTGGGTAAGTGAGGGATGGGGGAGAAGAAGAATATACTGATTAGAAAATGCTGAAAATGTTGCTCAATATATTATATTTTCCTTGAATCATAGAATTTTGATAACATTGTAGCAGAAGCTTGTAGATTTATATGCAAGACCAAAATAAATTAAATGGAAGAAAAGCTCCCATAGCATTTTTTTTTAGTAAATCCCTAATTACCCTGTAGTTGGCATTACAGAGCAGTTGTTTATTTGTTTAATTCTGATGAATGAACTGGAGCTCAACTATTAAGGAAAAACATTTTTCTTCACATGATATGACTTGACTTCATATAAGTCTGATATTAACATGCATAGAATATAAGGCAATGTGTCATGAAATAGACAATATTTAAATATAATGGCCCCATTTAATTTTTAATCCTGATTTTACTGCTTGACAGTTATGTTGCACAATAGCCCTTATTAAAACCCTCTACATTCCTTTTTTTATATACTGACTTTATGCTGCAAATTAAAGATACTTCCTTATTTTAAAATAAATATGAAACAATAAATGACCAATGGAAAGGTCATTCTGACCCGTCCCAATGAGTTGAAAGGAATGGAAAATTATAATTCTTTTTACAAGTTGAACTGCTGACTTAAAATACAACCATCCCTCCCCACAAATCTTTTCTTAGAGTTACTACATTCTTCTTGGTAAAGACGCTCCCCTAAGCGCTTTGGCTTAGATCATGCAAGGGCATCTTTCTCTCCAAGATGACTTTGTGTTTAGCAACCTTCGCCTTTCTCCCCAGCAGCCAAACATCTCCAAGATTTTACTAAATGTGGAAACACCCCTGCACTAAAGATGAGATAAGCATCAATCCCAAAGTGAGATTTTAAACCTATTTGCTTACTTATTTACTTATTTATCATTACAAAGAAAGAAATCCCTCAAAGTGTATAAAATTGTAACAGCCTCCGTCTAGATGCCCCTCACTCCCATTGAGGTCCCTGGGAGCCCCCAGGAAATTTCACCCTCCTTGTTCCTGAAGTGGCAGCAGTACCTGGAACCCGCAGAGCCCTAGCAACCCTGACTCCCTCAGATCCCAGCACCTGTTAGGACTGTGCTGTGCCCCTCCAGCCTTCATGCAGGAGCTCATTCACCTGTGGCCATGCAGGCCTCTGGTTTGCTGAATGACTTCAGCAGGACAGGGAGAGGTTCCCAGCATGTAGCCCATTGCTGAAAGCTCACATAAGTGCTCAGTCTAAAACCCAGCATGATAGTAACCTTGGAGAGACAAATGAACAGGCAAAAAACATCCCAAAATTTCACTCTGTGAATGCATTTTAGAGATCTTTGGAAAGCATGCTATCCTATCTCACACCTATCTCATTACTTACTTTGAGTTACACAACACTTATATCCATGCAGCTTTAAACCTTGCAGAGTCCCTCATAATCAATTAGGATGAAGTGCAGAAATGATCCTATCTGCCTCACGTCACAGTGAGTGTCACTGCACTGTGGCACAGTTGCTGAGCTGTACTAGAACAGAGAGCATCGGGCAGCTCTGGTTCAGGATTTTCAAAGCAGAGCATCTGTTTCTGATTCCGATAAGCAAAGACAGTGTCATAAATAACTTTTTAGTTCCTTTAATAGGAGTATGTGAATACAATTAATTCAACTAGCAGTTATTCCTCTTCTGTGTGTGTGTGTGTGAATCTTAATACTTTATATTCAATAAATACATGAATTAAGGACTCCTGAAGCTAAGCTATGACAGCACCCCAGTGCTGACAGATTATTCCCAGCACTGCCTTTCACACCTCAGTATCATTTCAGCAAAAATATTTCAAATTGGTTGGACATTAATTAGCTGTAAAGCACCTGATTCCTCTCACTTCAAAGACATCTATCAGTTGATTAGGTTCAGATTAACTAGATTAACATCTCATATTCTGTAGAAAAAACTTGCCCAAACTTTCTGAGTTGCCTCAGAAAAAATCCCTCTGAGAACACTGCAGCTCTGTACATAGAGGTATAAGAAACATGAAGTGCTTCATTGGAGCAGACACATGAGAAAGGCTGCTGGGAAAAATAATCAATTTGGGAAACAGCAGTGTATGTTTTACACCCAAAGGAAAGTGGAAGCCTCAGGGGCATATTCGTCATTGATGTGCTCAGGAGATGAAGGCTTCTCAGATTGCTGCCAGCTGCCTTTTGTGCCCGTGACTGAGCCATCTGGGATGCTTTAGCTGCACCCAAAATTTCTAATGGAGATGTGCAGCATAGCTGCAGGTTTCATCGCTCTTACCCTTCTCTTTCTAAAGATCACGGTTAGAAAATTTCCCCTTAAAAGAAATTAAGTGAATCTATGGCAGTCTGGCAGAACCAGGTTAAAAGTAAATAATATGTGCAATTTGAGGGCTGCTCTGAAAGTAATGCCTCCTATTTCATTATGTTGGTCCACAACATCAGAGGCAGATGTTGATGGTATGGCTGTAGAGGCTGAAACTTTCCACCATAATTCTGCTACATTTTGTTGCGATGCAACAGACAGGGTGCAGAGAGGCAGTCTGGCTCAGTTGCATCTGGCATGGAAGTGCGTATGAAGCAAAGGAGTGGAATTGAATTCCTTTGTGTGAAAAAAGATGACACCCACTGACATTCATCAATGCTTGCTGAACATTTATGGTGACCTTATGAGCACAGCAAAGTGGTGGGTGGCATAGGTCTGCAGAAGTAGGGACAAGCAGCCCAGAACAAGGACTTTAGTTCATATGTAGAGGGTCTGATTCAGGATGGAATATTCTTGGAAAGCATTATATGGTAAAAGCAGACATCAGTATAGGTCAGTGTGGAAAATCAGATAAAGACAGATGAATGTGGCCAATACACTCCTTAGAAATATCAAAATAAATACTGAAGAGAAAAAGAAGAGATATTCACTTAAATTGGTGTAGGGAGCATTATGCCATTTAAATGTTTTTACAGCATAGCAAAATCATGGAAGACTTGGAAAAGCAGGATGACAACCTTAAGCCTGGAAAACAGACTCGTAGAGAGAGTCATGGGGTGAAGGGAAGAGACTGAATCTGTTTTCTTCAGAAAAGAAAAGATCAGAAGCTTATAATGTCATCATTTTATGGTTATCAACATAAGGAAAAAAAAATATTAGAAGTAAAAGCCCTTTGCCCAGACAGAAATGCAATTAAACTGAGTTTGGAGACTGAATTAGAGAAAAAAGAGCAATGGAATTAAGATATCAATTTGCAGCAAAACCACTGGAACATCTCACCAAGCTTAAAGACAGGTTCTACAGCACTGAAACAATTTTAAAGTGGTCAGTTTTTTTGACATATATGCCCTTGCTTAAATGGAAATTAATTGGAAAGAGTATATCTTAAATTACTTTACAGGAGGACAGACAACAGGTCTCAGTGTGGTGAGAAAGCTGATGTCACATTTAGGAAGTGTGGTGTTTATCCTTTTGGACAAAATTTTGTGTATGGATTCATATATTCAGACTGCAGATATGGTAACAGAATGGAGATTCTTTTGGCAGTTTGTGATGTTGTGTACCTTCAAGCAAATAAGGCAGCAAATAAGAAAATACCGACTGAGAGGAAAATTACTTAATTTCTTTCTATTCTTCATTTTCAATAGACAAAATTGACAGTTATTTTGGATTCATAACAGTTTTGACTCATGACTGGCAACATGCTGCAACCTTATCCTGTCTGAACTGCACAAGAATCCCCTATGTCTGGTTTGGCACAAGCAATGGAAGAAAAATGGCTCCTAGCTGATCTGAGGGATGTTTACCTGGAAGAGGGATATAAGTGGAGTAAGTAATTTGAATTAAGATCTAACCAGGGTAGACTGGTACTCTGGAGTCTGTGTGCTCATTTTTTTCTCTTGTTCTCTTTTTGGTACACTGATTTTTAATTATTTCAGAATGACTGGAAGCACTTGAAGAGAAGATAGCAGAGTTCCTTGCTTATTGCAAATTCCCTTGAACTGCAGAGATGAATTTCAAGTCTACTAAATACACAGAGATGGTGGATTAATCAGAAATAATGTCATGATAATTTTCTTTACTTTCTAAAACAGGCAAAGCTGCTTTCTAAGAAAGGCAAAGCTGGAACTTATATGGAAGGAAAAGAAGTAGCAAGGGGAAGGAGGGGATCAAATGATACAGAGGAACTGCCACCCAGAGGTGACTTTCAGAAGCAAGTCACAAGCCTTTAGGCCTCTAGTTTCTTGTTCTCACGCTCTGACATTTTAGATGTCAACAGCAAATGTCCCATGTAATTCACAGGAATTTATCTTCATTACTGTGTCCCTCCACTGTGCTGAAAGACTCAGAATGTACTTCTCTGAAAACATCATAGTCCTCCTGACAAGAATTTCTTTATCACTTTGAAGAAGAGGGCTGAAAAACCTACATTTTACTTCCTGTTTTTTTGCAGATACATTTCTACATGGAAGCTCAATTCTTTGAAGGCATATTTAGTTCAAAGCCCCAAATAACAAGCCTGTTTTCCCCTTTCCCTGCAAAAAGGCACGGCTATGAGCAGTGATACAACTCTGCACTGCTTTCTTGTAGTGTTCTCCTGCTGTTACCTTCTTACGGGTACAGCACAGCTAGGATGCTTTCCAGGACTAAAGGAGTAACTATAATAAGTCAATACCACCAGGTGGTGCTGCGAAACATCGTTTTCCACATCTTTTTAATTCCTGTGCAGAGTGCAGTAGGCCGAAGGTCTACCAAGTATCTAAATTGAGCTTGGTCGGTTTTATAAAGAAACTGTTCTTGGGGATGGGAGAGTAAGAGGGTGTTGTCATCTCTGCCTGGGGACCTCAGAAGAGACATATCTGAGACAAAATTCCTAACAAATAAGCATTTTATGGGGTTCAAATGTTTAAAAGATCAAAACTCTGCATGCATTTTGACAACTCCCTCCCCTCCCCTACAAAGTAAATACTTTTTACTACTAATTCTGTGGAAACAAACTGGTGTGTAGAGTCCAGCCATCGCCTTTTCTTTGACAGAGTTGTGTAGCAAAGCATAATGAATTTGGAAAAATGGATAATGAAAGAAAACACTTGTTAATAAGTTTTCTCTACTCAGATAGCAGTGTCCCAGGTAGCTATGTTCACAGTAAAACTGAGGGAATTGGAATAAAAATAATAGTTGCCACACTGAGAGCAAGCACAGACTACACTTTTTGATTCTGTTCTTTCATGTTTTCTTTAGATATGCCTGCTGGTCCCATGTGCCTAAGAGTATAAAAGCAGTATAACCCTAGTGTTACATAATAAATCTCTGTTTGTGAGAATCCTTCTTTGTTTTTTGGCTCAAAGCTTGCTTCCTGAGGTATTTCTTGTGATAAGACTCTGATTAATTTGTTCAGGAGGTAAGTGATGGGTGCTACCATGTGAAAATTGACATCACTTTGTGGACATTTGAAAGCACCTTCCTCCAGAGCTGCTTGCCTCCAGAAGAGAGTGCTCAGGAGTGTTTACTGGTGGAACATCCGGCCTGTGACTAAATAGCTCCAGCTTGGCATGGGAAAACTGGGGAATGATACCATCGTGTCCTGTGAAAAACAGGGTGCAGGTAGGCATCCCTGCTCCCTCTTATCTGCTGGCAAGACCTGGAAGATGGGAACAAAGGAGTTTCTGCTGAGATCCCAGAGCCAGAGGCTGCCACTCCAAGGAGAGCTGACTCAACCAGTTTGGATTTGAGCTGTCACTCCAGAGAGTTGACTCGACCACTTTGGACTTATAAATAAATTGGCACAACCATTGAAAAGGGGTCATCATCACTGCGGTCACCATCATCATCAACAAAACAACAATTCCCGACAACCCACCACTACTGAAGATCAATAACTGAACTATGAACCTAACTGGATCCATGGCGGTGACTATGTCCCTCTTGCTTCCTACAAAAATTCTTTGCTTCTTCTTTCCTATCTTTCCTATCACCCTCCTTCCCTTCCTCATCACCCTAATTTGTAATTGTATCTGCCCTCCCCTTCCTCATCTCCCTGATTAAGATTTGTAATAAACTGGTCGGACCAATGTTTGAACCGTTGTTTCTTAATCTCACACTGGGTATACAGATATTAAAAGAACCTCCTTTCCCTCCTATAAATTGGAGCGAGACTCTGTTTTACACCCCAAGTACTTTACATCTGCAAACTATATAACTAGAGAGAATTATTATTAGTGCTGAAGCATGCACCAGCAGCATACAAGATGAGAAATATTTGTTGAAAACTCAGTACCAAATGTTGATGAATTCCTCTGTGCCCTTACATTTTTTAGCTAATGAATTGGTACTTCAGAACATCCTGGCTCATATGTATATCACCTGAGGTAATATTCTTTCCAGTAAGCAGTTGTTTATTGCTTGAATATGTGTTTTTCGTATTACCATTGACTAGAAACAAGAGTATGTTATACAAAAAATCAGTTTCTAGTGCAAAGATTTCATGCATCGAGAGAGATATTTTTATACCACCCTTAACATTTTTAGAGAAATATAAAAGGTCAGTCAGATATTCATTTTCCTGTTCCTTTTTCTTCCTTCAGTCAACTCATTTATGTCTCAGATCATTTATAATCTCATGGCCGAAGGGCTTGCAGGAATGTGCATGGAAAGTCATGATTTTAGACTTGATGAGGCTATTTTCCTTGCTGAGAAAGAGCCTGGTGCTGTGCCCAAAAACATATAACAGAATGACTTGGGTTGGAATGGACTTTAAGGATCATGTAGTTTAACCCTCCTGCCATGGATAGGGTTGCTAACCACTAGGTTGGTCTGCCTAGGGCCCCATCCAACCTGGCCTTGAACATCTCAAGGAATGGGTCACCCACAGCTTCTCTGGGCATCCTATGGCAGTGCTTCACCGCCTTTTGAGTAAAAAATTTCTCTGTAACATCTAATCTAAATCTCCCCTCCTTTTATTTAAGGTCATCTCCCCTTGTCCTATCACTACCAGAATGTGTAAATAGTTGATTTCCCCCCTATTTATCAGCCCCATTTGAATATTGGAAGGTTTCCATCATGTTTTCCTGGAGCCTTCTCTTCTTTGAACTGAACCTCCATCAGCCTTTCTTCACAGAGGATGTGCTACAGCTCTCTTCATCACCTTGGCCATCTTCATAACCTGCTCCAACAGCTCTATGCCTTTCTTATGCTGGAGGCCCCAGGCCTGGATGCAGTACTCCAGATGAGGCCTCACAAGAGCAGAGTAGAGGGGTACAGTTGCCTCCAATAGCCTCCCTCTTCCTGCTAGCCACTCCAATTTTTATTCAGTTGGCCCTCTAGGCTGCAAGTGCACACTGCTGGCGTATGTCCAGGTTTTCATCTGCCAGAATCATCAAGTCCTTCTCTGCAGGGCTGCTCTCAATGAGTTCTTCTCCCAGTCTGTATGCATATCTGGGATTGCCTCGACACAAATGAAATTCTTTGCACTTGCCCTTGTTAAACCTTAATAGGTTCTTGTGTGCCCAGTTTACAAGCCTGTCCACCTCCCTCTGTATGACATTCCTTCCTTCTACTGTGCAAACTACATCACTCAGCTTGGTGTCATCAGCAAATCTACTGAGGATAAACTCAATTTCACTGTCTATGCCATTGTTAAATATGATGAAGAACATCAGTCTCAAAATGGACCCCTGAAGGATATCACTTGTTACTGGTCTCCACCTGAACATACAGCCACTGACCACAAACCTCTGGCTATGACTATTTGACCAATTCTTTCTCTGCATTCAAATCTGTATCTCTCCAATTTAGAGATAAGGATGTGGTATGGGGCCATGTCAAAGACCTTGCAGAAGTCCAGGTGAACAACATCAATTGCCCTTCCTTTGTTCACCAGTGCCATTACTCCATCACAGAAGGCCACCAGATTGTCACAACCTGCCCTTAGTGAAGTCATGCTGTTTATCTTGGGTCATCTGCTTGTCCCTCGTTTGACTTAACATTTCTTCCAGGATGACCTGTTCCAAGACCTTCCCAGGCACAGAGTAAGGCTCACTGGCCTGTAGTTCCCTGGGTCCTTCTTTCTTCCCTTCTTAAAAATGAGAGTATTTTTTCCCATATGTGGGAATTTCACCTGAGAGCAGTGATTTTTTTAAAATGATGGAGAGCCTCCTGGGAACCACATCAGCCATTTCCTTCAGGACATTGGGATGCTTGTTGTTCAGCCTCATATACTTGTACACATTTAATCTCCTGAGGTAGCATTCCTCTGTTATTACAGTGTGAGGAATTGATATATTTAAATAGAAGTTACATATTTATAAAGGAACAGTGTTTTGTTCTGTGCGGTAACACCATGGTCCTGACTATGCTGCAGGTAAATTCTTTTTCCAGTAAGTGGAACTGGATGGTCTTGTGGGTCCCTTCCAACCTAAACCGTTCTATGATTCTATTTAACAAGCATTGACATAGCAGTACTAGTGAAGGGTACATGTGGCAACCAGGCACGGACTCAGAAGTGAATGGTCCAAATTGTTCTCATGTAACCTGTATACATTCACAAGTTTCCTTTTTTAGCTTTCCCATCCATTCTCACAACTTTCCCATCTGCCTTTACATGTCAACAAAGTATTCCACAAACACATATAGGTGCTTATCCAGTCAGAGCCATGTGCCATTTCTTTTGCTTTCCTCTTGTTCTAGAGATGTCATTGGTTGTCAGCCTTGCTTTCTCATGCTGCTTATCTTGCTTCACAGCTGCTGCTCTGAATAGTCTTTCTTGTATTTCCACAGGTACAAATTCAAAAAAGGAAAGATTTCTGTTTGAACAAGAAGAGAAATCTATAGTTAATCCTCAGCTGCATTTGTGTGCTGAAGCAATACATTCCAATACATATCTAGATCATCTTTATAGTATGTATGCCTGCTGTGCATTTTTGAATTTTAGTCTTGCTGTGCATTTTTGAATTCTAGTCTTACTGTGCAAATATATTCTGCTAACTGTTCTGCTCTTGTTAACTTTATGAATCCCTTCAAATGTATCTGCATCTTCTTTGTTATTGCTTAATGTTGAGAGATCTCAAAGATGTGAAGTTGACACAAGGTCTACATGTTTCCAATTCTGATAACAGAGAAGCCTGCAGGACTGAGACCTAATACACTGTGGCTTTGGTTTGTGGCAGCTAGCTCTTCTCAAGTAAAGGAACAAGCAAGAATGACTTCCCACATATGCAAGTAGGACAACGATGCAAGTCTAAGTCAGAGCTAGGTGGCAATGTATGTGTATCTGGAAAGGTAGGAGCCAAAGTGTTTTGTTTCCTTATATCACAGTAGGAGAAACTAAAGTTACATCCACAAGGATGTACAGAGTTTGAATCAGTTGCGCATATTGTGGCATATTGGTTTTTTTTCATGGAAAATATAAGGAGACTGTTTCCCCTTACAGTTTTTCTTTTGGTCCATTGATCTCCAAAATCACTCATACTTTTATTTCAAAATAGTATTTAATAGAAGATAAGTGTGTTTGCCTATAGCTTATTACAGCATAGGATCATACCCTGATTCATTTAGGTAGAAGAAATAAGGAAAAGTGCTAGGTACTGGGAGTTACTTTTAAGCACAACAGGATCATCAGTTCTATTGAAAGAAACACTGAAGCCATCTTCTGAATGACAAGAGTAGAGAAAGTACTTCACTAGAAAATCTCCGTATTAGTAGCTGCTGGCAACTACCAGCAAAGACAAAATGCAGAAATGAGGAGTGATACAGCTTTCAAAATGTCCTCCTTTCCTAAGCTATTACAATAGACAGGACACTAATTAAATTAACAAATACTTCATTCTCATGATTCTTTCCTTTACATAACTGAAACACACATCTAAGGATCAGATTCAGAACAAAATTCAAACTGCTACTACAGTGTAGGCTGCTGAAACTAAAAGCAAAGTCATGAAAACTCTCTCTCATTGGTCTTGAAATTTTTAACCAGTTGAACCTCAAAAGTTCTTGCTTTATGACTCTGATTATACCCAGAAACTGCTCAGTTTTGGCATGTTCAATAACTCATATTGGCAAAGCTCAATATTGTCTCAAGCTCCAAAAATCTATCTAATGATCTGAGCAAGTTTGTGGAGGTATCATATCTTGTAATTATTCACTGAAGACAGAGATTCTAAGGGAAGTTGTAGGCGAAAGAGGTGAAGTAAAAGCCTGATGTCTGTTATGTTTTTTCCCTAACTTCATATCAATAAAGCACCAATGTTTTACCACCTCATTTAGTTCAAAGTGAATGTAGTGGCCACTGATGCATTTTGTTTGAGTGTAATAGCATAGCCAAATTTGGTATAAAATATATGTTCTTCAGGAACATGGGGAAGGCCATTAACTTAAGAAAAATGGTGAAATGAATTGTTATACTACAGGCATGTTTAAAAACCACCAAATTTTCTCACAGAATATTTAGACGTGTTTATGTGCAAAATAATGTGGCCTGATCATTACTTACTGCAGTAAATTCACATATTCTGTGACACTAATTTAGCCAAACCTTGTACATTCTTATAATTAGGAAATGCAATTAACTCAGTAGTTTATGAACAACTAAACACAGATACAAAGATCATGGAAAATAATCTATTATAGATCAACCGTTTGATATGTTAAAACTTGATCAAGATTTTAACTGACATGTTAGGATTTCAGTTTCTGAGCTTCATATAACAAAGGCAGCAGAAACTACAAGACCTCAATTACAGTCAGGACATTGAACATACTTCAGAAGATATACTTACCACTTCAGGTTAAATAGGTTATATAGGAAAAAAAAGAATCAAAACAAAGAAACAAACAAAAAAACTGCAAAACTCCAGAAAGCAATACGACAGTTTTCTAATAATTTTAAAATAAAATAAAATCCACAAAACAACACACATGAAAAGACCTGACTTTTAACATCACATATACTTTTCATTTAGAAAATGTGTGACAATGTGATGTTTTGTCTCACATTAACTTGATTTATTGTGTAACTTAAAGTACTGTGGCTTCACGTGGTCCATGAAAAATTCTAATATAAGCACAGATGTTAATAGCAGAAATGACAAGAGTACAGAATGCTCACATAAGAACATCATATGTAGAAAATGGGAAGGGACATCATGACTTTTTGCTCAGGCTTCTGCAAAACACAGGAGGATAGTAGGTTGGGGGGAACAGTATTTTTGTGCCGTAGTCATGCAGGCTCCTTCAAAGGTAAGCAGCCTCAGGCCAGATGCAGAGAGGATACTTTTCACATATTTTCCAGTGCTACTCTACTGAGTAAGCATCAGTTAACAGTGATAGGATATTTTACTGTTTATACAATAGCACTGACCAAAGCACTTTTCCAGGAGGAGGAAAGTTGAGCAAATCTCAAGATTAGCAGTTATATTGTCAGGAAAATGTACTAGCAATTGATATGAAGATGCATGGAGTACTTTCTCAGCTAGTGTTGCCATTCAGGCTGAGACACTGTGTCTCCAGGAATGTGAGAATTCTAGGTCAGGAATGTGGAAAAGGAAACATTTTTTGTCTTTCTTTCATGGTTTTTAGATTATGTAGGTAAGACCAATGGTTTTGTCCTGATCCTAGAAGGTTCTTCAACTTTTATTCCAGGAGTTTTTAAATGAATGAACCTTCCAAGAAATGCTGCGTGGGTGTTCAGTTCTGACAGATCTCAGGCAAAAGTTAAGCTCTATGACTCTTTTACACTAATTGCATAACGACCAGCTTCAAGAGGTAGTGACCGAACAGAATAGTCCAGGTTACAAGGATTGCTCCTGGCAAAGTGCCATGGAGGTATTAGTTTGACATTACTACCCACAAATGGAAATCCTAAAGCTGGCGTTCACACTTCTAAGCAAGTGTCTTAAGTACAAAATTATTGAGAAAGTCGTAAGGTGTGTCATCATTTTCTGTTACTAAAGCAATTGGCCATACTAAGACTTAAACTTCAGGTATTTCAGAGTAGATTAGTACAACTAGGTAGTCTGGAATCCATGTAACTACAGCTGCTATTTCTGTAGATTTCATATACTGCCAATGGAAAGAGGTGTATACTTTGGCATTCTGAATCACCTTCCAGAGGCCCCTGAATTTCCTAAATGCATTGGTTGAAGGAGTCAACCAGAAATACTGCATCTTACCTAATGGGGTTAAGGTATAATTGAAACCTTGTTTACCACACCAATGAATACAAGGATAGTGAAATCTGTCCCTTCATTTTACGCCAAGATTTCGTACCTGAAATATAGATAGATTTTCACCAAGAATATATGCTGTGTACAGCAAGCATTTTGAATAGCCTGATTTTTCAAATTTTGGGTCAAGAGGAAAGAGACTGTAAAAAATAACAGGATTTATAATGTGGTTACTTGACCTCTCAGTCCAAAGCCTACTTAAAGCTTTTAAGGTTTTTCAATCAATATGTTTGGAATCAGGCCACTAATGACTCAGAGAAAGGGAATTTGGAAACAAAGCTTGTTTGGTTGTGTTTTGCTTAAATCTAAGTAATGTTTGATGCAAATTAATACTCATTAGTATTAATACTGATTAGCATATCTGGCTGCTGCAATATGACTTTGTGCCAGAAGGATTTTTCTGTCAAATAGTTAGTGTACTGAAAGAATGAAGTATTCAAAATTCAAATACAAGTACATAGTGAATTTAGAGACAGGGAAATGTGATGGATGTGCTAGGGGAGAATATGCATGCAGGAAATTGTATCAAATTTCTTTCTTTTGATCTCTTCCATAAATTTGACCAAATTAAAACAAAATAAGAAATCCTATCTCTGTATCACATCTTCATTGAGAAAGTGCCTTTTGTTCTTTAAAGAAAGTAGTATTTTAATCATGAGGCTAATATGGAGATCCCACTTGGATAAGGAGGCATATATTAAAAGAGTCTCTTCATGCATTCCCATTCTACTGACCAACTCAACTCTAAATTGTCTTTCTTTTTATAAGCTGGATATATTTAAAAAAATCAATTTTGATTGATGATTTGTTTATTTACTTCCTAATTAACGCCATTAAATCATTGGCATTCTCCAGCAGTACAAAAGACAAAAAGAGTGACAAAATTCAACAATGCCCTAGAAAACACATTGAGTCTACACATTAAACTATTTTAATTTAATTTTTATGCTCTGTACAACTACACGAGAGGAGTTTGTAGTGGCAAGGTGGGTATCAGCCTTTTCTCTTACATGACTAGCAGTAGAACTAGAGGGAATGGCCACAAGTTGCACCCGGGAAGGTTTGGGTTTGGTATTAGCAAAAATTGCTTCTCCAAAGGAGTAGTCAGGTTCTGGAATAGGCTGCCCAGGGAGGGAGTCACCATCCTTGAAGGTGTTAAGAAACATTTAGGTGTGGTACTATGGGGCATGGCTTAGTGGGGAAATATTGGTGATAGGTGGGTTGTTGGTCTAGGTGTACTTGGAGACCTTTTCTAGCCTTGGTGATTGTGTGATTCTAAAAGCACAAGATGTCATCGTTATGCTTTTCTAAGTATTTTAAAATGTTTTAATGGATTAGGCTTGAATTTTATATCCTACTAGCAGAATCTTTACAGTGAATACACCAATGGCATAAGGAAGGAAATTCTGAGTCTATATTAGATTACTGTTCTGTAATTTCTCTCCTCTGCTCTCTTCTCCCTTCCTCTTCCCTCCTCTCCCTTCCTCTCCCCTCCCCTCCTCACTTCTCCCCTCCTCTCCTGTTCTTCCCTTCCTTCTCCTAACCACTCCTCCTGTCCCCTCCCCTCTGCTCCCCTTTCCTTCCTTCCCCTCCTTTTCTCTTCTCTCTTTTGTCTTTTCTCTTTTCCCTGTTCTCTTTTCTCTTTTCTCTTGTCTCTTTTCTCTTTTCTCTTTTCTCTTGTCTCTTTTCTCTTTTCTCTTGTCTCTTTTCTCTTTTCTCTTTCCTTTTATTTTATTTTATTTCTGTTAACAAAAACTTCAGGGCTATGACCTCTGTAAACTTTCTCAATATACTGACGATTACAGAATTCTAGACTAGAATGTTCACTATACTACATTTTGTAGTACAGGGATTAATATCTGGACTAAACCCTTTCCATTCTCAAGTAATGAAAAATAAAAGACTAAAACAATGATTACTTTGTCACAGAAACATTAAATTACACAGATAGAAGTTACTGAGTGCACATGATAGAAAAATATCAAGAGTATGTACTGAAGCTCAAAGGAAATCTCTCTAAATTTTCTGGGTTTGAGATAAATCTTCATAGAAGAGTGAAGTAACTTAGCTCAGAGACAAGAACGTACTGTTGTTGCATCAGCTATAAGCTCAAGATAAAGCATGCCTGTGCCTGAGGAAGACGAAAGGTATGCAAACAGTCTGTGACAATCTGGTCTCTAGAGTGCAGAGAATGACAATAGATCCAGATTTACTACGACTAGCACATAATTCATCCATTATACCCCATCAGCTGATGAGTCCCCCACCTACATTGCCATAAATTTGGATTGCTCTCTGGGAACTCCAGATGATTTTAAAACATAATGTTCTCTCTAGTCACCTGAAAAAAATAGATTCCAGATTTTATACTTAATAATTTTACTGCTTGGCAGTAGATGCTATTTTTGCTTTGTAGGCTATTGCAGAAACACCTAATTGATTCACCACCATCAGTGTGTTACATCATACTCAGCAATAAACAGCTTGATTCCAATCCAAACCAGCTTTTCTAGCCAATATACCAGAAAAACTTCTGTGAAGCCATCTGTGACTGTCAACTTTAAAAGGTTAGAAGCATGCACTGTTAAAGTGAGCTAGAGCCAGCGTAAGTGGAGGCTGGGAATCTGCACAGCTAAGTGCCAAAGTGGATAAATTCTTGCAATTCTGTGAGGACAGCAGGTGATCTAATTACCGCTGCTCATCCTATGTATCTTTGCAGCAAACTTTTTTTACAGGAAAATTATATACTGTCTTAAGGGAAGCTAATATTGGCTCATTGATATTGAATAAAATAATACTTGAACCACTCTTTTGTATCAATTATTGTTCTTTGTTATTAAGCTTAAAAGTCCACATCTGAACAGTACTTTTGGCCCAGAAATGATTGATCTATTTTCGACGTCTTTTGTGATGAAATTTTGCGATGACCTTCTGGTGACATCAAAATGGCTCCAATCCTGAGATAAAAGCGTTACAATAGTCTCCTTCCAGCACCTTGATGAGCCCCAAACTATCTGCTTTATGGTAACAAGTTTGCTTTTCAGGACATTTAGAGCCAAGATTTCAATATTTACTGTCTTCTCTCTTGTATACACTCATTGGATATACCTTCTATATGTATACTTAACTAATGCACGTTTGCTTTCATCAAAAAGTTATTTGTTTAACTCTTATAAACAGAGGCGTCTAAATCTACAAATTTAGAAATGCTTCAGAGCATAATTGCAGAATTTCCCTTAGAGAATTAAGAACTCGGCAATACGCATGTGTTGCATTAAAATCTGTGGTATGAAACTGGCCAACTTCCACTGTTATCATTTTTGTTCATATCAGCTACACTGCTAGTAGAATATAATAAATGTTATATAAATACATATAACAGATGAGTAAGAATATCCCCATATAGAGATGTTTCTTGACTGTTAATATTACACAGATATTTTTATTTTTGTGACTACATCTGAAATTGTCTTTGAAAATATTCCTTGAACAGAATGTACTACTGTACATTGCTGTATTAAACAAGCTTATTATCTTTGCTTTATCACATTTTCAAAGATAGGAAATGGTGGAACAAATTGTGTATGTACACTGTAATGAATACTGTGCATGTTTTGAATAGAGCTTGTATTGGACGCACAGCTATTTCATGAAGCATGAATTATAAACATGCACACTATGTCCTTTTTTTTCCTAACTGACCAATTCAGGAGTCACTAAATTTTGTTACGAGGCTGTGGGAAAAAGGATAAGAGCAGAGAGCATGGGAGAGTTTCTCTTCACTCCTCACAAGGTGTGATTCAAGGAAAGTGAGCTCTGTAAATGGGTGCTGCAACACAATGTCGCCAACAAGCTTTTGCCTCTCTTGATTGTATGCTAGAATTTTATTGACAGTGGGTGAGAAAAGAGGAAAGAAACTTGTTTTGCCATCTGCTAATCCATTGAGCATCTAGCTAATTTAGGAGTAGCTGAAAGTTCACACAACAGCACGAAAAGCAGGTCCAATACCTGGGGAAACTGAGCCAATACCCTCTTCATTATTTTTTCTTTAAAGTTTCTGTTTCGTTTGTTTATTTTCTTGTTTTCTTCCTCCTATTGCTCTATTGATATTATATTTACGCAATGAACTTAAATGCTTTGAAAAGTAGTGCAAGAATGTGAGAAGTAAGCAAGACATCTGGAATGCTTAATACACAACCAAAACTATAACTGAACAGGCACAGCAAAAATGTGGTGAGAAAGCTCTGATGACTGGTTATACAGGATGTTTAGCTTGTTCAAAATAACAGGTGGGAGAAAAAAGAAATGACAAAGGGTTCAAGCACTTCTTCTGAGGTAAAGAAAACTGACAGAGTACAGCTGCAGAAGTTTTAAGTAAATTAGAAATATCTAAGAATCAAAAGCTGAGATCAGTTTGGATGAGTGATGATGAATGGAGTAAAAATTAATCAGTCACGGAAGCTGACAAAGGAAGCATTTCAAGCATTAGGAGCAAAGTAAACTCAGAAAATAGCTAACAAAATCTGCTGAAATGACTGCCAGTGTTAGCTTGATATCTCCCAAGACTTTTCACAGAAAAACATCAGATTGGAGCTTCTGTTTTGAGAATAGGAATTCGAACTAACGCTTTTCTTCAAGACTGCTCCTTAGTAAAAGAGGATTTTTTGAGGCACACTGTCTTTATGTGCTGTGCTAATCATGTTTTACAAGCTACTCTCCTGCTTTTATATTCCAGTGCAATCTTTGGATTTTTTCTTTTATTTTATTTTAATTAAAAAAAATAATTGTTATTTATTATTTTAAAAAATATTTTTTTAATTTATTATTTAAGAAAACTATTGCTCATTTTCAATGCCTAGTGGAGGACAGAGCAAAAATTATGCTGAAAAGGGTGAAAAAGAAACTTTTTGAGCAGAAAGTCCATCTGGAAACACAGGTCTTCATCAGCTCATGCTTCACGCAGTTATTGCAAAATAGAGATGAAATCTCTCGTGTATACTCTCAGGTAGGCTGAGATACAGATTGGTCAGGACAAATGGCAACCAGCCTCCTTCTTCCTATATGATTTAAGCCTCCAAAATATTACTGCTTTAGGAGGACAGATTTCACAATATAATTTACACTACATGTTGTTCTTTCCATGTTGTAAGTGGAATTAGTTTTCATTAGCTATTCATCAGAGTGGTCAGTGGAAACATCTTCTATGTGCAATGTGCCTTTTTTGGCTATGAAAGAAGTTTCAGCTTGGGTCATTGAACAGTATTAATCATAATTCTGGATTACATGGAAACAGAAGAGGAGAATAAGTCTTAATTTGTGGCAGAAAATGTCTGGGAATGATTTTCAAGACAGCCAGCAAAACAAGCAAATTGTCTTTGCTGCAAGGACAATTGACCGTATTCTAGTTGAGTAATATAATGCTTTTTAGTCATGTCTATTTTACATTAGATACACAATTATCTATTTACTGAAGAAGGGATTGAAACCCAAATTTTCTTTATTCCAGAGGAAAATGTTCACCACCTACCTGTGAAACTACATTTCCTACTATTTTCTTCAGTGTCTAAAGGAGGGCTAGAAGAAGGAAGGGGACAGACTCTTTAGCAGGGCCTGTTGTGATAGGACAAGGGGAAATGGTTTCAAACTAAAAGAGGAGCAATTTAGACTGGATATAAGGAAGATGTTTTTTATGGTTAGGGCTGTAAAGCACTGCAGGCAGTTGTGCAGAGAGGTGGTGGATGTCCTGGCCCTGGAGACATTCAAGGTGAAGCTGGATGGGGCTCTGGACCTGACCTATCTGCAGGTGTCCCTGTTCATTGCAGGGGATCTGGACTACATGACCTTTAAATGCCCCTTCCAACTCTAATGATTCTATGACAGTGTCTTCAAATGTCTTCTAGTTATGTTAGACACAACCTGCAGTTCTGACTTCTGAAGCCCCTGAAGCTGGGATGTGCAACACAACATAGATCTCTAAGTAATGTAATTATTATAACCTGTCAGGGCAATAACAAATATAACAGAATAATTTGTATCCTCTTTAGACACTTACTCATGCAAAATTCAAGCATATATTCTCATTATATTATTTTTATTATTTTGAGAGTTTGAGTTAGGAAGGAAGAAGTGAGTTCCTAAAACAACTGTTTTCTTTTCCATTTTTCTTTTTCTATTTTCTTTTTGTTCCCCATTCTCTTTTTTTTTCCTTTCTTTTTCTCTTTTTTCCTTTTTCTTTTTTCTTTCGGAATTCTGAAAACAATCACTGCATTATAGTTACATGATATAGTTACTGTGATATAGTTACATGAAGAAGTAAAATTATACTGAGCCATACCTGGTTGAAGATGACCCCACGTATACAGTGTACATAAAACCATAGAGAAGACAAAGAATAAAGTGAAAAGAAAAAAAAAGAATGAAAGAAAAAAAAATGATTTCATCATGATGGACATTTTAGCAATTATTCAATTATTTAAATCTCTAGAGAATATTCAGAGTGGACTATTAAAAATGTGAGCAATATTAAATAAATTCCCAGCTCCATCATCACAGAGATTATGTTAATGCTCCGTCTTTGCTGATGATTCTGTTGTATTCTTTTGCTCCAAAGATTTTATAAGTAAGCCTCACTCTTGTCAAGGTCTCACACAGGGAGATCCCATCATAGGACCAAAGCTGTAATTCTCAACTTCCACTTCCCTTGCTTGGTTTATCTGTTGAAAGAAATTTTGTGTGTGAACTGGAGAAAATGACATATATATTACCTGTTTCAAAAAAAAACAGTCCTGTTTTATTTTCTATGATTGTGTGGAATTTGACTGATGATCAAAAATGTTGGAATTCAAGCTAACTTGGGAAAAAAGTAGTACTCAGTGGAGGACATATAATAAAGAGCAGCTAAAAATTGTGACAGCAATCACCATAGAGCCTGATAACTGAATCTCAAGTGCCCCACATAAATACTGTTTTTAGGTACCTTTTATCCATTCTACAGCAAGAGCCAGATGCCTGATATCTAGTACGTGAGCTTATATAAATTTGTTCTTTACTTGGTCAGCTTTGCAATATTACTTTGTCTCAAATTTATACTTTGTTTTAAAAAGTAAAAATTACAGAAAGAAAAGCAAGCCAAAACTGAAACAAAACAAAATCAAACCAAATCCAACAGAAAAATATTGAATTCCAACCTCCCTGCTCCTGGAACAATGAAATAGATAGGTCAGGTCCAGAACCCCATCCAGCTTCACCTTGAATGTCTCCAGGGCCAGAACATCCACCACCTCTCTGCACAACTGCCTGCAGTGCTTTACAGCCCTAACCATAAAAAACATCTTCCTTATATCCAGTCTAAATTGCTCCTCTTTTAGTTTGAAACCATTTCCCCTTGTCCTATCACAACAGGCCCTGCTAAAGAGTCTGTCCCCTTCCTTCTTCTAGCCCTCCTTTAGACACTGAAGAAAATAGTAGGAAATGTAGTTTCACAGGTAGGTGGTGAACATTTTCCTCTGGAATAAAGAAAATTTGGGTTTCAATCCCTTCTTCAGTAAATAGATAATTGTGTATCTAATGTAAAATAGACATGACTAAAAAGCATTATATTACTCAACTAGAATACGGTCAATTGTCCTTGCAGCAAAGACAATTTGCTTGTTTTGCTGGCTGTCTTGAAAATCACTCCCAGACATTTTCTGCCATTCTGCATTCTACAATATATTTCTTAATTATTATATTCCTTATAATTGAAGGTAGTTTGAAAAAAACCAAACAAAACAGAAATTTGGCACTACTAGGAAACTTTAAGAGTCAGTAATTTCCAAAGGCTATAAATTTGTTTCACATGCTCTACAGACCTGTTCATACCCTCAGTGTAAAAATATCAGTGTAAATCACACAAAGAAACTGAGTATTAAAGTATTCTGAATGTACTGAGTGTGGGGAATGGAACAACAGACCTATCATGAGCTCATTAGATTTCTATAAATTTCAAGGAAGATAAGCAATTAAAACAGTTTTCTACCTTCATGTATCATATACTGGCCAATTTGGAAACTGAGGAGACACAAATCCGAAACTATTTTATACTGTTTTATACTTGCAAGAAATTTTTCAGGCAGAGTATTTATTGAGTATCAACATGATAACTTGGATAACGCAGTAGCATTTGATAATGTATTACTTATTCACATTATCTTACTGCCAATATGATCATGCAGCACTGGGGCCAGTATGACAGAGACTGGCAAAGGTGACTGAGAAGCCCAATGAGAAAAAATTATTTTTGTTTCCTTCTCAGATTTAAAGGTAAATTATGAAGGCTTGTTGAAGATTAATATGTGTTTTGCCAGAAGAGGTTTGTCTAACTGGGAATTTCAGACTTGTCTGACAAAAACTTACTATTTGTACTCCGTAGGCCTTTCTACAGCTTTTGAATCTCATTTTCTGAAAAATATGATAGAGACAAGAGAAACTTCACTGATTTAACCATTGTTTCTTATGAACATATTAATACTGCGTAGAAGTCACAAATGACTTTTCAACTGTTTTCCAACTGATTGGACTTGATGATCTCTTGAAGTCTCTTCCAACTCCTGCAGTGATTCTGTGATTCTGGGCACATACTGTGTAGTACCTTTAAGTGAGAAGATTTACAGAGTTATCATTCAGAATCTTAAAATCATGAAACTATGTTCAAAATAAAAATTGCCTTGTAGCTTGCTTTCATCTTCCGTTTCTCTTGCTGGGAGGGTAGAAATCACCACAACCAACAGCAAAAAGATGCAAACTGCAAATTCATTTGTGTAACTCCATAAAGTCATACCTCATGCTTAACTGTAACACTTTTCAGCAAAAATAGTATTGTGCATGTAGGCTGAATTTTACTTATTTGTTTTGTAATAATTTTTCTGCAAACATACTGAAATCCCTTCTTTCACCCCTTCTCCTCAGCCCAGATAAGCAATTCTTTCATGCTTCCTGCCACCTCCTTGTGCTGTATGAGCCCCTCCTCTTATTCCTACTTAATCTATCAAGATGTATTTGGCATTTTGTTGGACTGATGTTCTATGTAATTTCACTGGGGAGATGAATAAGAAAGGAAGTAGATGAAAAGCAGCTGAAAAACACTTTGTCTTAGAATAAATGAATATACTTTTTCAAACTATTCTCACAAACACACACTCCGCATCTTCTTTGGTCTGACAATAGCCATTGGAAATTGCATCCAAATGGTATATTTTTTTATTTGATATTCTAAGCCTCTGAAAATGGGTTTTACCACTCTGTCATACTTCTTTCTTCTAAAAGATTGGGAATTTAAGTTGAATTTTTTTGATAGCATTGCTGTATATGCTGTCTGAATAAAACATACTTGATTCCTTGTGCACACTGGATGGCTAGGTAAGCTGCAAATTATCTTTTTGGTCCCTTCAGAATTACTTTGCTTTTGCAGCTCAAAGTGACAGGCAGCAACATGAGAGGCAAGTGTTCTAGAAGAGCAGAGGCTGCATTTATAAATTGCTGATAACTGCATCAGTAGGAAAAGGAAAGCGTCCCAGTGAAGCAATAATTACTTTAAAAGATGCAGGTATTTTCAAAGCTTGGATACTGAAGACAGAAAATAGGCAATCTGGAAAATGTTTCAGTGGATTGAATGATTCCACAAATATTTTCACATAAATTCTTTGTATACTGAAAGCCTGTTATAAGCAGTAACTTTCTTAGATTTATTTTCTGTCTGTGTTTTAAAATGCCTTCTTTAATGTCATTCTGCTTCAGGAAATTAATTCAGAAAAAAATGAGTGAATGAAGCAACAGCATCTATATAGATTTCAACAAATTCATGCATAATTCTTTAATTCTGTCGTAAAATATTACTTTTGTCTTGCTATTTGCTGCAAGGACAATAATCATTGTTTATGTACTCAAATTAAGAAAATATCTTTTTATATTAACTTTAGAGATAGACAAAATTTTTAATACAGAAAGAAACATGCTTCTAACTGCTGACTCGAGTCTGCAGTGCTTTGTATACAATTCTTGTTTAGCATCTCAGACTGTTGCCTTTAAGATATTCTGTAACTAATCATACTGTTGTGTATTTTATTAGGCAGAGGGGGTTCTGTAAAATGAAGTTTTGAATACAAAGGTAAATTTAAATGATAAACTGAATTAGATTCAGTTCAAACAAATCTGAGCATGAATCTAAAATCCAAGTAATTTGAATACGAATAAATTATTTTAAAGGGAGCTTGAACAGAACTAAAGATTTGGGCAGAATGAATTTCACCAGAATCCATATTCATCTGACAACCAAGACTATCAGATACCATACTAGAATTAATAATGTTGCCACTTTCAGTGAGGATGGAATTTTCCTAGCCTTCAGAAAAACAAATGGGACAAAACTTTTATCTCTCTTTTCCTCATAAAATTGTCAGTGTAAGTCCATCCAAGTAGAAATACAGAATGTGAGCTGCACTTACAGCTAACAGTCTTATGGAGGAAGATATCTGTCTGTACTGTCAAAATGAAATGTTGCAGTTCTAAAAACCTATAGACTTTAGCTGGCCTTAGGATTAGCGATAGTCTTCAGAACACAATTTGGGCTGAGACGATACTGTTTGCTTAGATCTCACTTTACTTTCCTAGAGAATTTTTTTGAAATTGTCTTAAAGTTTAAGTAACTTTACATGATGTAGTGTGTGTGTGAGAAACAAGCACCCAGAACCAATTTGGTTGAAAGGAATTCTAAAGAAAAGACATATTCATCTCTTAAATTGCCATCTTGCTCTGCCTGCCTGAATGAGAATTTGTAGAATAACCTCAAAGTAGCAGACAAATGATGATCAATGTTCATACTCCTTTTTCTCTTGTATGCTTGTGATATGACAGCAAGAGATTTGTTGTCTTTTGCCATGATCTAAAAGAAAATTCTCACATACGTCTCCTTTTTATTAGTTAGGCTACTTAATTATTAGTTTTATTAGTTAATCTATATTTGCTTTTACATTGCAGTAGTATCTATCAGGCCAAAATCAGATTAAAGTCCTGACATAAGATAAGCAATATACAGGTTTGATGAGATGGTTATGCTACCTTGGAAATATATTCTCAAGTGGGAAATTCAAGCAGTGGAGGAAGAAAACACAGGCACTGACTTGTGAATTAAGTTGCCTAAGTTCAGACTGAAATTGTTATAAAGATTAGAACAGATCCCACGTCTTCCAGTTAGTTCATTGTTGCTGGAACACAGCTTCTTATAAAGGGTCAAATTTCTTGATGTATTTCTGTCACTTTGGATACGGAGAAACTAAGAAGATAGTTAAACAAGCCCTACAAAAAGACATCTCTACTCCTTTCTCAGGCTGTTTCAGCCCTGACACCTCTCTGCTGTCCTTATTTGCTCCACCCATTACAGTCAGGCCCTTCACTGTAGTGATCAGCAGTACAGGAGGCTGGGATCAGTACCCAATGGATTTCTTCTTTTTCCTGTATGTTTTGTCTGCTTTTGCAAGAATTTCTCCATGGGCTTCAGTCCTCTGGAGGAGTCCATACCCCACTGTGGGTCACCCAGAGATGCAATCCCTTGTAGGTGTGCCTCCTCTAGCATGAAGGTCCTCTTTCCTATTTTCTCTCACTGTGTTCTCTTCCCCATGCAATTTCCCTTAACTTCGTCTGCATGTCCTCACATGCCCTCACTTCTTCTGTAAGTTTGAGCAGAGGTACCGTGTGCTCCTCTGGTAAGTTTAAGTCTTTTGGGGCAGCATGCTGCATCATGGGCAGCCAAATTGGCAAGAATTATCTCCAGTCAGCATAGGGTAGCTCTATCCATCATCACTGTTACTGAAACCCTGATGTGTATGGCCAGTACAAGCCAGTGTGCTCTAAATTACTTAGCTAAAATTAGAAAGTTCTCCTGGAGAAAAAAAAAAAAAAAGATATTCTGTGGAAATTGAAGAGGATTTCAATAATGCATCTTTTAATGAGAAAATGGCACATGGATAATCTTTGTGAATTACCAGTCATGTTGGGTTGTTAATAATCACATCTCCTTTTGTCACCGCTTTTGATGATGACAGATTGATCAGTAGTTATTCCAGATTTGCAGATTAAAAATTCAGTTTCATATGTTTTCAAGGCATGAATGCAGGGTATTTTCATGTCTCCCAACCTGTGGCAGAGGGCTTCAGAGGTACAGGAAAAATGCATTCGCATGGCATACTCACCAACCTCCCATTTGCTGTTTCTCTACCACCATGCACCAACCCTTCAGTGGATGGCACGCTCTCAATGCACAAGTCAGGCAGGTGTCCTGTCATGCAGTTTTGCCATTTTCCCTCAATAATTAGTGGTTGATAATCTCTTCTCTTCTTTTTTTTTAGAGTGACTCTAGGATGCTAGAAACCTGCTTTTCAGAAGATTTTGTGTAGCATGAGGACCTTGTTTTAGGATTTTCAAGAGAAGCCTTTGTTTAGAACACTCTGTCTTTTTGTGTTAGTAAGAACATATTCCTTGTATTTCATTCTTGGAGCAAAGTAGATTATGTCCAGACAGAAGGGTACTTGGAAAAATAATTGATTTTATTTCTATGCTGTATTGATTATTCCCACATATACCACCATTAGTCATACCCAGGAATTTCCTTGCAGGGAAATGGAAGGACAAGCTGGTTTAGGACTTCTCTGCAGCTGTTCTAAATTATACTGGAATAAGTCTGAGCCCATACGGATTTTAGAGGACTGAAGATTTAGCCTTTAATACAAGATCAGTCCCAAACTCAGCCTCAATTCTCTGTTGAAATGTTTCACAACTTTGTTGAGGTTGAAATTCATTGCTTATTTGGAAAATTGTGGCAAAAAAACAAATCCTTGAAATCAGAAAGAAAAAGAAATAGAACTGTGTAAACAAAAGAAGTCTAGAAGGAAACTTTAAAATGTACACAATAAGAAAATAAATTAAAACAAAAGATTGACTGATGGCTTCATCAGGAAGACTAGCACTGCTTTCTAGCTTTTATTAATTTCAGCGGCTCATTATCAGGTAAGTTTCCATCTGATTAAATAGAATTTTACAAGTAATTTAAAAGGAAAGGCATATATTTGTTTAATGATACCTTCTTTTTTTTTTTTTTTCCTAATTTCAACATTTTTCATTATTTTTTTCCAACAATTTTTTTCTTCTTAGCATTATTTTTCTTCTTTTTCCCACTTTTTCCACTTCTCTCCATCACCCATGCTGTGTAACTTTGCTTCCTAACACTCTTCCTATATCACCTATACCATTACAAAAACTGTATATAGTTAACAAGGATAGTGGTTTGAGAGACAAACTTCATTTTTTCCCCATTCTTGTCCTTTTCTTGCCTAGCAGAGCACAGATTTTAGAACTAGACAGGACATGGATTTAACTTGTTTTAAGCGTATTCCAAGTGTTTGTTCTTATCTTAATTCCTTTACTCTTGAATATTGTGTGTTTGCATGTATCTGCATACAAAGCATGTTGGGCAAATGCTCTGCCTAAAATCTATAAAAATATGTCACAGTATGGCATAGAGAACAGCTGTGGCATAATGTTATTAGGGGACACTTTTGCTCTCTTTGATGAACCACAAAGTGCAGGAAGAAATACAAAGCTTAGAGGACCTTGGTAAGAAACTTCACACCTCCATGTCTCTTGTTTCCCCTCTCAATCATTGCTTTGTCAATCTAAATTGTAAGTACAGTAAAGAGAGGGAAGCTGGGATGAGCAACAGTATGGCAACATGTTGTGAGGGAATCTGCACAAATGCATAGCATGGTGTGAGAACATATGCAGGACCAGCCAGAGTGAGGGAGTAATATGAGACTGGAGAAAGTCAAAATATTTTTTCTTTGTTTTTTCCACTAAATATCTGTGCTGGCACTGTATTCCAGGCACAGTGACCTTATAGGGCTTTTAAGTTACGCTGTCATGATAATGTCACCTGTGTTCACCTATTAGCAGAACCAAGACATTTAATAGAAAATTGCAGGGAACTTTGTCAAGTGTCTGCTTCATCATGGACACTCACATCATGTTTACCCTTCACTGAGAAGAGCTGAAAGATAATAAAGACTGATCCCATGTCTGTTGTAGATATTAAGAAATCATCCACTGAATTTGGCTAGACTTGTAACAGGCATGTTAAAGTGGAATGAAACTGTACATGCCCACCACAATATTTCCTGACTTCATAATCCAGTACTGCTTTGTCAGTAAGCACAGCAGGAGGGGAGAAGTGGTTCTCAGCCTTTCTATGTGTTCACCCATTTTCTGTGTTTTTCTCCTTTATTAATCTCTAATTCATGACTGGTTTGAATGGCTTAGCAATGCAAACTTTTTGGCAAATGCTTTGGCTCCGATAGCTATTATATTTGTTGTTGAAAATATCAATCTTTTGATATTTGTGGTAGCAAATTGCAGTCCCTGGCACTAGCTAATATCCTGTGGTTGCACAGCTCATTGCTATGATATTTTATTGTTTCTCATATATTTTTTTCTTGTGATTCAATGTGAAAGAAGTTGAATGTCATTCTCCTGTATGTTATCAGGAGACATTATGTCCTTTTCCTTGCATTCACGGTGTTTATGTGAATTATTTCTGATGGTAATTACTCTGCACAGATAGATGCAGCAGGGGCAAATGAATTATTAGTCAGTTGGAGTAGTCTGATCTTCCATATACCTTGGAAAACCCATAGCACGATTGCAGGATCACGGTCTCCTGTTTCTAGATAATGATCTCCTGTTGCTTTGCAAATGAAACGCCAAAACAAATGTGCACATAACATTTTGCATAGTAAACACAGAATTGAGCCTGTCTCTTTAAATATTTTGGCAAAAAAAAATCTATTTCTTAAGCAAATGAACATTTTCTGAAGCATTTGTCAAGTTGTAGATGAGAACTATAAAACTGTTTGAACTTTTAACGTGACTACTCATCTGTCAAGATTTGTCTGTTGTCCTTTTTATAGCTCATCTGTCAAATGAGTTATTTTATCCTTTGATTTCAGGAGCAGCCATGGCTTAGTAACTATTAGTCCTTACAGCTTGTTACCTTGTCTTGTTACTTCTTCATTAGTTTTTCTTTTGTCTTTACATCTTTCTGTGCAATTATTCCTCATTGTGCAACAGTTTTCTAGTTAGTGTTTGGTATTTAATATGTTCACCTTCTAATATCTGGGCCATGTTATGTCTTTTTATTTAAATAAAACTTCACATTTATATCTTAGAACAAAAGGATGTGTGATAGATTTCTTACTCTGGAAACAAATGGAATTTTTTTTAATAAAAAAAAGAAAAAGAAAGAAGAAAAAAGGAGATTCAGGAAACCTATTGGAACTTCCTAATCCCTTCTTGTACCACCTGAAGAAGTGGCTGGAGCAGCCCACTTTTTTGATCACTTTGGTTTTACTGCATTTGATTGTGTGGAAAGTAAGTAGGCATCATCATTCTGAAAGTTAGCGGCCTTATCACATCTGCTGACTTCACTAAACATCACTGATTCTCAATAGACCTCATGCATAGCAGCTGGATGATATTTTTGCCACATCTCAACCTTCCTTATGCCAATTTCGACTATTTAAGAGGTGCTGCAGGTTCAGTCTCCATCTTATTCCTTTAGGCTTACATTTGTTAGACTGACGCCTGATGCAGACATGGAGAGAGAAGGTTAACAAGTAAACAGGGTCCTCAGAAAAAATCATACAATACATATGGATTTTAGGCAACACAGAAGGAAGAAGCCCAAATTTAAATTAAGAGAGTTGCACATTTACATCACGTCCTCCTTTCTGTTTAAGAAAAGATGCACCAATTAATCTCAAGCAATTCCACCTGGTCCCCAATTACAAAACCATCAAAGAAAAGATTAAGAAATATTCCACTTTTCAATCATTAATCATCTTTTTTCTTTCTGCTTAATACCACAATCTTTTGAAGATTAAGGTCAAAGCAGTAAAAATTTCAGTACATTGAGCAAGTTAAGACTAAGTAGGCAACCACTCTTGCAATCTGAAAGAGTTATCACCACCCATAACTTCCCAAGATTTCCTGCTTTGGTAGATAAAAGGGAATCCAGCATACCTGCTGCCTGCAGTTGTCTCAGAAATAACAGAAGAGGAGGGTAATCTCTTGGGTACACAGTCATTTAGGGCTTAAAAGGTCAAAACACCTAAATGTCTACTGATAGTCAGCGGAGATCATATGGCAAAAGTGCAGTAAACTTCACAAAGGCAGAATACTTTCTTAAAAGAGCAGCCAGGGTTGAAACAGCCAGATTTTACACTAGGTTTACTTACCAGATGGATTGAAGTCATACAGAGGATTATAATCCTGAAGAGATCAAGTCTACAGAGAGTGGGTACAGTCACAAAGATACATGAATGTTTAGAGAATGTGGGTGATGTAAAAGTAATGAATAATTTTCACTATATAATTGCAACTCAAGTATCAAACAAAAATTCTCAATTTAAACTACAACAGAAAAGAGCAAAACCATATCTGTTCCTTGAATTAAGAGTAATTTCCTTACCATATTCATTGGATAATTTCCTTTCCAGCCATCTTTTCATCTTCTTATGGAGACTAGGACTCACCCAAGAAGTTTTTCAGGCATGCACTGAGCCATCCCAATCCCAAGATTTTTATTTTTTTGAATGCAGTAGTAGAGGAGGAGAAGAAAGAAATGTAGGTTTGCCTTTTTGTGAAGGCAAGCAATGAAGAATTCAGAAAAGACTACCATTAACTGTGCTCCCAAACACTGTGATGTCCATGTAACGCCCAGCTCATAGCAATTTCAACTGTTTCTGTTTCAACTTTGTTTCTGTTTCTGCTGTGATTTCAGTTAACAGTGCACATTACTAAAGTCGTATTCAAAAGGTGTTATGGATGGCTTTACACAGAATAAATGGAGGGTTAAAGTATAACATAGAAACACAACTGTCAAAAGAAAAGTTGGGGTAAATGATTAGAGTCAACACTGAACAGTCTCCATACTATAGGCACATGTATGATGATGTGCCTGATTTCTTTGAGTTTCTATCTCTATACCAATATTCCAATTTTCCTTTGGCTACCACTATTCTAGACATTTTTGTATTTCACTAAAATCATTGGCTTAGGGCTCAAATGTTGTGTAGAAAAATTACTGAAACCCATACTATCTTACGTAAACATAATTTCCTGGAGAAGTTCAGCTGTTGAATTCAAACACTGCTGTTTTTCAACATCCCATCAGTCTCCAGCAGAAATAAGCATACATTTTTATGGTCCTTTATGTCCTTTAAAAGCTTATTTTATTATTTTTAAAAGTTTTTTTTTTTTCCCCATGGAATTTGGATGAATTATAACTTCTAAGTTCATAGGAATTGGTTCTGTACCCAGACACGCAGAAGGGCTACCAAGTACTGTCAGCAGGATGGCCTTATATTTAGATGAGTCACTGTACTGTGTGGTCTGAGTGACACGACCTAAAAGGAAAAAAAATAGGGGGTTTACTTAAAATAAAAGGAAGGAATCGGTGCAGAAAATTGTAACTTAACTGTGTTCACTCTCTTGAAAAACTCAACATGGATATCAAGTAACAGAAACAAAACAACTGAAAAAAAAAAGAGCTGTAAAAACACCATTAACTAAGTTATCATTGTTATTTTAAATAGACAATAAAATCACACCGATTTAAAAATACAAACTCCTTCTTTTTCTGCTGCTCTTTACAGCATTTACCTGATCTACTTCATAAGTACTAATTTTGGAATGTAGTGTTTTAAAGATAGGGTAGCATATTACATCAATCTATAAACCTGCCAACATTCAATAAAATTTAACCATTTTTTTCTTATTTGTTAATTGGAAAGTTAATTAAGAAGTTCTCTTTATTTATGTTTTAATTTCCTGTAGCCTACAGGATAACAATATGATAACTCTAAAAGAAACTACAGTTTAACTTAGTTTAATTCTAAAATAATTTCCAATTGCATATACTGAAAACTTTCTTCTCTTGTTCTTGAATGTGTGTGATGAGTCACCCAGGTGTGTCTTATCACCTCCCTTAGACTGCTGGCCAAGTCCTGCCTGACATGGATGCTGCTGGCTAATTTTTCTGCAAGAACACATTATTGGCTCAGGTTCAACTTGTCCACCATACAAGTTTCTTCAGAGCTGGTTCCAAGTTGATTGGCCCCCAGACATGTGCTTGGGGTTTCTTCTCATGTGCAGGATTTGACATTTCCTTTGATTGTACTCAATTTATCTTCTGCTGGCCCATTTCTCCAATCTGTCCAGCTCTCTCTGAATAGCAGCACAGCCATATGGTCTATCAACCACTTCTCCCAGTTTTTCTGTCATCTGCGACTCTGGGAGTTTTCTTATCCATATCCTGCAGTATCTTTTGCTTGTTAACCTAGTCCAACACTTTCACATTTGACTGGGGATTTCCATCTCCCTTCCCTATCACTCCCACTTTAAAGTTGTTCTCACAAGTTTGATCAGCTTGTTGGCAAATGTGCTTTTTGTCCAATTACTCAGTTTGGACATTTATCTTCCTGTGAGTCCTCAATTTTTAGGAAAACTTCCTTGGTCATAAAAACTGAATCACCGTGGCCGACATCAGTGGGGTCAGAGAACTAGAATTTAGAAAGTTTTATTGGCATGATGGTGGTAGGGAAAATGCTATAGACCAAGGGTAATTTACACTAGTTTTCAGTTATCCATCACTCTACAAACCTGATTAAAACAATAGAAGAAAAAAAGCCTTGCTATTGGAATATCAATGACACATGCAAAGGAAAAATAAAGTTTTTCTTTCTTTCTTTCTTTCTTTCTTTCTTTCTTTCTTTCTTTCTTT
>NW_024884142.1:33534386-33586867 GCF_019232065.1 Centrocercus urophasianus
TCTTTCTTTCTTTCTTTCTTTCTTTCTTTCTTTCTTTCTTTCTTTCTCTCTTTCTCTCTTTCTCTCTTTCTCTCTTTCTCTCTTTCTTTCTTTTTTTTTTCTTTTATTTCCTTCTTTCACATTATATCATTACTAAAAAAAAATAAATAAAAATCAGGAAAAATATACTGAGATAAAAAGTATTTTCATGAAACACAATTAATAGAAATAGGAATAACAAAACTGCTAGACATATTAGAGAGTACATTATCTTTAAACATCACCTCTGCAATAGCACTGAATATTCATCTCTGATGATGTCCTTTATCTCCCATTTCTATCTTTACTCTCTGCGTTTTCTTAACCTCATTAAATGCTTTTCTTAACGTTTCCTCTTTCTTCTTTTAACCAGTTATTTCAGACTATTACTCCTTTTCTTAATCAATTATTTCACATAACCTTCATTATTTACAACTATCTTTCTAATAAGGAGTGCTTTTTCTCTGAAGATATCCTGTTTCTGTTTTCTCTCACATTTGCTTCTGTTAAAGAATCTTTCGAAAACTCCAGAGCCCATTTTCCTCATTATTATAAAGCATTCTATTATGATTCTGGAATAAGTGTTGATTTCATTCTCTTCAGCTACATTCACTTTTGCTCTTGTTTGGAGGGGATGGTGGGGAAATAAAAAAAATAGCAGCGTACAAGCAGAGCAGCTCAGAAATTGTACAAAGATCATAGGAAACTAAAAGACAGTAGACTCAGCAGTTCTCCAGGACGTAGGAAATATGCTATGGATAGAACTTATAAAATTTTCATAAAATTAAGGAAGTTAATAGTAACAGTAAAGAGATTTAAATATTAGATATTTAACACAGAGCACTTAATTTTCTTGTACTTACTGGATGGGAAGAAAAATTACTTGCAAGAATTTTTCTACACAAAATGTTTATACGGAACAGCTTTTTAACAGAATCAGTCACAGTGCTTAGAAACAGAAGTCTTGATGCCTTAAATAACTCTGTGTGCTTAAATCTGAGTGCACACTTCAATCAATTGAGCAAATTGACTTGCACAGTGTTTCTTTTCCTCACCGAGAAATGCCTAATGAACACTGAGTAGTTAACAAACAAAAGCCCCTTTGCTGTGAAGGAAGTGGGCTGTCTGATCTGCATGACTCTACTGTACAGAAAACAAGCTTAAAAGCTCTTTGGAAATGTGTAAATCGTTAGGCCAAATAGTGCAGGCTGTTCTGGAACTCAAATGCTCCTTAAGTAAACACAGTGGGATACCAGAAACTGTAATCATTTTTAGCTTTTAGTAATAAAGACTGCCTATTAAAATATGGTATTTGTGATCATGATAGCATGATCTATTTGACTAATCCTGAGATAAAATCTTCAGTCCATTAAAGCTTGAGGGAGATGGGGCTTGCTGGGTAATTAGTAGCTACTATTCTAGTTGCTGGTCCCAGGATTTTGAAGCACTGAAAATAATTGTGGTGGTTTTTTTTTTTAATTGACTTATTGATATTGTTTTTACGGGCCTCATTTGATGCTACTATAAAAAATATCCTAGCTTTAAATTGAAAGGATGTATCCTTCCCTTTCTTTTTGCATACTTAGTAGAACTTCAGTATGATGTTTTTGCAAACCATAAAGTAATAATTTCCACCTTTACTAATATTAACATTTTCTTGTTTCCCATCAATTTGAGAACAAGAGAGTCACACAACAAATAATAGAAACAGTTATTTTAAATATTATGGTGTTAAGTAAGCAGAAAGCACCATGAACATTTTTCATAGCAAGGTTAAAGAAGCCTTCTTATATACAATCTAAACGTTAAAATTAACTTTTAACCTTTTCATTCCCACACCCGTTTGGTCTGTAGAACAAAGAGTTGAGCATTAAAGGTGCTCCAAAGAAATCTGTCTCTTAAATCTACCATTTAAGCCATCCATGGAAATACATATGTACGTATGTATATGTTACTACTATTAGAATCCTATATTCATAATGCATTTGGTTCCTTTTATTCTGCTGTTTAACTTCAATTAACTTGCCCATAGTCATTCTACTATTTTTTGTCAGCATCATTAAGGTGACAGTTGTTGTATAAACACAGAAGCAACATCTCTGATGGCAGCATATCTTCAAACAGCCAAGTATTATATCAACATACAGGTCTTATAATTCAGTGCTATTCTAGACTAACAAGGTAGCACATTAAAAAGTTTCTTCTTTTATTATTTAAAGAACCCAATTTTTAATATGTCTTAACTAAGTTCTACTACTTCCTACTAGAAAGTTTTCCAGAATCCTTTCTACTCATATTGACAACCATAATAGTATCTCAACCAGATTTCTGAATTAATTTCTACCTTTCTTACTACTGTTGCCTAAAATATTTTGTAATGTTTTAACATGGTCAATACAAGAGAACAGTTTTAAATTTGACTGCAATCCCACCAATATAAATAGAAATATATGCCAGTTACTGTTGAACTGTTGCAGAGATGGGAAAAAGAGTATAGGGAATATATGGGAAAAAGAAGTAGTGATCTGTGGCTTATTTCTGAAAATGAAACTATGGATTCTTACTCAACTAACTGTCACTGCCCACGCTGCTTTTTATAATGCTACTAACACTTAGAACCTAAAGTGAAATGTATTGGAAAATGTATCTTACAGACTCATAGTAAAACATCATATTCTCATTCAAGCTTTGTTCTCCACATTTTACTTTTTGTGTGTGTATGTGTTTATGTACATTCTTTTAATGTGTCTTTATATAACTTTATTGATATATGAACTGCAGTTGCATGTTAAGATAGCTGAAAAGACTGGCAAAATATGATCTGTCTATAGTGCATTGGAGCAGTGCAAAATGCTAGAGTTATGGCAGCCATCTTGCCATTAGTTAATTATGATAGTTAAATACAATAACGTCATCTTGACGTGACTGGGCTTATTCCAATTTCAGAAGTAGTTCAGTGACCTCTACATCTGTGTCTGCATCTGCAATCTGCAAGACTATAGAGCTTGCTGTTGATATAGCTTTGATTTGCTAGAAAAAATAGGGAAACTTCCGGTCATTTATCTTCAAAATTAATTTTCAAGGCCCTTCGTTTTGTCCTTATGTCTGAAGTCTGTGAAGAAAGTATGATGGCATAAGATGAAGGAAAATACTCACTACCTTCTGTAATTCCTTTAAGACACAAGATTCACTCAAAATTTCTTGGTATTGTAACCCACAAAATTTTGCTCTCAGCCAGAAAAGAATTAAGATGATCTGGGAGGAAGTAATAAAGTAGGCTATCCAGATGGGCTCACCACACTTTTTGCAACCTTGAAAAAATAGTCAGCATGCAGCAACTTTCAAAGATCTTATCTCTCTCATTCATTTATTTAGCAATACCAATAAATTTGGAAATAAAAAGATGTGTTCTTTATTTACCACAGGCAATAAATGAGATCACTTCCTAGAGCACTATAGATTACATAATGTTGCAGAGCTATCCTCACAACCAAATACACCTGTGCTACTGAAAACAAATCCTATCTGGAAATTAAACTTGACTAAACAGATTTTTTTTTTCCTTTCAAAAAAACTGATATATTTTCAAATTTGAAGACTGCTGGCCTTACAACACTTCACTGATAAATATGCTTTATGGTTGTGGTCTTAACTGGGAGAAGTAGTGATTGTTGAAAGGCTTTAGTTGTTGGAATTTTTTTATGTGCCCTACTCAGATACATCTGAAACATAAAACATACAAACAATAAAAAAAAACTGTGTTGTAATCCTTGAGAAATCTTTGATAACAGAATATCTATAAAAACCATTATCTATCTATCTATCTATCTGTCTATCTATCTATATCATTCAAAATCCTATCATAGAATCACAGAATGGCCAGGGTTGGAAGGGACCTCAAGGATCATGAATCTCCAAACCTCCTGCCACATGCAGGGCCACCAAACTCCCCATTTAATACTAGACCAGGCTGCACAGGGCCCCATCCAATCTGGCTTTGAACACCTCTAGGGATGAGACGTCCACAACCTCTCTGGGCAGCCTGTTCCAGCACCTCACCACTCTGTCTGTAAAGAACTTATCATCATGATAAGCTTTAGTCCTACTCATTAATTAGAAGTGAAAAGTAACATCATCCTGGTATCTCTCCAGTTATTAGATGACTAAATGAATACTTTATCAAGGACTTTTACAAAGCTCCAGTAATCTCTTTTTCAAATATTTGTGTTTATTCCTTGTTAGCCATAGAAGCCTTCAGGCTAGACAGCTTTTTCCTAGCATACAAAAATACATGAAGAATTTTTATTATTTTTTTCTTTAATTCTCAAAATTACGTGGGCAGTTCTGTTCAGATCCTGACATCGTTTGAAGAAAACAACATATTAGGCGTAGCGTTTTTGAAATTACACATTTTTTCTTCTGTTTTTTAAAGAAAAGGCAAAAAGCTATATTTCTTCCGTTTGCTATTTTCTCACATTACCTGACATGAAATGGGTAATGTATTGTAGTAAGGGTGTGGTCTTTCCTTGGAGGAAACTTATACCGATTTCACTTCTTCTGGCAAGAAAACGTGAAGATCTCCTCTGCCCACTCAGTACAAGAAGTGAAGTTCAGAGTCAGGGTGTATGGATGTATGCTGCCTTGTGTTTTCATTGCAAATGCTGATGTCAGTTGTCTCTGTCTACTGTCCATACAGATTTCAGAGACACTATAGAGTACAGAAGCAATTTCCATGGAAGTTTAAACTGTTCTGCAGCAGAAGTTTTTTGTATATATGTATTTATTTAATTCTATCTGCTTAGCTGTGGATTAAGCTGTAAAGGACTCCATTCTCTGAAGCTGTACTGGAAACTTGTGGGACTGATGTATGGCCCCATTTGACCAGACTGGCTCTGCCTCCAGAGAGCAGAAAGCATGAGAGCAAAACCCAAGGAGCTGTGGACTTCCCCTTTTAACAGAAAGGATATTTTTCAGGTAAGATAAATTTTCCTATATTGCCCTATAAATCATAAGAAACAAAACTCAGTGGTTTTATTCCTGGAAATATTTGTAAATCAGTTATTCTAACTATTCAACCAGCTCTGCTGACTACTCAGTTTCCTGATACAGCCATACCCTTAGGAAATTACAGGATGCTGACCCAGTTTACACAGATGAAGTTAATTAATTCAAATACAATTCAAAAAGGATAGTTGTACATGTCTGTCAAATAAATCTTAACCAACTACCTTTCCAGCCCCACCTTCAATAACCCCTACTCCCTATCCCACTGCACTTCAACCTAGAAAACAAGCTTTCCTGTCCATTATTTGTTTTGTGTGGCTCACTAAGCCTACATTTGGTATCCCAGCCCAAATAGAAATCCATTCAAACATTAACAATAGATCACACCAGCTCTCAGTCTGCAGCACGGGCAAGACAAAGTAGAGAGGCTGGAGTTTACAATGCCCCCAAGGCCTTAAAAAATATAAAGAAAGTCAGTATTTCTCTTTGATTAAAATGAAATGAAGCTGCATGGGACCAAACAACAAAAAGACACTGCCTTGTCTTTCCCACTCTGCTAGGGCCCCCAAGACCTCCTCCACTGAAGCATCCAGTTTCAATGGAGATTTTTGTGCAGAGACAAAGCAATTACTGTAAGATCTGCAACTGGCCCATTTTCCTTGGTGCTCTTTCTCCTTTCCTATCTCTTCCCTTATCTGGATGGCTCAAGGTTTATTCAAAAAACCATGGTTGTAATATTGATTTCCATAGAGTGCTCCTAAGTTTTCTGTTCAAAACCAGATTAAGATGCATTTTCCCTTTCATTGCAAATGAAATGCACTCAAAAAATCATAGATTATGTTAATTGGTGGAAAAAAAAGTACTCTGTATTTGATTTTTACTGAAAATTTTAAGTAGATATCCTGGTGTAAAATTCTAGTACAGATGCTGAGAGAGCTGGGGCTGTTCAGCCTGGAGAAAAGAAGGTTCTGGGGAGATCAGGTAAAGTCTTTCAGTATCTAAAAGGGGGCTATAAGATGGAAGGAAACCGACTATTTAGCAGGGTCTGCTGTGACAGGACAAGGCAAAAAGATTTCAAACTGAAAGAGGGTAGATTTAAACTAGATATAAGGAAAAAGTTTTTTAATGATAAAGGTAATGAAGCACTGGAATAGGTTGCCCAGAGAGGTGTTAGAAGCCCTGTCGTTGGAGACATCCAAGGTCAGGCTGGGTGGGGCTCAGAGCACCCTGATCGGGTAACCCTGTTCATTCAAGCACAAGTGGAGTAGAGGGCCATTAAGGGTCCCTTCCAACTCAGAAGATTCTATGATTATTCACAAAGTATTTATATCTACATGGCTAACTGAGACAAAATTCAGAAAGAAGGTATACGGCTATTACTAAATACTTTTGCAGGATGAGGAGACTGCCTGTTCACCATCCACAGTTGAGTTTTATATTGAAAGAAATATGATGAGTCAGCTGCCGTGAAATAAAACCATACATTTCTTTTTTGTCACCAGGGAAATCACAATTTTAGGTTCAGAATTTGCAGAATTAAAAAAAGGTTTTTTTAAATCTCACAGCAGCCCATGCAGAAATGAAAATAATAATAATAATGTATTTTGCCTTGGCTTTAATAAGATAGCATTATTTTAGAAAGTAAGTAGTGTTATATATTCTTCCGGACTTCTCTATTCCACAAATCTGTCTGAATCAGAAGTTGAGGCTCATCAGGCCTATTACTGTGAATTGAAAATAATTTTCTGTTTGTCTCAGCATAAGTGAACACAAAAAATATCCTACATGGATTTCAGAAGAAAGATTGATGACTAAGAAACTTGTTTGGAGAGATTTATTTATATATGTAAATAAATTCGACTTGTTTATTGACAAGCCTACTAAACTCTAGCAATTTAAAATGACACTTGAGTGTATGATGGCATTCCTTCCTAGGGTTGTTATTTATCCTTTGAATAAATTATAAACCAATTATATAACCAATTATAAAACAGAAAGCTGTGTTCTTGGACTTCCAGTTAACATTAACTTCCATTGCTGTTTTTTGGAACCTGTTTAATTCAATGTGTACCAGCAACAAATTCTTCACTGAAGCCCCCTGTTCTGCAGCCTCCAGTCAGTATACAGGGACTTTAACATTACAGGACTTTAATTAAAAAAAAAAAAAGAAAAAAAAAGAAGAAGACTTATTTCCAGCTAGGGGTTGTAGGTGAGCTGAGTGGTTGGAGCATTCAAAGACGCAAGCAGAAAATATGGAGCTTCTGCAGACCTAAGTTTCTGATTGGGTGATGTCCCTGCTGCTACTGACAGGGCTGCTCTGTGAATGATAAACTAGTCAATTACTTGCTTGTTCATTTACTTGCTGCAGCTGTAATTTGTGTACTGGGAAAGATCCTGACAGTTAGGGATATTGTTAAGAGGCAATGATTTCATATTTAGCTGGGAAAACTCAGCTGTCAACATGCTGAATGAGAAAGCCCTGCTATATGATGATTTACTGGTAGGTTGTTAGGGTAGTATGACTAGACTGCAGTTGGACTTGATGACCTAGATGGCCTTTTCCAACCTGAGTTATTCTATAATTCCATGATTCTATGATTGAAAAGGCTACTTATGTGGAACAAATTGGCCAAAAGTGTGTTTAGTTGTTGTATTTCAATGTGTCTGTGTATCTCTTATTAGAAAATAGATAGAGTTCAAGATGACATAAATATGTCTGTACCCCTTTTGTGATTTCAGGGCTATTTCTCTTAGTCTATGTTACTCTTGTTAAGGGTAAGCCAGCAAGTTACCCATGCTAATGACCATTCTCAGAATCTCAAGAAGACCACATTCTACTACATCAGCTGAGATTTCACGATTGTGAGTCAGGGTATGATATTCTAGAGTTTCCATATAAGAAAACAAAAATTGGCTGAGGATAAAATTAATGTCTGAAGGAAGAGTGCTGAAAGAGAGGACAGCACTGTCTGAGATGTTTCACTCTGGATGAGTGTGAAATGGCAGCAGGGATGAATTTTCACTATGTGTCATTAATAAGAAAAAAATATAATAATAAAATACCAAGGAAGAGAAATAATTTTTTTTTCTATTTTGTCCTACATAAGACAGAAGGACAAAAAGGAGACAGATTGACTGCATTATGAACATATAAAATAAAGTCAGGATAGTTGGACTGAGAAAATAAACCAGATCTTTCATGTTAAGATTCTGCTGCCATTTGGATTCCCAAATTAAGATGGGACTTGGAACTATATGGAAACTTTGCAAGAAGGACACAGCCTGTCAGCAAAAGCTGAGGACAGGCTGGCAGATAAACCAGAGACTTGTCTTCAATAAAAAGAAATGGGCTCTGGAGATTGTGTCTCCTGTGGCCCCTAAAGAAACTTTGACCTATCAGTTAAGCTGGAAATGTCTATTTTTCAAGGATAGCTACTGTACTGTTGGCACTTTCAAACTTTACGATTTTGGTCCATCTAAAATGTGCTTGTTGGGAGCTGTTATGGTTAGATCCTGCATGATCTGAGCAGCTACTAAAATGACTTTACCAGTTTTCCTCAGCTTACGAGACAGCAACTACAAAACTTCTTAAGAAGTTTGACAATTCAAACCCCCAAGCAACTTTATTGTGTTTCTCTGACATTCCTGCCTGGTTCAGTTTTTTGGGTTTTTTTTGACATTTAGGATAAAGATAATAGCTTTCAGAAGGTTATAGCTTTAAATTTGACTATTTTTTAAGCGTTAGGTTAGTAGACAAATGGAAACATTTTTAACAAGATAACATTTGCTTTTTTAAAATTATTTTTAATAAAAATGCTATATGTCCAAAGCTTCTATATCCATTTCTCTCATTGACAGAAAAACAGCTGAATTGGTGATTTACAGAGAAAACTGCTCCAGTTTGGTAAGTCAATTAAATATAAAAAGAAGTTGAGCCAAAAGCAATGCATTTGCTTATGTAGGAAGTAGTTTTAGGACTTTGTAGTTTCTCCTAATGCTGAGTGTATTTCACATGTTGAAATATGAAACAAAGAGATTGACATATATATGTGTACAAGTATAAGTATTTCTATATTTACCAACCATTTTTCATTACAAGGGGCTGAAAATTTCAGCTATTGATTGTACCTCCTCTTTTTCCAGGTAGCATATAAAACTTGGCCTCTAAGGTTACCCAAGGTCAGCAATAGTAGGCAGGAGATCACCCCTGACTCATAGTGGCTTTGTGCCCTGCTCTTTGTCTGGGTCCATCTGCTGACTCTAAATTGTGAACTTGTTAGTATGGGGACATGATTTTTATTCTGTGGTTGCATGTTTCTATTCCTCAATATTGACTGGGACTGCTAAGCACAAAGGTAATATTAACAGCAATAATAAAAAGTGAAGTGCTCTCCTTTTTTCCTGGGAGGAGAACATATGCTTTGACAAATGAAGTCAGCTAATCAAGTTTTCACAGATAAGCTGTTATTCTTTTGATGCACCTGGATAGTAACCACAGTTCCCACTCACATAGGGAAACCACATATCTGATTTCCAAGTGAGGTGCCAGAATGCTTTGTTCTGCTCTGAAAACACTTACTGATCTCCAGTGCGTGCTCTGTAATATACCCGTGCTGCCCATGAATGTGGTGGTACCCCACAGGAGCAGGAACACCAGGATGGAGTCTCTGGGGACCAGTCAGAGAGTGGGAGAGGAGAGGCAGAGAGAATGGAGAGGGAGGCAGGGAAGCTCTAGGTCAGGCTGGGTTGTGGAGATTTTAATGGGCATTAATACCCTAAAGATAACAGGGGCAGACTCTTCACAACTGTAAATTGGTTTCACCCAAATAAAGTCAATGAAATGATGCCATCTGATGTCTATGCGGATTTATTTTTTCAGCTGCCATAGATAAAGGGTAATGCTGAACAACAAGAGTACTGTGCTGCCTATAGCTAGGGAAGATGTTTCTTCCCCTTTGAGATCTATGTACTGTCAAAGATGTTGCACTGCATTTCATTTACACTTTGAATTCCTCTATACTTCATATTGTATGTTTTATACCAAAGTGGCATCAATATGCCTTTATAATTAAAAATAATTTCCTCATACATGCTGTATATACACGATAATTATGTCACCTCTATTCCATGTTTTACTTCATTTTTTTACCACTGATCAGTTACTAGAGAAAGCAAGCAAGCTTCATTACTCATGAGCAATTTTTTTAAAAACTTCTCATCCTGTTTTTCTTTTCCTCAACAATATTTTCAAATGTTTGAAGCCTGCCTGGCAGAACTGTGTCTATTTCCTGTCAAGGCTTATAGCACTACTGTTTTGGAGGAGACTTTGCCAATCACATATAGTGTGTTAGGAAGAAAACAAGGGCCATCTTTCCTTCCTCTCAGTTGTGATAACATTTTGTAAGAGTTATGCAAGGAGGAACATTGATTCCTCTCCAATCCATGCGGTAGATGTAGAAATAGCAAATGCATTTCCTTGCTTAATGTGATATCATGCCAATTCTTTCGGAGAAAAAATTATACCTTTCAGTCTCACATACTGTGTGTCTTACACCTCACTGTAATGGTTTGATTTTTTTGATTGTGGATATTCAATTCATTCAGAGGTTCACAGAGAAAATATTTTGATCAAAGTCAGTAAATACTTCCATGCTGGGGCGAAAGAAGCTTCCACATACTGCTAGCAAGGAGAAAAGGCTGAGAGCAGCTTACTTCATTTTCTAGTGCAGCTGATGTGTCAATCTAGGTATAGCTCTCAAGCTGGAAAGCCAGCCTGTACCTCTGCCAAATATGCACAAATGAATGGAAGTAAAATGTACTTTAGATAGGAAAAATACCACAGATTTTCACACCACAATGACACAAAATGCAGACTTACTCCCAGGAGAAAAGAAATACAGCACTGATCTTTCAAAAGTTTTATTTTCTGCTTTAAAGTCAGTTTTCTCACACCAGTTTTAGTGTTCTCAAATGTATTGGCATGCACTACCTCAATCTAAGGGAAAAGAGAAAGATTAAGTAACAAAAAATAGCAGCCCACCTATAAATGTATCCCTGCTAGACTACTAGATTGTGAAATAAATCCCACAGCAAGAGCCATCTCATTAAATCCAACTGGCCACAGGAGAGGCAAATGAATCCCTTTTCTTCCATATAAGCTCACTGTTGCTTAAAATACTACTGGTTAACTGAAATCTGTGCATTCCCTGCTGCAGCTCAAGGTTTTACTGGCTCCCTGGGAAGTCTGTAGATTGTCTCCAGCTCCTGAAGCTGTGATTTACCTACTGCAGGGTGGGAGCATGGGAGCCTTAAAGCTGTCTGAGCCCAGGAGAGAGATTTCAGGTGGTGTATGCTGTGTGAGACAGAGACTAGACAGGGAATAGCATTGGTTGTTGGCCTTGCACAGGGCTACCTCAGTCCATCGGAGTTGACGACTTGTTCATTGCAATAACTCTGGAGCAGGAGATGTCAAAGCCTCCCATTGAGGTGGGTTCTGCAGTGCTGGTATTCAGAGAAGTGAGGTGTCTGTGAGGTGTAGAAACAAAAATGGCTAAATGACTGTGGTGGTACATTTCTTAGAGTTCTCTACTAGGTTATCTGCTGAAAAAAAAAAGTCTTGTTCAACTTAGTTCCTGAATAGTTGTATTAATACATTTTGAACATTTACCAGAAAGTAAAATTAAGTGGTACTGGTGAATTATTGTTCAGCTGGGGGAATTCCCACTCATTTCTAGTCCTATTCAAAAAACCTTGGAAAATAGTGTAGGCTTTAGTATGTTCCCTTTTTTCTCCCCTCAATATTTATGGGAGTCTGTATTATACTTTTTCTCAGGGGAGAATGAAATAATGATGGAGAGCTAGTTGTTCCTACCATGCCCATCTCTAAGTGTGGTATGGTACATACACTATAGTAAATGCTGTTTGGATGCTTGTAAGATGAATGTGTCTGCAGGTGATGTCACTTTGATTGTTTGAGTTTTGTGTGGATTCAGAAGACTCGCAAAGAATTTTCAGTTCTATGGAAAAAACTGAGTAAAGTATTAAGAAGATTCTTGTCCCCAAAACAGCGCTTAGAAGTTACCATGTACTCATGCTTTCTATATGTATCAAACAGGCAGAGAAGGCAGGCGAGAAAGACTTCATTCTAGTGTACGCCTACAGATGTAAAGTAGTTTTGAAGAGAAGATTCTATTTTTATTGTTATATTGGTTGGATTTGGGATTCTAGGGAAAATTCCTGGCGCTTGTTTCACTTTTACAAAAAAAAAAAAAAAAGCAAAAAAAAGCGAAAGAACATATATATACTATACATATATACTATGGAGTTATGATAAAGGGTTAGCCTTATGTTAAGACTTTTCACTTCTATTTAGCATTTATTAAAGACAAAATGCAATTTGTATCTTGGTTGAGAATTTTAATAAGAATAAATCTATCCTTTACACTAGATATAGTGTTAAGTACAGAAGCAAAATAAGTTGGAGAATTTTACAGCCACTGGATGTCATTGTTGTTCTTTTAAAGTACAAAAAAAAAAAAAGTATATATCAGTTGAAGGACTGGAACTTGGGAATAAATATTTTCTGGTGGTTTCCACATTATTATTATGATGCATTACAAGTGTATTTACATTAAAGTGTAGCCTCTCTTAATACTGCTGCAATCTATAAAGCCAAACGATCTTCACAGACGTTCCATGTCAGCACCCTAACTACTGCATTCTTTGATTGTTCATCTGTCACTGCAAGTCTTGATGTAGATACAGAAAGTGATAACCTGTGTTATATAGAGAATGTGTATAAACAAATCATTTTTTTAGGTGTGGTCTTCGTCAGTTTTTACATGACATTAAATCTCATTTGTGAATGTTTATCAATTGAAAGCTAGCAACAGAATGCAGATTTCAGATACTCTTTCCACACAGCTGTCTCAAAGAGCAATACTGTACAAGTCAGTAGCAGCTACCAGGAAACAATCACGCTCCCTTGTTCATTTCTGAGGGCTGTCTGTGAGTGTCAGCACGACACAGAGGAGGACATGCAGCCATAGCAGTCAGTCCTGTGTCACTTCTGTGGGGTAGGGGAAGGAGCAATGGTGCTGCTATTGCATGGAGAGCAGCATGACAAGACCAAATCCACTGAGCATAATGCTCCCATCATCTTCTGCTGTGGCTGCCCAGGTAAGCCACTGAATTGGATGAACATTCCTTCGGGGGTTCTGCAGCTGCCTGTGGCCTACATGAGATTTCTTCTCATTGCTTCCCCACAGTCTCTCCACCCCCTCGTCATACATCTGCCCAGCACCTGGCCCGGAACTTGGAAGAGTTCTTAATTTCATTCTATATGCACACTTATTGCCCTTATAAGAAAGTAAGGCTGTACTACAATCCGTGTGTAGTGGGTGGGTTGTGCACAGCTGTGCAGCAGACCACTTGTTCTCTTTCTACTCTGTGAGAATTATGTTGTTTAAAGCATCCAGTCATCTTTTGCCATCAAGACATTTTGGAATTTAATTATATCAATAAGCAACAGAGGAGAGCAAACAGGTTTCTCCAGAAGACACCTCGTTTGCCTGCAGTGTTAGGATAGTGTTGAACTATCACCCAAGGCTGTAGGAATACCATGAGCAGTCCATGTCAAGAGAAATCCGAAGAAATGGAACAGCGATGTCACCAGAAAACCAGAAACAATCATTTAGCTTATCAGCTGGAGGCAGACTTGCTGTTAATGTGTGGATGCATTTCTCACCTCTGCAATATAAGTGGAGATTGGGGGCTCTGATGTGGAGACAACAGATGAAATGCAGCTAAAGCAGTTCCAGATTAACTCTTGGATCTGAATATGGCTATATCACGAGAAGAAATGTCACACGGGAAACTTAACCTGTACCAGTTTTGTGTGGATATAGCTGCTCTGGTGCCTTTCTTGTTCTGCCTATTTTCCTTTCAATCCAATTAAGTTAGCAAAGGAGCTGCGTGTGTGCTTCTGCACTGAGAACCTTCAGGTTACAGTTAAAGGTCTGTATACATCAACTACAGTGTCCTGAGATATCAATAGTAGCACAGATGTGGCAGCAGGGGCAGGCTCAGGCCAGCTGTTGTATCTCATCACTGCTTTACCCCTTCTGAAGGTGCAATAAACTCTGAATTGCCTCAGTATGGATAGTTCTCTATCATCCTTAGCACAACTGCTCCCTGAAGGCACAGGGTGTCACTGAGACTCAGTTACCAAAGTTGGTCTAGTGTTGCAATGTGGACCTATACTGAGGTAGAAATTGTTCATTTACATTCTATTGCAGGTCTCAGATGTCAGCAGGCTCATAGCGGTGATACCCACATCTCTTTCTTTTTTTTTTTTTTTGGTCTTGTCTTCATCTCTCATTGGGAATTAGGTGCCTCAATGCCTTTGAGGATTTGGCACCAAGATTCTATCTCTAGTTCATATGCAGCGATTAGAACACTGACAGGAAATTTTGCATCCCCTGGGTTTGGACATCGCAAGTAAAAAATATCTGTAAGAACTAAACAAGGGCAGAGATTTCTCAGTAGAGGAAAAGATTCAGTTCAAAACAGTCATTTGTTAACAAAAATTTTTAGGAGAGATGGACAAACAAGATGTCTGCATCAAAATAATTAATAGTTTTGCAGCCAATTCTACCGTCCATCTATTGATCATGGTTAACACTTCAGCTGAAGACTGAGAGCTCAGGCTGGAGTCAGACCAGGGACATCTGCCATGGTGTTCCTTGTCCCAGGAAAGTGCCTTATCTTACACAGCTGTTGAGGCTGTGACCACACTGCTTTACCCCACCCATCTCTCTCTCTCGTTTTAGCAGATCTTGGCTTATTACCTTACCCCCTGTCTCATCTTTGGCGGGCCTTGGGCTCATTCTGATGCATAATGGGAAAAATGAGATCTCGAAAATTTTCGCGGGACAGGAAAACCACTTCCTACTCAGTTCTATTTCTGTTTCTAAAATTCTGTTTGGTGGTAGTTTCAGTGAACTCTTTCTTCCTTTGTGTGCCATATGATTCACAGTTGTTTTCTAAATCACCAAAAGCCATTGACAGGCGATGTGGTTTTGATTTAGGACAAAGATGTTCTTTTAAAAAATCATTAACTCAAAATATAGATGAAAAAAAAAGAAATCTGTGTTTACCTTGTCGTTTGCCTTCCAAAAATTTTATGAGAGCAAAAAGCATTTATATCCATGCTATTTATAGATGGAGAAGCAAATTAAACAGAATTGTGTTTATCTTAGAGAGCCAGTACTGAACTGAGATACATAATGTATGTATATATTCATGTGTAAATAATATGTAAACAGTTAAGTGACTTTCACAAATAAAGGCAGTTACAGGTATCTGGGGAGAACATATGCATATTGTAAGTAGATTGAACTTATAAATAAAAACAATTTACTGGTACAAATATTCTGTAAAAAGAACAGACAAGTGCATATTTGTATTCTATATTAATTTTGAACCTTCCAAGTTTTGCCCATACTTTGAGTATTTATAAAAGTAATTATTTTCCCCCAGATGTTAGATTACATTTTTGCAAGGAGATGGGAGACTACACTGCTAAAATATCAACTGTACAGGGCAAAATAAGGAGCAAAATGAAATGCTACACGCAGTTCTTAAAAGAGTAGTATTTTCCCCTAGGCTAAATTACATCATCCAACATCATGAAGCAAACAAAAAATACAGTGCAGAGAGTCAGACCTTTAAACAGAACTTTTTTCTTTTGGTGTAAGAAGGCAATTTTGCATTTGGCTCAAATGATGACTAGAATTTAGAAACCTCAGGATGCTGTGTGTTTGATGATTTGAAAGCTAGTTCATAAATAGCACAAAGAGAATACTTGGATATTGAAACCCTGCCGCTGCTTAAGGAAGAGCTGACCATCATCACTTCCTCTTCAGATTATAACCTGGGGATAAAGAGAAAATATTCTTGCCTCTATAATGTTCACCACAAACACAGAAGTATGAAAATTCATCAGCAAATGGCCCTAAGACAGCCAATTATACTCCAGTCATCTGTTGGCACAGGAATTAGTGACATTTTCCAGGAGCATCTGATTACTAGAATAGTGATCATTGTAGCTTACTACAGCTTTGACTCTGGGCCTGGAAAACTTCGATGTTCTTTTTCCAAGAATTTAATAGGAAAATAGATTAAGAAAAGATAACAGAGGATAATTTACTCCATCCTCATGCCTCAAAAGGAAAGTCAACTATGCATCCTGAAAGACATTGTTCAAATTGTTCTTCAAAACACAAGTGAAGCAAGTGTTGCAACTCCCTCCAAGCTTTACTGTTCACGGATGCAGGGAACTGTTAATATCTTTCCTCTTTGCTCCTAGATTTTATGTTCGGTGTATCTGGCTTATATATCTGCAACTTTCTGGAACTTCTCTCTGTCTTCTCAATTCTCTGAACTAAACTACTCCTGTTCCACTACCAATAATTCCTCACAGACATGCTTTTAGATCTTTGATAATTCCTATTCCTCTTGATGCTTTCTTCAACTTGTTCACGTATTTCTTAAGATGTAGATCATTAGGGTGAATGAGTTATTCTAGTCCATGTAGCCAAAGAAATTGTACAGCTCACATGTGATACTCTCTGCAGATGTTAATATGATTTTCTTTTTTTAAAAAACATCACAGCATTGGTGACTTGTGTTTGACTGATTGTCTGCTCTTACCCAAACTGCTTTTCAGCAGAACGGCTGCATAGCCCATCATTCCTCAGTCTTGTTCATGCAGTTGATTATACCTGCGTATGAATAAATTTGTGTTGCTAAATTTTTTCCACATTATTTCCCAGTTTGTTCATTTTTATATTCTTGTATTTCACTGATTTCAAGGTTTGTATATACACCTTCAAGAATGAAAACCGGAAAATATCCACTAAATTCTTCTGCAGAGTTACTAAAAGGCAACTTTTCCTTTTGTACGGTGTTTCAAACAGACAGACCTTTTGATTCTGCAAAGTCCTCATGAGAGATCTTATTATAACTTATTAGACCCAGCAGTTCTGCTCATCCTTTGACTCTTCCTTTAGATGACTCAGGTGGCCAGATTGTATATATGCAAGTGAAACAACCTGGAGAGAGTTAGCTTAAAATTTGTAAGTGATATAACCATACACACACATAGACAAGTCATTTTCCCCATAAATGCAGACATATAAAATGCTGTCATATAATTCTACATTCATCTGCACATGCCAGTTATTTTGAAGTGAGAAATGGATAGAAATATAGACAATTTCCCTCCATACATGTGGAAAAGTATCCAGACTATCCAGGAAGACATTATTTCCTGGTAAAATACTCGATGTGGTTTGGTAATGTATTGAAAAAAAACTTCAAAAAGCCAGATGGTTCTCCCTGTTATTTTAATGTTATTGTTTAATGAGTAAACCAAGAAATGCATTTAAGTAAGTGAATAAAACCCAGTTGTTTCATCGTTGTGTTATCTTAAGCAACAACAAATAAATAAAAGCATTCCAATAATGAAATATTTTCTCTGTAAGAACCTGGTGGAGTAGTTGTGCCAAATTCTGCAGTGATGTAAACTGAATGGATGCAAAGCAGATGTAACTTCATCTGCTGATTGCAACTGAAAGCTTTTAAAATTTGCTTGGAACATATTTATGCCTTGAGATGCATGGAGAGATGAAGTTCAACTGAAGTTTAAGGAGTATCATCATTTCCCTCCACCAAAACCTTCTCTGTGTCACTGATTTCCTCAGACAAATGTAGTTTTTTGGTATCAAGTTTCTTTAAGGTCTCTTTAGACATACAGTCCTCTCTATGCAGTTTATGCAGGTATGTAATATCTTTACTTATCAGTAAATCACTCACAATACCTCACAGTACTCATAATTTGGCAGAGGAATCTTTGTCTGCCTAGTCACCTATTAGTAACGACTCATGTACTATAAATAGTAGATCCATTCTTGTTGGCCAGTGAAGAGCAATTGAAATCTTTTAGTCAAGTTAAAAACATGTTCAAGCTAATTATAGTGCCTACTAATGAAATGTTTCTCTCAAGTGATGAACTTCATTTCCCTTGATAACGTTAAATATTAATTCAGCCAACCTACTGAGAGGTTTGGATACTAAAGTGGGAGTTTATCAGAATTTGAACACAGTTTGAAGGCTGCTATGCTCCAACTCTACTAACCCTCTTCAAGTCCAGAAATTTCTGGTGATAAAATTTTCATCAATGAAATTTTTGCATTTTTTAGAAACTTATTACTGCATGTCTTCCAAAGTACTGCCACTGTGGGTCAGAGTAACTCCCTGCCTACACGTAAGTGAGACAGCTGACTGCAGGTATTCCTTCACTTCATTCACAGAGAAATCTGGCTTAGTCAGTGTTGTTAAATCCTACTGGTCCAAAGCATTGAACTCAGTGGAAAACATGGCAACCGTCTTTGCTTTCACTCACTTCTGGAATAGCTGGCACTGAAGTTATGCACTTATAAAATAGCATTCCCTCCAGAATAATAATTCTTGACTCTGTTCTCTTGTCAAGTTCAAATCTCTGTCTTCCATTAACGCAGTGGACCTTAATCAGATGACAGGAAGGGCTACTGTTCACCCCTGTTTCTGAAGCTGCCTGCTATAGTTTTACATTCCATAAAGCCAGAAGTAAAGAGGTGCACTTACTCAGGGAAAAATCCCAGTAGCAAAACATAATATAAGTTAATATTAAGAGGTATTGCTTTACATCACTTCAGACTGAGGAGGAACTAAAATTCCTGGTTTTTATTTCTTAAGTGACTTTTGTATCCACCCAGCAACAGCATGGAAAGGGTAGTGCTAGCACTTTCTGAAGCTCTTTCTTTATCCAAAAAGACCAAATCAGCGTTCAACTATCTAAATGGCAGGTGCAGATGCTATGTAGAAGAGATTCCAAATTGTGAATGTATGTCTCTCTTTGCAGACTCAGCATTTAATAAGGTCAGCGTTCCTCTTGTCAGTAATGTGTATTGTATACCCATCAGTAGACTTCACTTCAAAACACACCCAAAACTTTCTCTTACCTTAAGCACTTAATATCTGCCTGTGGATGTCTACAGTTGAACAGACGATTGAATGTTGCATTTTGTGAAAATCAGCATAAAGTATCAAATTCCTGAGGAAAACAAACAAAGAAACAAAGAAAGCCCCTAATTCCTGCTTGTGAATGCACCCCCATTAATCTCCTCAAATGTGGATCTGTAGCAGTGACTGACATTGGATTCTGATGCAAGGCTACATACTGGGAGATCTTGCAGGACATAGCTCGCATTGCAGCTAGGCACAAACAAAAGATCTCTAAATCCACATGTCCTAGATCACAGATAATCCATAATCACAGTCAATTTCTTTAAGTCCCTAGTCATGTAAATGACATTGATCTTGTAAACATGCCAAGTTGCCCTGAAACTCACCAATCTGCCTGTATCTCACATGCAGATCTGACACTTGGTTGCATGGCCCTTAGTGCACAGTATTGTCAATCTCAATCTTTGGATAATAACAATTAAAATTATTTTAAACTCTGTCTATGATACAGCCCCTTGCTAAATTTACGTTTACAGAAACTTTTAACAGCATTGCTGTATTTTTCAGTAAATTTTCTAAAGAATGTATATGTTTAATACGATATTATTTAATATAGCTTATGAGTACAAGTGAGGACAAAAACTCTCTGAAATGCGCGTGTGAAACTTCCCCTTCTGCTAAGAGAAATGCTTCAAGAAAATCCTCAAGGTGGCAGCACGGTCTCAGTATTTAAGCTCACACGCCACTGAAGGTAAACCAACCAAAAAACAAAGCACCTGAAAACAAAGCATTGCTAAGTTGAGCCTTCTTTTAAACAAATTTGTACCCAATCTTAGAACAAATGCCCTACTAATAAATCCCACTGCTTTCCTTTGGGCCTGAAAATTTCCAACTTTAAAAGTGACAACGACTTCAGGCATCCTTAAGCGAATGCTAAAAAATGGTAACTAAAACAAGGCCTGTGCTTTTACTTTTATCCAGGCATGAGGAAAATGGGTTTTACAGACTTTGTACACTAAGCAGGCATATGTACCCAATCTAATCTCTCAGACCCTCCTAAATATGGATCTTGTTACACCATCCTGCACTTGCGCAGGTATGATTATAGCTCTTGCTACTTCTCGTACCTCAGACAAATGTACTGGTTAGCAGGGCATGACAGAAACATGCATTGTATCAGACACAGAACCTCCCCACACTCCATGTTACTTTATATACCCATCTTATACACTAGCTCTTCACTAATCTAAGTTGTCCGTTACACATAATATTGTCTAAATAAAATGCCAGCTAATTCACTTTTAGCCATAATGAGTACATGGACTGAAAGTGTGCAATATCCTGCATTCTGTTGTATAGAACTAATCCTACAAATTGCTTTGAGTGTTGCAAGAGAGCATTTTCTCATGAATGCTTTTTATTATTGCTAATATGACATCATTTATAAACAAGGAAAACTGCCTACAGCATGTGCAGACATCAACAATGATGAAAATGGCTGGAAGCTTCCATTATTTTACTTTAACAGTGTGTCCTTTGATACTCAGATCATCATTTAGGTTCCAACTAAACAGTTTTCATCTTAATCTGACAATTTCCAAATTTAGAAATGATGCATATTCTAAAAGTAATGTTAAGATTTACATGCTCTTGGATGCTCCACTTTTACTAACAGTAATAAAGTTGCACATTTGGTTACCTTAATGCTAATATTATTAATATCATTATTAAAGAAATTGTTTTATTTGAAACACTTTACAAAAATAAAACTTAAAAGATAGATATTCTTTTTTCAGTACTACAGGTAATCTACTCTACCCTGTTTGGCCCAGTTGTTTACAGGAAAATATCACACATTTCTTCCTTCCATCTGCTTTTAAGAAAATGAAAACTGAAATCCATGCATTAACTGTTAAATTCATTATTTCTAATGGTGATTCAGTTTCAGAAAGGCTTGAAAATAGCAGATAGCTTAAGCCACTTGATGTTTAGTTGGAAAATCTTAAATAAGGCACAAAGTCACAATTTTACATTTGTCACTCTTGACTTGAGTGATGTCTATTATGAGCAAGTTCCTACAAATGTAAATTCAGAGCCAACCTCTTTCCTTACAATAGAAGTTGTATTTTAAAAGAGCTCATCTCCAGAAACTTTCTTAAAGATGGGCAACAGCTGGTAAGAGACAGCTTGATTAAAGATGGGAAGCATAAAATTGGGCAAGGGATCTCATGTTTGAAAGCATTACTAACATCACAGATAAGGAGAAATCAGTAGATGTTAATACACAGTTTGGTTTCTGATGCACATTTGGCAGCCTCTTGCATGGCCAAAATATAGACCACTTAAAAAAAGAAAAAAAAAAAGAAAAATAGGTGAAAAAAAAAACCCAAACTTGTTTTGCCATCATATAAAAGTGAAAAAAAAAAGAGTACAAGTAATCTGTGGCAATCCTCCACTACAAGCACCAGTCAGTAAATATCACTCCTCATCCTTCTGGTCTACAAATTTCTCCACTGTATTTTTCCATTTATAGAATAAATTAATTGTACAGTGAGGTCCTGAGCTCTCTGAAATCCAAGATCTTACTATATTTCATAAGTTGCAGGGTCCTCAAATACTGGAGAAGTAATGACCACAGAAACAAACACCTAGTATATCAGGTTATCTTTCTTTGGAAGAGAAATAGGCACATAATATCATCTTAATGCTGCCAAGTTTCTATTTCAATTTATTTCTGCTGATGAATGGGAACAGCATTGAGGTAGCAAGGAGATTGTCTAAAAAGGTACAACATCTCTGGCAGGTCATTCAGGTGAGGTTTTCTTTTATAGAGGTCTGAGGGACTTTAGTGACCTAGATTTGAAAACTGGGCCAACTACCTGAGCTGTTTTTCAAAGGGAAGCTGCAATCTGCAGATGTCTTTGAAAACAAACCCATGATCTGTTTTGCATAATGGAGCAGATATTATATGTTTCCACTTATTGCTCTTAAAATAATACTCTACTGGAGAAGTTTCAGGTTTCCACAGTTTTATTTTTGTTATTCCATTTTTGGTTATGTTGTTCAAACTGGGCAAACTGTTGGTACTGATTTATGTACATCTACAATTGTTTATGCTAGAAATAATTATTCTTCCATTAATTCACTATGGGTGTGATTTTCAAAAATGTTGTTACTTCTCACTAAGTCCTCACTCATTAAGAGGTGCTGTGAAAATCACACAATCTCTTTTATATGTCCCACTATGTGGGGTTATACCTTTGTTTACAAGAAAAGAGTGTGTAATTTTGCACTAACGTAATTAAAGATCTTCTGAGCTTTAGATATCTCACTTTGAAGACTTGTAGAGTATAGCATATTAGTTTTAGCTTTATATAGTTTTATTACAGCTTTCGGAATACTAGAGAGGCTTGTACATGGGGGATTCAAGCTGAGGAAGACTACTAAAGGCATAAGTCTACTGGACTGCTTAGGATTCAACCCAAAAGCAAACAGATGGAGTTAACATAAACCAGAGCATTACATCTACTTTAATCTAGTGCTCCGTTTTTACTCTACATGATGTGATAATGTCTGCAACCAGACCAAAGCTTTGATTTGTCACAGGAGCCAGAGTACCGCATCTCACACTGTACAAGTAAAAAAATATTAACAAATGCATTGTGCAGAACATCAGATTTTGATGAGGCAAGGGTCAAGGTGGAAACAGATGCAGCAGAAGTGTCTTTGTGCCACCCTGGTTCTGAGCACTCAGAAGGCCAAAGCTGAGGTGCCTCAGCTTCTGTTCAGAGCATTTCTAACTTGTTTTTACCCAACATTGACTATTTCAGCTGCCAATGATAACTACAACATAAACATCACAAAAACCTCTGCATGGAAATTCCTTTATACCATACAGTTAGTACCCTTCTCTTGCAATAGTCATGAATGAACAAAATGCATTGGAGAAAGCACCTGCATGTCTGGAAAATCTGTTTAATTTAAACTATGAACATGACAGTCAAGAAGAAGAGTCAGTCTAAAAGAGGAACTTGAATATAACTTTCTCACATTTCAGTCAAGCAACTTGCCTCCAAACTAGATTTTATTTCATTAAAGAAGTACACTAGAATACCTTATTTTCATTTTGATGTGCAATAAAATCAAGTTCATAAAATCCCCCTTTTTAAATTTTTTTTTTAATTATTATTTTTTTTTTTATAAGGGAAAATGACAATGCTTTTTAGCCTCAGCCTATCTGGCTGAAAATTCCCAAATCCTTCTATAATGTGCACTAGAACAGTAGTACAAACCTTGTTCTTCCCACAGGTGAGTGCAGCTGCATGTCCCATTGCACACACTGTTCTTCTGCTCAGGTACTTTGTAAATCTCTCCTGGGCATGGCTTCCATGCTTCTTCTCAAACATACTACTGTACCTCATGGGGCAAAATAATCCAGGCATGATGCAAAAAGTGGGCTTTCAAAATCATGTAGATAATATTTCATGAACCAAAATGCAATATTTTAAAAGAGAAATGATCAATTTATCAAGCAATACAAATAACTTTTATTCAGGAGGATAAAGGACATTCGCCCAGCTTCTGCTTCTTCTGATGAAATTGCATCCTGCTTCTTCCCTCAGTGGGATTTTCCTGTAATACTTCTTAAAGTAGAAATAATTAGGGATTTCTCCTACTTGTTCTGTAGTGACATTTTTATTTTTTATTTCTCAATTTTGCCTCCTGTGCAGCAAGCGCTTCACCTTCAACTCCGGAGGATTGCCTAAAGGCTTTTTCATTTAACTGCAGCTACATGCCGGTGCACAAATTGCCTGACAGGGATGATGTGGAGTGATCAGGCCTGCATCCTACAGCAGGAGATTTACCTGCTTCTTTGAGCATACAGAGCCTGGCTCCATGTTGGATATGGGTTCAGGTTTTGCAGCATGTTGTACTGCTCCAGAGCAGTAGATCTTGCCGAAAGTGTTTATAAATAGAAATTAGTGGTGATTCAGATACAAATACCGAGAATTGTTGGAGTTTAGGAAGCAAAAGTTCTACTACCTGTATTTTGAGGATTTTCTTTTCTAGACTAGCACATACAAACTATTTCTCTTAAACATAATGAGACAACCTAGGAGACAACAGCAGCATGCTATAGGAATGAAAAATAATATGTAATGGAGTAGCACTGTCTGCCATTTCTGTTTCCAGGATCTGAACCCTCAGAGCTCCAAAATTACATATTCCATAAAAAATATTCAGATGTTTCATGGTTTTACAGAGGATTTTGAAATAACACTTTGACATCTAAAATACAACTCAGGGAGAACACTAATGCACCAAGTCAAAGAAAGTTGTGTTACAATTCTACCTGAGGTCTTAATATTCTCTATTTCCCCCAAAGCTTTCTGTCTATGCCCAGAAAAGCTTCATATTTTTCCCCCATAAAACAGTAAAGCTACTTTATCACCCAACAACTACTCTACAAGCTATTAATTCAGCTCAAAACATAGCTCCACAAGTGGTATGCCGTGCTTGATACAGTTTGGGCTATAGCATACCTCCCAGGCTGCGTCCAAGATTCAAGGATAATTACTAAAAGTACTGCTTGGCTTCTGCTTCAACTATTGTTGTTTTTTTTTTACAGATATTTTTTTCCTGGCTTAAGAGGTGCTTTAGCATTTCATATTTTTCCCTCTCAAAAAGTATTTCTGAACTGTCATGAAGTCACTACTCAACTTTCTTTTTATCCTGACTAATGGGCTGTTTTACAGCCAGTAGAAATTATTGAAATTATAAAAGTAATTCATTATTCTTGATACCTTGATATTCTTGATTCTTGATAATATTTAGTTACCCTTGCTGGAAAATGTAAATCAAGAAATCTAATTATTGAAATCTTTTCCTTCTCTATAAAATGTATTGCCATCACTCTTGTATGTAAGTTTTCACTTTAAAACATGACACCAAAATTCTATGCCAGACTTCTACAGTATGCCAAACATAACACTGGCATATAATCATTTTGTTCGAATGAAATAATTGGAGGGGGAAGAGGATTTGATTTAGTCCCATCTCTAGATAGAGGCTTTAAATATTCCCTTCAATGGTTAGCTCCTCAGAAAGGTGAGGAAGCCTGGGTTTTGGCCCATATTGCCCAGAGGCACAATCCTATACTGCTTATTTAAAATTAAAGAACAAACAAACAAACCCAAACAGAATGACCAATGGATCAATGATTGGAAACCTTGATTTACCTTTTCCAACAGGAGTCTAATCAAAATGCTACAGATGAAGGGTGTGAAGTGCCTACTCACCTCTGGATCTGGCATCCATTTTTGCATGTTAGCATGCCCCAGTGGAGAAGTATCTTTTTCCTGCACTGAGACATTATGGCAGCCTCCTTCAGAAAGGATGGTTTTGAGCCCCTTAACCTAAAGGAAATCTGCCTACAATAAGTCATCTACTTGGTAGGCAAGTGTTCCAGTTGTGACTGTTAAGTACTCTGGAGGAATGAGCCACTGTCCAGTGTTTATTTAGGGACATTTCATTAACATTAGAACAATAGAAGTGTCTCATAGATAACAAGGAACAGTCCTGTGAATTTAAGAGAAAAACAGGAGTTTAGGCAACTCCTACCCTCAGCACTGAGTTATATGCTCAGTGCATCAGTTTTCTAGACCTTTGTTTGATGATATCTAGTTCTTCCTCAATTATATGCAGGAAACTTATTTCTTTGAGCCTCTGTCCTTTAAGTAGCCTTCCAATGGGAAGGCATTCCTTGTATATCTTGAAATGAAGTCTCATGCCTCTCTCATCCTTAGTTTCTCTAAGCACACCTTCTTTTGCCACTGGTCCTGTCACCGATATCTTTGGTTCTCTAAGCAACCACAAACTTCTAATTCACTGATGCATAATATCAATATAATGAAATCCAAAGTAGCATTACTTTAGATGTAGATATCTATCTTATTACACAGGAAAATTACCAGCTTATACTGGCATCCTCCACAATGGTTATTTTCAGATACTATAGAGAAATGTTCAAAATAATTGGTTTTTTTATTTGATTCTGTGTCCTCCACCAGGTACTATCTCGGGCTACATTAAATAATACATTAAGCCACATGCATCTATGAAATAAATAATGGTATTCACATCATAAAAGATCAGCTTGGAATGTTCTTTTATGCGCACTGTCCTTTCTAAACAGATTATGACTGGGGCCTTTAAAAGTCTGTGTGTATGAACTGTTCAATCAGTTTTCAGAAAATGCCAATTACATAAAATTTCATTTCATCAGCCAAAATTCTTTTTCCATTACTCAAAACTCTAGGATTAATATCAGCCATTACAAAGCTTCTTTAATTTTCATTAAAGTGAAGCTCTTTTCCAACTTGAGCTCAGTTTGTTTACCACATGCTGAGTTAAACTCATGACCACATTTGCCTTTTTTAAAGCTTAGTTTGGTGCTCTCATGGCTGCTTCTGATCATTTTTCAGTGTGATTAACTATCACTGTGATCAGATGCAACCCATGCTGCTTTCCACATATCAGTTGCCTGGACAATACATCTAGTGTCCTTTACTGCCATCACATTTGGCGTCCACAATTATCTATTTTTCTTCTTCTCTAACATGCATGATACTTGAAGAATAATTAGAAACTCTATTTTTTTTCTCTCAGACCGCTTCCCAGATCCCTATAGTCATCTTTTAACTTCACAGCTCCTTGTGAGGCATTCCCTTGTTACCATTGTTTTGTTGTCATTTCTAGTGATCGAAAAAAAGCTTTATAACCCCTTCCACACCTGAATTTTCTTCTCATTCCAACAGATACTCCAATATATAATGTGTCATTGCCTTCGTTTATGCTGATGATTTTTTGGCCAACTCTTTGTACTACACTGATAATTAGAGCTTTGCAAAAAGTCACTATGTGAAAATATTGTAGGTAATTCCAAACCTGTCTAGACATTCAAGTCAAATTGAATAACTGAGTGAAAAGGAATAGAATATATTTAGACAAAATGTGATTGCCAAAACTGTAGGAAACTAGAGAGTTCAGTTATCTCATTGATGGCTTCTCTAATTGTGAACACTGTAAGCATGTTCATTGTTTTCTGAAGGAATTAGGATTGTTGTTGTAGTACCAAGCATCCCAGTCATTCTGCTGTTTAGCAGTTTGTATAAAGGATTCAACAAGAGGGAAACCTCAGAATATCCTGTAAGCTACAGTGTTTAAGGCATTCATCTGGGTGAAGAAAATAGCCGTTCATGTCCCATCTTTCTGAGTAGAGAGAAACATTTAAATGACCATTCAGCTGTGTGCTTTTGCTGGACAGAATTGCAAGGTGGATTCCTGTCATTGTGGAAACTGTACATCTGTCTTTATAAAGCACTTCTAAGTGTATGGTAGAGATCTGAAATTCTTCAGTAACGTTGAGGTTTTTCTGCACTACTGTTTTTCCAATAGAAAGTTTGTTTCTTGAAGTTTTTCTCCAAAATATTTTAAAAAAGCTAATTTGCTTTATTTTCAAAAGTTCTATGCAGAGGAAACAGATGTGTGCTGGCTGCATTTCAGGACAGGTGATCCTCTTCACTAATGCTGCTTTCCACCAGCAGTGATGGAGCTTGACTACTTCTTAGTCCAGTGACTCTCCATTCGTGACTCTTAATTGTTCCCCAGAAATATCTGAAATGTCTTTGCAGAGCTTAGGGACTGCCTCTAAAAGTCTTTGGACTGCCATCCAAAGACTGAGCTATTGACTAGCACCTCAGGCTTGGTCAAATCAATACAGAGTTCCCAATATAAGAATTTTGACAAACCCATGCTTGTTTTTAGCAATACAGAGAGAGAATTAAGATAGAGAAGTAGCTTAGTAACACAATGTAATCCATTACTATAAGTTGATTTACATATTTCCATTCCTTCCTCTATATTTTACAGAACATAGTTGGCTTTATTCCAACAAAGGAAAGTGCAAGAGGGGAAAGATTGCTTTACCCTTGCTAGCACTCACTACCAACAGGTACACAGCAGATGTTCAATCTTAGCATCAGCGCTGCAGATACACACACAGATTTCAAGCAGGTATACTTATTTCAATGCTGGTCACAATGCTCTGACAATAATTTGTTATAAATCCTTTCGCAGTCAGCCCAGTTGGGATGAAGGTGTTTTGGTGGTGATTTCAACAGATAATTCATTTTTCCTCTGAATGTGAAGGTGGAAATCTAACCTCCTTCGTTAAGCTAAAATAATTATAAAACAAATAAACAAACAAAAACAAAAGCATCAAATTTTACCTGTCATTGGAATACCCAATAGTAACAATTATAACAATGCATATAACCTCCATATATAACTTACACAACTTTTATGTTTCAAGTTTCTATGAAAAACATAAAGTAATTGAACATCATCACTGTTTCAAAAACAGCTTGTTAATCATCAGATTAGTGAAGCATGCTTTACTATAGCTTTCACTCCTGTTACTGACTTCAGTATCTAAGCCATGCAAAAACTTAATAAAGCATTTTCCTGTCTGAGATTGTTACAAGAGCTTTCTCTCATGTGAGCTGTCCTGGCCTTTAGTAACTTTGAAATGCATCCATCAGTCTGTTACTCCATTCTCAGTCTCGCTCTAGTCCCCAAGTATGAATGCCATGTTTCTATGAGAAACAAGGATATATTTTAAATATTTATGTAAACCTTGGATCAAAACATAATCAAACAGGCCACAGCAGGTGGGATCTACAGCCAAATAAGTTGTAGTTTTTGTCTATATACTTTCTAAAAAAGACCAGATGTTTTAAACTCTCAACATGTCAACGGTGTCCTACGCAGAGTCATCATTTAGGGTCTTCAGCCTAGTTCCACATCCAAGAGAGACAGGAGCAAGCGCAGTGAGGTGGTGAGTGATGCATTTCAGCAGTGGCAACAGCAACAGTGGGTCACTTCCATTGGTGCAGATTTTTATGAGCACTGCACACATGCTCTTGTTTATTGCTGGGGAAAATGCACAGTTAGTGGTAGTGACTATGTTGGAAAATAGTGTTTTTCAGATGAGAATTTGTTCTACCAAATTGCGTTACTGTGCTCTGTATCTGTTGCGGTTTCCATGGAAATAAACATGGAAGCATTACTTTTGGAGTGACCTACTTAGAAATAACATACTTTAATTCATGAAAAGGATCTTGTAGACACCATAAACTGTTTTTTCAAGCTATCAGCTCAGTACTCCTCAGTGATTAAAAATTAATTAGGGTGCTAAGATGAACTATGAAAAGAAATAATTGACAACAAAGCAAAAGAGATATTTAATGTGCCTTGGTGTTTTTGTTGCATCAAATGAAACAGGATACAGTCAATCGAATACAGAGAAAGATGAAAAGGATGACAAGAAGAAATTAAACAGACCAGAACAGTTCAGTCTGGAAATGGCTCAGCTGAGCAGGCAATACATAAGAGAAAAAAAATACAATATCCTGAATGTGGGAGAGAAGATGAACGGAAAATAATTATTCAATGTTTCACATTGCTCAGGATGTGGAAGACACCAAATAAAATGATTAAAATAGTTCACATATAGGAAACTAAAATAAGTTCTTTTTCCTATGCAAAAGTAACATGCAATAAGTAAAAAAGACATTAAAAAAAAATCATAAAAAAAAAAAGAGAATAAAAGTCCATCATGGGTTATTAAATTGCATGGTTTTGATGCCATTTGTTCCTGTAGATAACTCCAATTTTCAGGAAAGGAACTAGGAGAGACAGTGAGGGAAAGATCATTTTGTTCTGCTATTCCCTGCTGGTGACTGTCACAAAGTTAGATGGGCTTCTGCACTTTCCCATCATGTTCACGCTTGTGTTCCTGTACATTTGAATAAATACTAGTTTTCAAACAATAAAGCAACTTCTGCAGGTAATGCATTGAGAGCCAGTAAAACATCTAGGACTCCAATCCCTAACTCAGTTTCGTGTAATGGGAAACATCCTTCAGATTTGGAAATATGAATGTTATTTTATTGTCCTCTCTAAGGCGAACTAAAATTAGTAAAAATGTTAAAAAAAACAGTGGATATTGGTATGCATTAAATTTGAAAAGCCTTGCAACTTTTCATTTCAATGTTTTTCAAGTTGAAGAAAAAAATTATAGATACAAGAATTTCAGATTCATCTGATAACCTTATTTCAAAAATGTAGCTATGATTATAAATCTGGTAAAAAAATAAATTACTAGTATCCTGCATCAAACGTGAATAGGATTATTTCTCTTTCCTTACAGCCCAGCTAGTGGTGCATGGACATTTTGTCTCTTCATTGCTAAGGCTGAAATGCTCCAAATCATTAAGCCCATTTTCATACAAATACATAATTAGATCAGAAACTCATACCAGAAATATGTGGGAATATTTGCTATTTTGAAAAAGTTCCTTAATAAAAGGATATTAAGAGAAAGACTGCACATAACTGTCAGAAACAATTTTATGTAACATATGACTTGTTGGAAATTTAGCACTATGGAAAATGTAGCACTATTGCCAAATTCTGAAATTATTGAAAGAAATTATTTTGGCAACTACTTAAGAAAAAGAATTGTTTCCAGAGAGCATGACTGGTAAAGAAATTATTTGCTGGTCAAATGTTGCTAAGAAAATAATTCAGCCAGCCTCAGTTTTCCAATTAATTACATCCTTTGAAAATTTTGTTGGTCAAATATTATTTATAAAGTGTGTGTCAAATTAAAAGTTAGAAAGATATATTTTCCATAAGAATAACTATTATTGACATATTGGTTACACATCCAGTTACTTTTATTTTTACTGTAGACTTATTTCATACATATTTCTCTTTTTATAGCTGGGAAAATGATCCACCCAATCTAAAAAATGATAGCAAGAATGTGTCATTCTACTTTTTACTGTGAGGGAAAAGTTAATTCTAAAGAACAGTAAAAAATCTGTGGGTTTTGTTGTTAATTTTGTAAGTGCCAATAATACTTTCCAATGATGGACAAAATACCTACGAAAAAAGATTCAAACTTAATTTTACTTAAACAACTAGGGCGCCTCAAAAAAGGTAAACAAATACTCTTCTGTGGCATCACATTTACCACAATATTTCTTAAATTTGGCATGCTTGTATACTGTAAGTCTGTATTTATATCTTGTCATGGTAAATGTTTACATTTCAATATGGAATTTATTTATAAAAATGAACTAGAAAGAGGAGTTGGGAGTGGGTAAAAGCATATGGGTAGAAAGTAAGATTTAAAAAGAAAACTGAGCTTTTCTTAGAGAAAAAAACTAGATGTGAATTTAACTGCAAAAATAGCATAACGCCACGTGAATAGCACTGCATACAAAACACACAAGTAGAAGGTGGAGAGGCAAGGTAGGGTCCTGAAGAAGGCCATTCAGATTATAAATGGGCTTAAGTGAGAGGAGAAACTGGAGCAACTATAACCTACCTTAAACATCTACACTTAGCAGGTATTGAAATATTTCTACTGAGTTCTGCAGAGCTGAGCATGGGAATCAAGCTCTCAGCTGCTGGAAAATGTAGCATGAAGACAGCATAAAGATTTATTCAAACCTTAAGTACTTATTGAAAGAGAGCATTTTTTTCATTCACAAAACCATCCCTTGGAGTACAATCCTCTCAACAGCTTGGAATTCTACTTTTCCATGATATATTTTGGAACCAGCTCTTAAGAGGCTTGGTAAAAAGCCAAAAATCATATTTGGTTGAGGATTCTGGGAAAAAAAAAGTCCTTCCATCTGAATTTGAAAATAAGATCTGCTTAGAAATTTCCCATAGAGAGGAAAATCAAAACATCATTAGTATTTATACAATCAAAATACTTTGTTCTGAAAATTTCATCTCAGTTGTGGTTTCTAATCCTACTAGAATAAAGAGAGCTTGATTTCACTGTATGGGAACCAGGATGCTCAGGTATCCATATGCTCAGTTTTATGGCAGGAAGCCAGGAACTCTCTGCAAGGTAAACTGGAAGGGAGTTAGGCTGATCTCAACAGGACTCTCCATGTTCAGCTTGTCTGTTTTTTTCTTCATTACAAGCAAAATAAAACAAAACAAAAACCTGGGCAAATAGTCTATGGCAAGGCACTGATTTAATCAGTTTGAGGTTTTATATTTCAAGTGCTTTCAAAAGTCTTTTAGTTTTTCAAAAGCTTTGATAGCCATACTGCATGGAGCTCAAGTTTTGCTTATTCTTAGACTTTATTCAAGGCCTGAATAATTTTAGACTATTCAAAACACAGTCATGTTAATCAATCCTATTTATAGAACACGAAAACAATGGAGATATTAATATCATCTTACTGATTTTCCTTTAAATGAATTCCCTCTGTAGGTCCTCCAGAGTCCCACAGTCATGCTAGGTCTGAAGAAAAGAGGGTAAACCAATCTGGAACTTTTTAGAAGGAAGTTCAGGTATTGTATTTTCTCCTAGATCTTGTCAAGCCTTTGGTAATATGTTATTTGATATATAATTATACTATACCAGTAAGAAGAGAGATAATTTAATTGTTTTAATTACATGGAATTTTATAGTTCTTAGGACTAAATTTGGACTCAGGACAGAGGCTGTCATTCTCCTGAGAGTTCTGATGCTGAGAAACCAATGATACTTCAGAATCTAGTACAAATTGCCTACAGAAATACTGTTTCCACAAGAAATAATAAGGCAAGTTGTTAAATTGTCTAAGAAAGAACAAGCTGAGCAGTTGAAAATGTTACGTCCTTGTGGACCTGAAGAATCTCTCAGAGGCTTATTTCAAGACCGCACGGAATGACCAGAAAACACAGAGCGTAATTTGACAGAGTCGCACTGAAGTCCTGGCATTTGCTCTCTGCCTAATAGTCAGATAGCCTGATTTGCTTTTTTCTTCTCCTTTCCAGCAGGATGATACCAGGCTGAGCTTCTTGAGGATTGTAACCATGAGAGGGAACCTCGCTGGCAGCCATTTGCCCATGCTCAGATAGGGAAGCAGCTCAGGTCATAAGGGAATGCGTTTGGATTTATGTGGCCCTATTGCCACTGGCTTGAATGATAGCCTACCATCTCCTCGGCTGGCCAGGGTAGCAGGTGCTGCAGCACTGCTTTTGTTGTCCGTTGTAGCAGCAGTTATTTGCGTTGGCTATGAGAATGGCAGCTGCTCAGTTTGTTGGAGCAGAGGTTGTGGCATAGCTTTGTAGATGGTCAGGAGTAGCTGATGGGACACACAAATCATTACTATTATAGTACATTGCTGTCTTCTGCCTTCATACCACCATTATTCATAGATAAAAGGACCCAAAGACAAAAGTCAAGATGGATTTTTTGCATAGTATTGATCACACCAAATACAAAAATTAAGCTGAATGCTCAAAGCCCTTGGCTATAATTTTTGTTCATTTGTTCTTCTATTTGCATAGACTAATAGAGTAATGTTCTCTCTTAGTTAGCAAATGGTGTAAATTATATAATATTTGGTCATGATTTATTTTCTCAATCTGGAGTCCTTCTTTTATACACAGATTATCCCAAGAGGCCATTTACAACCATGATTCTATGGGCTATAATCACAGCTCTAGGAATGCTAACATGAACTTCTCTATTTTATGCTGAATATTCACCAGCATCTGCTATGGGATTAATACAAAAAGATTCTGCCACACATGGCAGCCAATCAACAAACAATATGTTGATATAGTTTGAGATTATCCCTTCATCAGCCATGCAAAATCTGTGGTGGAAACATCTCCAGGGGTTTATATTGCAGTCTTCAGCTTCCCAATTTACATTTGGCCTTTCAATGACTTTCTGTTTTACTATTATACTTTTCCATTAGTGTACAAATATTATACGGGTGTTAACCAGAATTTCCTCCTATGTTCTTTGACAATTTAAGCCTACAAGGATGAGTATCTTTCTATCTTCCAACTGGAGCTCTCTAATTTGAAACTGTTCTGTTAAGTAAGGTAATGCACAGAAGGATAAGCATTGTTTTCTTATTTTTGACGTTATTTTTTTCTGCATTTACAATAGAAGTATTTAGATTTTATTCATTCAAATGCAAGATCTATTCAATAAAAATCTACCTCCAAAACACTCGGGGAAATTTCTATTTTGGAATAAAACAAGAATAAAAGTAAAATTCCTGCCCCTGGACAGACTAGTTCTCCTGTTACCTATTTAGTTTTCCGTATTAAAATTTTTCTTTGCAACTTTTGAAAATAAGAACAAATCTGAAGAAAAAATAGATTCTGTATGGCTTGAGCCATATTTGCACCATTTACTTGGGAGTTACCTGCAACTAGTGCATTAATAGTAATTGAAGAGAGTGCAGTGAATTTTGAACAGCTGTGCTGAGGTTCACCCCTAGCGCTGCTCAAACTGATGTTTCCCTACTCTCATTCTCAGATGCAAACCCCTAACATGAAGTATTTACGCTTAACCAAGGGTAATGTTGAGTGAAATCATGTGGGCATTTTATTTCTTATTAAATGCAAAATAATATGCAAAATAACTATTTTCCTGTCTCATGAAATAATATGTAATTGTTAGTTTGACTGTAACTTTCAATGAAATACAAAGGCAAATAACAAGTGAAATTGTACTTCAAATCCTAGGGGAAAAGTGTGCTAAGAATGTGACAAAAGCCCTCAGGCAGCTTGTTCAAAGACTTAAAAAGAAACTCCACTTAGAGTTCTCAGTTTAACAGGGAGGAATAAGGAAAATAATCTAGCTGAGCAAGAAAAGGCTGAGTAGGAGCCAAGATACCGTTTTGCAGTTAAGTTATTCAGTTTTAAGAACTGGGAACCATCAGAGAAGTTTATACGAGCCTGTTGCCTGTCATTCTTATTCTGCTCAGTAACACTGAGATGTTAATCCCTGTGATGGGACTTCCATTTTACCATATGCAGGAAATTTAACTGTAACTTCAGTTATAATTCAGCATGTCAGATCAATGATGTCAATGAACGCTGATTTCTCCCAGCAGCATTTGTTTCTATTACTGCAATAATGAAGACAGGTGGAATCATTTGATGATGTCTGTTGGGAGAACCTTTATAAAAGGCTAAGTCGAGCTGAAATAGGGTGGTGTGCTTAGTTGTTTTTCTGATAGTAATACAAAAGTTTTTACAACACTTTGTAATTATAAATATATATTTTTAATGCATTCACATTATGAGGTACAGATGGTGATTATTTATAACATACACTTATCCTAGGTACAGAGTTACCATACTGTGTTAACTGTCCTTCAATAATGTAAAGTTATAAAAAAATTTAAGATTTTAAATTCATAAGATCTTTCCCAAGATATCTTTGTTTTCATTCTTGTTATCTATGTTTTGTTAAATTAAGTATTTCTTTCAACATTCTCTTCAACAGGCATCTCATTACCATTGTTCTCAATTCTTTGAGTCAGCCTATCCTATTATTTATTAACTTGTGCTGACATCCCTTGTTCGAAGTTTTGGCATTTGCATGAAACTGAACAACAAAATTGTGGAAATCTACCGTCCTGATGTATTATTTGAAATAATCTTAGTAACGAATGCTTTTTAGTTTAAATTAGTATTCCTCATTTTTTGAAGAATTTTTCTCTCCAGATTCTTGCAAACATTTTGAAAAATGGTATTCAAGCAAGCAAAACTTCTTTAATTGCCTGCAGGTTACTCAATTTTACTTCTTGAAACTCTATGCTTTGAATATTTCTATATAAAACAGATCTTCTACATCATATCACTCTGAAATTGATATCTACATTATGTGATTTTAAAATCTACTCTGTGCTGATGAGGACAGCTGATGCTGCCTTTTCAATCCTGTTTCTTTTCATTTTCTTTTCTCCCTCTCTTCTCCTTCATTTGATGCCATGTTACCTTGTCACAGAGCTCAAGCAGTGAAGGATTTCAAAGATTTTCTGAACCTTAAAGACCAGGAACATGGGAAAATATGGATTTTCATAAGGACAACACTGAAGAATTTAAGACTTGAGAAAGACATAAAAAACCAAAGTTATAGCATCACTAAATACAAAGTCAAAGATGTGGTAGTATAGTCCTAGACTTCTGGTGTTAAAGAAAAAGTAAATATATATTTGAAGTTAACCACTACAGCAAGCTGATGACTTAAAGAAAGGCTTTTTCTTGTCTATTCTACTTCAAGGCTCATCTCCTATATGTTTGAATTGCTTTGGAGGTTGCTTTTTTTTCTTCACACTTGCCCTTTCTTGTGTCAATTTGATGCTGAAAGGATCCAAGCTCTTAAATAACTGATGAATGATTTTCTCAGCTGCAGAATAAACATTAAAGAACTGATGTGTTTTACATTAAAATAGCATGTTTGCATAGGGAAATTTACACTCGAAGGTTCTGTCTGTGTAAATAGATCTGCATGCAAGTGTTCAAAACTTAAGCACTCTAAGCTACTTGGAGCAGAACAGGTTTTTCACTGGTTGGCTGAGCCCCCCAGAGTTTCCAGCACAAACTACTGCTGTATGTGAATGCAAAGCTTTGCTTCTGTCTGCAATTATATATATATATCTTTTTGAAACTGGTTTTATATTTGTGCCACTTACATTCAATATCTTCATTCTTTGCAGAAAATCAGCACACAAACCTGTAATCATATCTTGATATGATAGTGTAAATTTTTAAGAAAGTATCAATGGAGAAGTTTTATATCATTCATTGAGCATCTCGTAATTTTATTCTTGTAGAAATGCCCTTTAATTTCACTCAGGAGAGAAGAGAATTAAAACCACTATTGATCAGATAGCTGCAGATTTTCATGTACTTTTTTTACTCCAAAGTGAACACTGTGAGTCAAGAGGCCATAAGTTAGTATCTCTGGAAAGTTACTTCTCTGTAAATTAAGATTTTTGATGTATGACTTTGTTAGTTTTTAGGTAGATACACTGACTACAATGACCAAACAACTCTACAGAATACACTGCTGAAAGTATTGATGCAAATCTACAGGTAGAAAAGTGCATGTAGATGTTGAAAATGGAGATGTCCAAATCAAATGGACAAAATTTTATAAAGACTTTAAACTCATGTCCTAGCAGCTGTTCTTTCTGCACTGCTGGCATCAGGAAATTATCTGATCTACGATTGAATGCTGCTCATTTATATGAAAAACCCTGTAAAATATTTGATATTTTCTAGGTCCTAAAGCTGCTTCTGGCCACAAGTGGTAGCTACAGCTGAGGGCAGGGTGGTGTATAAGATCACTCCAGTAAGATCCCATATGCTATACTGGTTGTAGAAGACTTGCTTGGATCAAGCTGAGGTGGGAGCTGTGGCTTTATAACACAAGTTCTCATATTTGTTGGGGCAGCTGTAATTTGCCTCCCTCTGAACAGTCTGTATGTGGTCTTCCTGTTTGAACCAAAGAAACAGCACAACTCCCAGCTGGAAAAAATATGTGACTACCTCTACCCAAGGCAATTTAGAAAGTATTACCTCTTAGGTAAAGTTGAAAACAGAATTTTCAACATTAGCATTAAGAAAAGCCAGGCATGGAGCTGGAGGACATCTCACGTACTCCCTAAAGCTGTACATATATATAGCTACATACCTCAGTGCAATTTTCTCTGAATGAAATGATTTGTGTTCGGGCAGCACAATAGGCAGCCAGTGTGTAAACAGTCTCTTAACATTTTGCAGCCCATTATATTTTGCTGCCCAAGGCAACCTCCTGCTCTTTGTGGTTATACAGACCTGCTTTTATTTTCTCATGTTGTCAGATATGAGCCTATATATCACTCCCTTCAAGAGAGGTTGGACTCAGCATTGTAAGATGTAACTTACCATCGGTAGCAGACAGCTACTTAGGGATCCTTCTGGTCAGTAGAAAGTTTCTGGGTGAGGAGAAAAAGGGAAATAACACCGCAAAATAGACAAAACATGAATAATATGCTTTACTAACTACTTGCATTTCTATAAACAGGGTGTGTGGGTAATATACGTCTATTTCCTGTGCCCCATGCCTGAAATGCCATTTGCAAAGAACTATTCAGTAGTTGTGAGTGATTCCAAATATGTTTTCATGTCAGCAAGTCCATTCTGGGGATTAAAATGTCCTTCCCAGATGGGCAAGCATTTGGTACTTCCCAAACCTGGAGTCAAAAGGATTCTGAATGCAAACATGAAATTCAAAGAATGAGCAAGCTTTGGTTTTGACAATAAAATAAGCAGATTAGCAAAGTGACAAGTCCTTGTGTTAAGAAATATTGAAATCTTTACAGGGAAGTGGCTGTTAAAATGAATCATCTGGTAATTGTTAACACATGCTGGTAAACCACTACTATCTGCTGTTCTAAATGCAACCAAAACATGGTATCTTAAGATGTGTGAACTGATATTTAATCCTTTTTCATCTTGAATCATGCAGCAGAAGCGTCATAGCTTTTCATCTGGGAGATACTGACATGTAAGAAAAAAGCAAGAGAAAGACAAATATTATTATGAAGAGGTGTTTTATTGCAATATGGGGGAGAAGTCTAATATATGTAAGTAGGAAGGTGGACACATTAGCATCCTACAATTTTAATATTAATTAATTTAAAAAGTTTTAACTAGGTTTCAGCCAAATCTCAGGATCCTTTTGAGGGTGCTTGCTGGGAGGAAAAATTGCATCAGCAGTGTCTTGGATATCATCTTGTTCATTTCCAAAGGAACACTTTGCAATTTCCTTCAAGACAGCAAGAACCAAGCAGCAGAAGAGTTCCCATACTTGCAGTTCTGGCTCCTTTTAAGCCTGCACCTAGCCTCTCAGATTTTTCTCAGTGCCACACAAGCTGCACTCTGTGTGTCTGCACTGTTCTCCCTACTGCAATATCATTTCCCCTGTTTCTGTGTGCTCAGAGACATCTGTTTCAGTGTGATCAATTTCCACCCTATGGGTGAAATGACTCAGGGCTGTATCACTGGAAGAGCTATTGTGGGTACTTACTAATTCCTCCTTTTACACTCTCTGTTCAGCAATGGAACTCAAAGGCTTCTTCCACTTGGTTTAAAATATTAAGTGCTGCAGAAGCTTTGACTATTCTGTTAACTTTGACTTAAAACCCTCTTTTTCCAATTTTTTAATGAACTTGTGATTTTTGACTACCTCTGTTTTCATGTGCCCAAACTGCTGTACTTTGGAGTCTGGTTGATGCATAATGTTCTGTAAAACTATGTGCCCATTAGACATTAATCATTTTCATATTAGATATGCAAGAACTTCAGCACTAAAAATCATTTCTTGGTTTTGAAAATATTTGTTGTTGTTTTCAAAACTGCTGGATTTTCACCATGGGCAAAAAAAAAAAAAAAAAAAAAAAATTCTTCCAAAGCTGGAAATGTTTTTGAGTTAAAAACTCTACAAAACCCTATCATTTGAAACTTTTAACTTTTGTCTGATGTTTCTAGTTTAAGAATTATGTGTTACTTGCCTCAAGCTTTCCAGATGGTCAAATACCCTTGATAATTTCTTATTTGAGGAAAGGATTTCTGAATTATTTATTATTAATTACATTCCTACAGATAGTTCCAAAGTGACTTCTTTCTGTTCTTTTTTCTTTGCTGGCCTCAAAATGCACTTTTTTTTGCCACCGTCTTAAGTGTGAACAGGACTTGCTTGTCTTCCGTAAATTATTTTTAGCTCTGAGTAAAGAAATGACTATCGAAGGAGGGAGGGAAGGGATGGTTGCAGAAAGGAAGGAAGGAAGAAAGGAAGTAGGAAGGAAAAAGGGAAGGAAGAAGAGGAGGAGGGAAAGAGGGAAGGAAGGAGGGAAGAAGGGAAGGAAGGAACCCAGACGAATAAAAGGTGTCAGAACACATAATTTTAAATTATTTTATCAGTAACCCTCCACCTCACCACCTCTCACTTTAACAATAGTATGAAGCCATAGAACAATCAGCAGCACTCCATGCACATTCTCAAAATTATACGGACATCTAACTCCCTTGAAAACATACTATTTAGAATACCTCATATCATTAAAGTCACCTTTAAAGTTCACACTCACTTAGTTCACATGTGGGTGCTGTGCAATTTAGGACAAGTGTGTGCATCTGAATTTTTCAAGGTTGTTACATTGACCAAAACTTTCATACCTTCAACAGGTTGCGTGCAAGTGCATCTGAGTGTGCATGCCAGTTTCATTTCCCTTCTGCTACTCTTGGCATGAACAGTCAAGGAAACTTGTGTAAATATAGTCCTACTTGCCATATTGGATCAGGAACAAACACTGCCCTGCAGTCTTCTGACTGCAGCACTAGTTTTGGCTTTAATTATTATAGCAACTTGAGTTGACCTATTAGGGAAGTAGCTGACAGTACTTCAGGACACTGAAAATCTTTTGAACTAATAAAAGGTATAAAGAATGGGTTTCTCAAAGTAATAGCAGCAGCCTTCCAAAGAGACTGCTGCAGGAGGCTGAAAATTTTTCAATCAAATCTGTTTTTAAGGGAAATAGATTTTTGATGGATCCTTGAGTGATTCTGTGTGTGTGTGTGCTACTCCTCTCTTTTGTAGACAGAATTTCTTCTCCATCCCAAACTCACCATGGCAGATACTTTTAAGGCATGCATGTGATATCATAGTGCATGATGGTCAAGAAGGTTGTGTAGAACTTATGCACAGAGCAGATGTAGTGCAATTTCTATAGAATGCTACAGTACTTCTGAATCCAAGTATGTAACTTTCAAGATTAAACTAAATAACTGTGGAAAAAAAAAAAAATCAGCACAAAAATCAGTTTAAGGCTGAATTCTTCAAACATAATGCCTTTGTGATTGTGGATATGACAGTAGCTGCGTTTCTCTCACTTATTCTAGCAGAACTCATAGAATCTCCACCAGAGCTGGTAGAAGGCCTGCTTTTCCCCCTCACTGTTCATTCCTGCTCTTCTGGTTTCATATTCTAATCTGTTTCTCTGTGGTTGTCCTCGTGGTTATGCAGGGTTAAAAAGCAAGTCTGTCAGCATAGCTGAGTGGGTGGCAATCTGCAACACAGACACGGAAACCAGTGTCCATAGTGAAGTTACTTTTCAGTTTTTCTTATTATAAAACTACAACCTAACATGGGAAGATCCTTGGCCTTGGACTGAGATTCTGTTCAATAGGAACTACTATCTGCAGCAAAACTTTTTTGAAATTGTAGTATTTTCAGTTTGCTACTTTCAGTGATTATTTAGGCAAAGCATTCAAAGTGGTGCGTTCCGTCCCCCCTCGCCCCCCCCCTTTTTTTTTCTTTTTTTTAATATTCACAATAATCTTTTTGCTATTTCCATACATTTTCTACACTACTTGGATATCTAGCATTCCTCCAGTTCCTGGATTTTCACATTAGTATTTCATGGAGAACTATCACAGAGACAGGAGATGTGGTCAAGCCATGGAAGCCATGGTGGGGGGATCTGAGGCTGACACATTACTGACATGTGGAAAAGATGCTGTAGATCTCCCTGAAGCCAGGGGGCCACTCATTACTGTCCAGGGACTCCATACCATATTCCCTCATTTACACACATACAAATGTGTTTTCTCATTGTCCATGAGTTTCAAGCTTCAAGACGTCAAAAAGACATACAAACAAATAAGACATATGTAGATTATTGAGAAGAAAAAAAGCTTTATTTACCACTAAATGGTAATATTTGCCACTCGATTTTTTTGTAGTGTTGAGGATGAAGTCAAAGCACAATGCTTCATATCAGCCACATGAGGATAGGCTTTGTACAAAATGAAGAAATCATGGCATAGTCATCTGATAGTAAGCCTTTGATAAAGCTAAGTAGAATACTCACAAGTCCTGAAACATAATGTTCCTACAGATGTCCTGAGTGAAACTCTTCCTAATGCAGACATTTGTAAAACAAGCAGGAGAGAAAAAGTATTCCTCAGAACAATACTAAAGTTTTTGCTCCATGCATACATTGCACTTCATCAGAACTGCCTATATTCTAAATTAGCCAGGGACCACTGGTACCTTTGTACTCTGCTACTGGAGGTGAATTCACATTGGAAAATTTAAAACATATGGGAGGAAAGTGCTTTTTTTATTCTTTGGTCAGTTCCCTTTTAGAGATGTGTCTAGCATGAATTTTATTACCCTCATATCTCTCTTTTTTATTATGCTTAGAAACAGCTAGGCCACAGAGGAAGAGACTGGTTCTCTGATGTGCTTTCCCATCACTTCCTTGTTCCCCTTTGTTTGTATAACATTCTTTTCCTATGACAGTGTTCTGAGCCTCTATCATTTCCACACTCCAGATTCCACACCTCTGTCACACTGCACCTATTTAATTCCTGTAATAAAACATTTGCCTTATATCAGTAAGTCATACTGGAGTCTTTATTGCTTATTAACACTATGGGCAATCATTCATTTCTACATTCATTGCATTTATAGCCTTCAACGGGTTACTTATAGAATCAAATGAGAAATGTTCAAAAGAGCAATACTGTTACCAAAAAAAAAAAAAAAATCAATGAACAGAATAATTGTGTAGAGATCACATGAAAATTCTTGGATGTACAGTGCTATCTTCAACATCAAACTGTTCAGAAAATAGCACTCAGCTTTCATGTATGCAGAATATCCCACATCTTTTCTCTGTCTCTACCAACCCTATTGCACAAATGCCTCATTGACAATCTCTCAGCTGCATCCAGTCTGAAGGAACAATGTATAAGAACTCAAAGTGTTAATCTCTGGCACACTTAGAACTATAGTCCATCCCTTCCTAGGAAGGAAAAAACAATTTTATTTCATTTAGCAGAATAAGCATCAAGCCGTCATGGTGCTGACCACAACAGTATAATTCAGCTTGAAGGAGATCAGCATGTCAATACTTATGGGTACTCTTTTCTACTGAATAGAGATTTTCTTTCTTGGTCAGAAAAATGCTGATTAAATTAAGACTTCTATATTTAGGGCCTTCTATTGGAGGGAAAAAAAGGAATCTTCAAAGAGCAATTCAGTCTGCCTAACATCTGACCTGTCCTTGATGGTCCTTGATGGCCATAGGCCTTGATGGCCTATGGTGCCCATAGGCCAGATTCCTAATCAGGCAAATATGCAGACATGATGGGACAAAGCTGTTTTCCAACTTTGGAATAATCCAAAAGAGGAAGCTGAAGATGGCATTGTTTATAGTTTCCCTTCTGGCTAACATAAAATTTTTTCTGAGATTATTTTCTTATGAGGTCTCTGAAAATTCTAGGTGCAGTTGCATCTTTCACTGTGTTGTTTTTCTTGTCTCAGATTTGCCAGACGAGGACTTCTTTGATTAAATACCTGTCCAATTCCTAGTTTTTGGTATTTCATTTAACAATATGAAAAATACACTATACCTTGGTTCTATCACAGACCAATAGAGTAAGTATGTGACCGTTCGGGAATGTATGTCATGCGGGTACTTCTATTCAGCTGATATGTGTGTAAATGTCATTATTAACAATTTGCCTTGCATAAAACACATTTTCTGTGGAAAACAGGGTTCTTCATCTTGATGCCTAATCAAATGTATTAGAAGAAAGGAAAGGAATGTCTATAACAATTGCTGGAGTCTAATCTCTTCCACTAAGTAAGAATTTTGAGAACAGTTCTATGAAGAGAATTCTCATCTTTTCTTTGTTCAAGTGTCAATAATAGAGGTGGATAAATGGCTCATAATATATTGTGCAAACATATTTTCAAATATTTACATGGCTACTCTGGTAGATTCTTAGAATTCTTAGAAAAATCTTAGAAAGCCTACTCCTAGTGTGAGAACTGATTTATATGAATTGATTGTGGTTAACCTTCAGGTACGTTGTGTAATAGCTCATATAGTTTGCAGTTGAACATTACTGCATTGACTTGTATACTTTCCAAAGGTGTCTCCTAACTAACAGAATATTTGAATTTTTTTTTATTAGTTTCTCCTATATTTGTATAATATTAGTGGAAAAATAACTGTGATGGTGGGAACTTATCACAGTGATACCGAGAAAAGCATTAGAGTCCCACTGCAGGATGCAAGGTGTTGGCCTTAGAAAGAAATAACTAAATATTTCAGAGACCAGCGAAATGCAAAGTGGTCAGTTATATTAATGAACACAGATAAGGTTCCAACTACCATAGGTTTGCCCATCACTTCAAATTTTCATCAGTAAAATTCTTCAATATCAAAAATACATTAAGATATTTATACTAGTTGTTTGGTAGGGTATAAATTATCTCTAGAAATAAGGCCAAAATTGTCAAAGAACATATATATGAAAGTCCTGACTTTGTTCAGATAACATGGGAAAAAAGATATAATTATTCAAATTAATTATTAATTGATTCATTAATCACCATTTGATGTCTCAACTTTCTTCTAGGTTTAAGTTTTGCTACACTGCCTCTTAACACTCTTCTCACAACGACAAACTATTATTAGATAACACGTTGTACCACAGATGTAGATGTACTGAGTATAAATGTGTATTCAGCAGGAGCTTTGCCACTGCTGTTTAAGAACCATTCTGCACAGTTTTGAGAAAAGTAGAGAGCTTTGGCATATCCAATAACAGTTTGAAACAAAAGTGTCAACAGCATACAAGTTCTATTGCCTGGAACAAACTTAGCATAGCAAAGCATCTCTCATTCTGTCTGAATATGAATAAAGAAAGTTTATCTTCCCTTCCCAAATTCTATCCAGGATTCCATGCGTGTTAAATCTTCCTACTCGTTAAACATGTTCCCGTTTTGTTCAAATCACTGGATCAGTGGGAAAAACCTTTTAATAAAAGATACTTTTCACATTGACTCACCTCTCTGCTTAATCTGTACCTTGAATAACCTCCTCCAAGACAAAATGTGCTTTTATTGTCTTTGGCGCTCCCATTTTGTGACAGGGATGGTCACAAAATGATTTATCTGTGGTAGACACATATCCACTAGGAATAGCCAGGAGATTACAAAGACCTCCAGATATCTTTCATACACAGAAGTGCATCTGTATATTACTATATATGTATTTATTTTTATATAATTCTATATCAGTATATCAAACTGAGAAATCACAGATAAATCTTACCCCCTTAACTGCATGAATAGAGTAGATTCTGGTGCAGTTTTTCAAATATCCATGTACAAAAATCAGGACCCCCCAAAAAATCTAAACTAAACAGACATTAAAATATGATAAATATGCTGATTAAGTAATCAAGAAAAAAATATTTCTGGAATACAGCTTCATCATTTAAAATCATATCTATAATTACTTTGTTGAATTTGCACGTATTTATTTTACTCCAGTGAAGAAACGCCATACTCAGTGCAAATGCATGCCTATCTAGGGATCTAGAAATACAACTGAACTCGCCCACATCAGGAAAATTAAGCTACAGCCACACAGATCAATCATTTTCTGTTTTAAAATTAAAATTTAAAATTTGTCAATGATCAAGTCTTGTGCTGAAAAATGATGGTATGGAAGAATCGCTTCTGTAATAAAAATTGGTTTCCAAGCAAACTCTCTGTAGAAACTCTGTACTGGAGGAACTTTTAAGTAAAGCATTACTGATCAGGAAAAAATAAATCAAATACTAGGCTATATGAACTAATTAAAAGTCATCACAGTAGCTCACACTCACCAAAATAGCTTGAAAGGATAGCTGAGTGACAAATCATTAACTGTTTCAAAAATAAGTAACAAATGGTTTTCTGTAATCCTGACTTTCTAACATACTGAAAGGCTGAAGAATACAGTCCTTTTCATGAACTTTATCTAGCCATTAGCCATTACTAAACAAATTGTCTTTTGTGGTTTGTACTTACTGACAGAAATATATAAATATATATAGTGAGATAAAAAATAATCAAAGTACACCTGGTTATTATTTGTAAAGTCTTAACTGTAAGTTTTTAATGATTAATTTATCTGGCATCTAATACCTTAATAGATCATGAGAAACATCAAGGGAGGAATGTGGTACTGCATTTTTAAAGTCTCTTTCACTCTCACTGAATGATAATAGGCATGGAAGCTATCATTAGTCTTGTTAGATGATGGTTCCTTTAGGAATCTCTTATGTGTTACCTTTTAGAGGGAAGGTCAGAGAAAATCCCCCTGGGAGTTCCCTTGCAGGATACAGCTAACACAAGCGTAAACTGTATGGAAATGGCTAAATTATCTTTAGAGAGACCTTGTTCTTTCACATCAATCAGACCTTTCTGAACTAGTAAAAAAGATAAGCATCCTGACAGTAAGACTGTTACTATCCATGTTTGCCATGACTGTCACAACAAATTTTGAATGAAAATATCGTTGTCATACTTTTCTAGAGGAAAATATGTCTGTTGGTAAAAGGTAGCTGCAATTTATTTCAGTAAGAGCTATATGAACTGACGGTATAAAAATGTAACATTTGAGATTGTAGTTAAAATCCACAGTCAGGAAACATAAAAGTTAATGCTGCAAGAGCTACCTCAACATATCTTGTATATTTTATGGTATAGATTTTATAGCATAATCAATAATCTATTAAGTTTCACATTTAACAAGGAAACAGGATTACGAATGGGATTTTTATAGAATCTGATCAGTAGTTGTTGAAAACTTTGTGGATTTCTTGACTTTTCTTGACTTTGGCTATATAGACTTGATGTTCTGTATTTAATTTTGTTATTATTTTTGAAGATTTTTAGGAAGATAAGAAAGAGAAAACTGGCTGCTCCAAGTGTTTGCTTCATTGCCTTCTGGGAAGTAATGAGGAAAGCTGGACAAGAGAGACAGGCTTGTGTGAGAAACTCTGCATATGAAACATACAGTGCTGCTCTTATGAAATATTAGCTATTTGTCCATCTCATTTATAAGAGTAACATTAATTTATGGAATATTTTAGCTTCAGAAAGCAGCCATCCTGTCTGAAGTTAACTGTGAACTCATTATATGAGTACCTCTACCTTCTTTCTGTCAACTCTTGCCCTTTCCAACTCATTTATTGGCTATTAAGGTTACTTTGGAAAGATTGTAAAGTATATGTCTAGCACTACCACAAAGGTATGATGTGGATAAGGTAATCACTAATTATTATATCAGCCATTCTGGGATACATCTGAGATCTCTTAGTCTGAGAATGCCACCAGTGTTTAAACATTAAACATCACTGACAGTCATCACTGTTATGGCTCAGGAGGCTTTTGACGGTTTCCAACCACTGTTTGACAGTGCACTTTTCCTGTGCATTTTGACAGGAACTGAAGCATATTGTATGGGAACTACTGAGTCACGCCATGAATTGTGCTATGGCCAATTCTTTTGCTTCTGATGGCTCAGGCATTGTGGCCCGAGACACCTGAGGTGGCTTTTTTTTTTTTTTTTTTTTTTCCTACTTGGAACAATAAAATCTTCTAGGTTCCATGTTGTTGTTGGTACCCTCTCTATAACCTTTACCCTTGATTTCTTAGGGTAGCTCTGGAATTTTTGATTGTCCTTTAGTTGTCTCCAGAGCTGGAGAAGGACATGGTTGGGCTGGCGGTCGATCTTAGCAAATTGGACCCCAACCCGAATTAAATCATTAAACATTTGTTTTCGGGATACCCTTATGGGTCCCGATGGAGGAGCTCGAGTAGCCAGCATTTTGGTTTTATTTACCGGCAGGACCTCTGCTTCCTCCAATAGCCAAATATTACGCCTAGTCCGCAGGCGTTCTGTTTCCCCCAGGTCAGCAACTAACTGGGCAGCCTGCTGGACTACGGCTTCTGACGCTACAAGGGGATTTAATATGGAGACTAGGGTGCAATAGAGATGGGAGGGAGCTTGCTGTAAAATTAAGTCTCTCATCCCTGCTGAAAATTTAACCATATCAGGGCCATCAAGTGTGTCTTCGTAGATAGCCTCTCTTACACCCAGTTCGCGGATATAGTTTTGAAGGTCCTCCATGGAGGACCACATGCCTGTATGTAAAGGTATGTCTCATTATTCAGCCATACCATACAGCAGGCTGCCATTAACCATTCTAGTATAGAATGGCTTTCATCACGATATTGATTACCCACGTATAACCTCTGTCTGAGAGCAGGATGGGCAGTCATGGTGGCCAACTTAGCTATTTCTGGGCCATTCACCAAGACACTCTCTGCCCCAGAATCCCACAGTCTTAATAACCAAGCTGGCACACTTTCTCTAGGCTTCTGCCGAAATCGCTGTACTAAATCCATCAATTCTGTTACCATGTATGGCCGAGCTGTTACGTGTAAATGAGTCTGGGCAGGGGGCTACTGATCAGGCAGCACCCCTGCCAGTCTGTCCTGCACTATTTTTGTTTTCTGGGTTACGACAGGATGGACTTCCAGTGGATCGGTCAGAATTGGATATTCAAGGTCTGATTTGGATTTGTTGTTTTCCTGATCAACAAAGTCTGTTGATTCAGGAGCCTAGTCATCATTTATTGAAATGTTACGAACTTGGCCTACGGGAAGATGTAGAATTGGCTTCTTCCCTGTTAAAACGCCAAGTTCGTGCTCCAGTTTTTCAATGCAATCTTTCAAAAGCTGATTTTCAGTCTCTAAAGTATTATTTCTTATATCTGCATGATTTAAGGCACTTAATAGTGGCCATGCCACCATGGAGGCAGCCAGTTGTCTTTCTTTAGTGACGAGGACATCCTTGCTAAGTCCTTGAAAATAGTCCGCCATGAGATATGGGGAGATATTACCCATAACACGTAAGGGACCCCATTTTTCAATGATAACTGCTAACTGATAATAGGGTGATCCCTCAAATCCTGGGATCTACCCTGGAATCATTTTCTCTAGAGGAGTATTGTTCTCCCCCTTGACCCATTTATAGAAATTCCAAAGAAAAGACATGATGTGAATTTTAGTATATTTCTCCTGCCTGGCTCGCCAAGTGTATAATCAATAGATATCAAGATGTTACAATCACAATACAAACAAGAGAGTTAGGCAAAGTGGACTATGATTATAAAAGAGAATAAATGGAAGGCTTACCCTTATGCTGGGCTCACCACAAAACACCAGAAGGAGGGATCTCCAGATGAGATCCTTCCCCACTGGTAGCCAGCTCTTAAATAGGTCTAGGAGGCAGCACAGGTGAATTGCCTTCACCTGTGCTCCTCTGGCTGGCTCAAGGCTCGCCTCAGGTGATCAGAGGTTCAGGCCGTGACTCAGCAGTTCCCATACACATATCTACCGAATTTATTGATGTCTTCTATGACAGATGAAGTTTTGAAGATCTAATTTATTTCACGGCTGCAGTAGCAGTAAAATTCTAAACAACTCTTTTTTGAAATTCTAATTTTAAAATAATAATAATTATCTTTGCATAAGAATAAGCTTCTTGAAATCCTCTGAATTTAATCCATCTTGTATAACTTTCCATGTCTGAGGTTCATTTTAGATTTCCAAATTCAATTCTCAACATTATCAGGAGTATTCCTGTTCCCCTTATCTCATTCAGTGTTTTTACAAAGTATCCTTTCTCTACCAATCTAAGAGATGGTGGTCATTATAAGGCTTTTTTTCAATAAACTAGCAAGTCTTAAAATAATGACTAGAAAAAATGTATCTTCCTGGATACTGAGTGAGATAAGTAAGCCAAGAAATACTTGAAGTATCAAAGTAAACAGAAGTTCAGCTCAGTGTTGTGGTTAGACTAAAATTAACTTACTGATCAATATGATCTTCTCAATGATTCTCTGGGGTAAAAATATATAACAGTGTGGGTATGGAAGTGAGGATAAGAGAATCGCAGGGGTTGAAGGGAACCTCAAGACATCATCACATTCAACTCCACTCCATTCTAAAACAGGTACCCTATAATAGATCACACATGTAGGACCCCAGCTGGGTTTTGAATGTCTCCATAGAAGGAGAATCCACAAGCTCCCTGGGCAACCTGTTCCAGTGCTCTGTCACCCTCACCATAAAGAAATTCTTCTGCATGTTAGTAAAGAACTTCCTAAGTTCATGTTTTAGGCCATACCTCCCTGTCCTATTGCTAGATGCCACCGAGAAGCCTAGCCTCATCCCTAAACCTAACCCTCCCACCTTCCTTTAGATAATTATACTTATTTCTCAGATCTCTCTCAGTCTTCTTTTCTGCAGGATGAACAGCCCCAGGTCTGTCAGTCTATCCTCATATGAGAGATGCTCCACTCCCTTTAGCATCTTTGTGGCCCTCTTAGAAGTCAGAACTGGACACAGTAGTATAAATATGGCCTCACTAGGACAGAGTAGAGGGGGAGGATAACCTCCCTTGACCTGTGACCACACTCTTTTTAATGCACCCCAGAATATCACTGGCCTTCTTGGTCACGAGGGCACGCTTCTGGCTCATGGCCAAGAATGATAACCTTTCTTTCCCTAAAAGGTCATATTCATCCCATACGTCTTTCTTTTTCAGGAAATCTTCTTTGACCAAGATTACCTCCTTCTAAATAAGGAAAACAGAATTTACCTATAGATATTTCCCCAAGAAGTATCTTGGAGGACACTGGATTTGCTGATTTTTAATTTATTTGTATGACTATTCAGGCACAAATACGTTGCTTCTATCAAATCTACTCTGTGCAGTCTTTTTAGTGGTTTTCCCTACTTGTACTCACAGGATGGATACACATATGCCTGGGAACTCGAAACCTGTACCCTTCTGTCTCTGTGGCACCAGGATGACATTACTTGTCTTTCCTATTTTTTCTCTCCTTACTTTTATTCTATCTACAAGGGTTGCTCTGAAAGTAATTCCTTCTATTTTATTATGTTGCCCCATGATGGTAGAAGCAGATGTTAATGGTATGTCAGTAGAGGGTGAATCTTCTTGCCAACATTCTGTTAAATTTTGTTGCTGCATGGCAAACTGCAACAGAGGGGTAGTCTGACAAAATGTGCATGAATCATAAAATAACAGAATCACTAAGATCATCTAATTCAACTGTCCACATACCACCAACACCACTCACTAAACCAGGCCCCTCAGTGCCACATCCACACTTTTCTTAAACACCAACAGGGATGGTGACTCCACCACCTCCCTGGGCAGCCTGTTCCAGTGCCCAACCACTCTTTCAGAGAAGTTTTTCCTAATATCCAACTTCAGCCTCCCCTCATGCAAGTTAAATCTATTACCTCTTGTCCTGTCGCTAGTTATCTGGATGAAGAGGCTGACTTCCAGCTCACTACAACCTCCTTTCAGGTAGTAGAGAGCAATATGATCTCTCCAAATCCTCCTCTTCTCCAGAATAAGCAATCTCAGTTCCATCAGCTGCTCTCCATATGAGCTGTGCTCCAGACCATTCACCAGCTTTGTTGCTCTGATTTGGACTTGCTCCAGGGACTTGATGTCTTTCTTGTAGTGAGTGCAGATTTTGATGAGTATGGCATGCAGGCTCCTGTTCATCACTGGCAAAAATGCATAGCTAACGGTGATGACTGTGTTTGGTAGCTGAAATACAAAATAATGTTTTGTATCAAATAATACTATTGTGCACTTCATAGCTGCTATAGTTTCCATGGGAAAAAAAGTAGGAAGCATTACTTCTGGAGCTTTTGAGCACTTGCTTCACTTTTTTTTTGGCATGCTTTGTAGTTTATTATTATTGTAATATGTAGTTTATTATTATTATTACTGGTTATTATTCACATTATTCACCAGTTTTCTCATTTATTTTCCGGTGAAAATTTTTTTATGCGTTTCAAATTTCACTTTTCACTTTTTCAATTTTTAGAAATCCATTTTTTTTTTCTATTTATATTCCTTTCATTAGTAGCTTTCTTTCTCCTACCTCTAAGCTGCATTGTAAGCTGTAAGGGAATAGTTTTTTTATTCTCATGATCCTGCCTGCTGTCTATTTTGCCTGTTTTTCTGGCTAAGTATTGTATTTTCTGTGCCTTAAAGATTGACAACAGGAGAAAACACAAGAAGAAATATTTTTCTTAATTTCAGAGATAATTGCCTTGGCCACATATGAATTTGGCTGGTTTCTCCCAGTGAAAAGGAAAATAAAGCTCCTTTGATTTAAGGGTTCACTGATTTGTCATGAGCGAACTTTACACTGTCTACTGCATCTTGCCTTTAAATGCTAATATGAGCCTACCATAAACACAGATTAACTTTTTTACTTTATACAACCTTATTTAGCTCAGTAAGCATTGAAATCCCCAAACCAGTTCTTCAGTTAGTGCCCTGAGAAAATTTTTTAACTGTTTCAATGAACTCATTATTTCTCTAGTATTTGTACCTCTTTTTTCTTATTAGGAATTTGCATGACACTTCAGATGTTTACTCTGCCCATAAAGATTTCTCCACTTAAAGATTTGCTACCCTCCCTTTCAGTTCTCAGTGTGGGAATACTTATGCAGTGTCAAGAAGAATGTTCTGTCATAGAAAATTGGGGGG
>NW_024884142.1:33586967-33668923 GCF_019232065.1 Centrocercus urophasianus
AAAAAGAAAAAAGAAAAAAAAAACACCAAAACCACCACAACAACCTGGAAAAGACAAAGGCAAAAAGGCAATGGCAAAAGAAAGGAAAAAGTAAGAAAAGAAAAAAGAAAAAGAAAGAGAAATCAGTTACTATTAAGAACTTAAATAAAGGTTCTCCCAAACGAGTCAAATACAAAAATCCTCACTTCTCAATAATGATTTTTATTAGTGAGTAAAATCAAAGATACGTACTGCTTTGTGTCATTAACTTCAGCTTGAGAGAATGCAAATCTGAGACCTAAAATTATCATGATAATAATACTCTTGCCCTTCAAGAGTATCTTCTTTTTCTTAGACACCAGCAAGAAATGCCAGTTATCTATCAAGCTTCAGGATCTGCCTGTTCCTGAAAGTGGTATCTTTTCCCTTGATTTATTTTTCTTAAGATTCTCTTTTAAACAAAAATCAAAATAATTGTCATTCATTATCATTCATCTGTGGGTAAATTCTTTTTTTGGGTGAGCTTATTCTGTTTTCAGCACAGATGCTTACTTTCCCTCAGGTAAAAATTTGTTATCATTGGGATTTCATTTACTCAAATAGTGTCCAATATTAGGTATAGTTGAAAATAATATTTAATAAGGTAATCTCATCTCTCTTAACAAGGAAAGAGAGGAATCAATAAAAAAAAACCAAAAACAAAAAATGAATAGCTTAAGCTTAAGATTATATAACAAGAACAGGGGAAGTCTCTCAGTTTTCCCAGAAATGTTGTATTGTTGCACAACTGTAGACGGTTTTTTATATAACAGAGATTTTTTTCCCCTAAATTACCAATTTAAACATACAAGCAAACAAATAAAACCAACTACCAATACGATATTTAAGGTGTCACTAGAGTTGTCACTGGAGTTGTGTCTTAATACAAGAAAAATAACATGTTTTGGTGATATCAGCCACATAATATTTCAACTACCTTCTTTTCACCAAGATTTTTTGTTGAAAATATTCTTTCTTTTGTCAATGACAAAATTTAATATTAGGCAACATCTTTCTCGCCCATCATGCAGAAAGCCAGGTATTATTTACTTTCATATTGTTTCACAATCCATTGAACTAGAACTATATTGGCATATAATATAATGTAGAATATTGTTAAATAGTGAAATAGCCATTCCTCACTCAGAGATGTGTTTTAAGTAAGCAAAGTTACATAGTACAAAACTTTGGTATATTTGCAAATAAAACATAAAAGCTCTTGTGCTAATGTTCATAGCACCTCTTACGCATACTACTATTGTTTGCCTAAAATTATGTTTAAATGAATACCTGAAATGTAACTTGAATCTGCAATTAAGCTTCACCTGGAGCACAATAGTGTAAAGGTTAAGTTGCAGCTGTTTCTGCCATTCATTTGGGTAATCACTGTAGATAAATTTATATACCATGAAAAGTTTTTATTTGTGTTCATATGGTGTGAAAATTGAAAGAAAAACTCTAAATTAATTACCTTTTTAAACAAAGCAATTTAGATTTATCACATGCAGCAAGGGAATTTGTTCACATATCATAAAGCCTCTGTGAAATACAGAAATTAAATATGAGCTAGGAAAAAGGGTTTGTGCTCTGTAGAGACTTTAAGATGTGAAAAACAAATTAACTGCGCCTGACTTCAATCAACATGCTCTTATGAGTTGTGGTGAAATCTACCTGCAGCAGGAGCCTGGTGCCCTGCAGAGGCTCTGTGGGAGCATGGAACAATGCCTTCACCTGAGACACTTCGATCCTCAGCTACAACTTTTAGGATACATACTTCATCTGTTGAGGCAGCACATTATTATTTTTCCCTTCACACCTTGCTAATAAATGTCAGTCTAATGCCATTATAGTGCAACATGCCTTCCCAAATACAATAAAGAGAACTTACTCTTTTCTGATGGGAAGTATTGTTTTCTTCGACGTGAAATGATTGTGGTTCTGTAGAAAAGTGTTGATATTTTGATTTCTTGAATGCTTCCATTATTTCTCATTACAAATATCAAATTCCTTACTGTATACACTTGATTATATCTGAGTATACTATCAGTGATTTAAGTAGTGTTTACCAGCATGCATCCACCTTACACTAAGAAAAACAAACATAATCTGATGAAATAATTTGCAGCCTGAAATTGATCTCATGAAAAGAAAATATAGTCAATATCTTTTGCAATAAGAAAACAATGCTATAGGTGCCCAAACACAAGGAGTGCAAAGATTTTTGTTTTTTTCAAACACAACCAAGGAGAAGTATTTGCTTCAAAGAGATATGAAAATATAAAATGTCCAGAGGATATCATTCAGGGAAGAGAAATATTTTAAGATCTAATTCTTCAGCACTGTTGTTTCAGCATGCTAACAGAATCAATGCTAACAAAAATCACTTCCTTTTAATCTGTTATTCTTTTGTTCCATTGAAGTAACCCAAGATCAATACGTATTGATTTGCTCCCTAATTATATTAATTTTACTTTAGAAATTAGGAAGGCCATAATGAGAATGTGAAGTTACTTGAAGACAGTACATTATAGGTAGTCTAATTTAGAAAGAGTTTGTGCATGAGATTGATTCATTAAAAGCAGCCAATTACCATACAAACAAGGGAGATAAATAAGATTTTCTCCTTTAATTTGCATTTTATATATCCCTTTGTAATTTTTAACAGCTTAAATGAATTTACAGCCTAACTATACTTTTAAAGTATATCCATTTTATTCCTGGGGCACATAATTGCATCTAATTTTAACCTTTAACTTTTTCTTCTAGGCATAGCATTTTAGAAAAGGAGACCATTGCATCTACATATGAGATATTTCATGAAATATTTTAATGAAGAAAAACAATGAAATATTAACATTTCTAACACTCCAGCTATTCTTTGCACTAAACTCTTCTGCACTTACATATACTAAAATGTTCAGTTGATAGATACAGACATGGGGTGATTTGACCTGACATGTTTGTGGATCTGGTTTCACAAATGTAAGTGGGACATTAATAGCTATCTTTGATCAAAATCTTTTTTTTCAGTTGGATAGCTACATGTTTCATCAATGCAAAAAGCTGCTTGATTATATGATTACTTGAAGAACTTGGCTGTTTGCTTAGGTTGAAAAGGACTGGGTTTGTTTTGTTTTCCTTTCAGGATAATTTTCTCCTGGCCATTTTAGCACTGTACCCTAGGACAATCTGAAGAATTTGAAATCTACATGAGCTACTTTGTTCCTCATTGTCTTACAGCAGTAGAACTGAGAATATCTTCACAGAAATATCACAGAAGTAATCATACTTGTGTAACTTAGTGTCTGTAAAAGATAGAATCAGACCCAACCTACCTTTAAAATAAACTTATTGTGATGTTAGGCTATCTGAAATTCTCTGTAAAATACAACCAAAAGTTCTTTTACTAACTGAAAACTACCATTTCCAAAAGACAACAAATTGTGTAATTGTTTTTTTAAGAAGATGGAAAGATAACAAAAAAAAAAAAAAAAACAAAACCAAAAAAACCAACAAAACATAAAACCAGAAAAATAACTGAGAATGTTTACTGCTAAACATGCATAAATTACTGTGTGTGTAACATAGGGTGCGCATAATGTTTTTTCTTCCATACATAACATAATCCTGCAATAGGCTCATCCAGCTGTGATTCTGTGATCCTTCTCAACATTTTTATTTTGCTCTATGATAAAATTATGTTTGATTGTACCTCTGTTCAGAGCTTTCAAGTAATTAATTGTGTTTAGGTAATGTGGATCTCAGGACAAACACCTGCAAAATATAGGTCTTGGGCAAATGGAAAGTCTCTTAAATAGGAGACCCTGGAGTTGGTGATCAGTTTTGAATAAATGCATTCCCAAATAGCTGATACTCAGTGTCAAACCCTTAGCCCTCTACTGCCAAAACTCAATGCAAAACATTTTGCTAAAGGGAAAGACATTTGGTGTTTAAGTAGATTTAGGAGAGTCTTCTACCTCAAGCTGAGCTGTCTTTTTGGTATGGGTTTCAGTCATGGTTGTTCTCAACAAGGAAGATATAGCTGCCATCAATATCTTTAATTGATGCCAGTGGACCATACAGAGGACCTGGACTAGATTTACAGGCTTCCTTGGATGTCCACAACACAGACAGTGCTACTAAACTGAAACAAAAACAGCTGAAGAGATTAGGCTACCAGATCTGGTGAAGCAGTACTTCGCTGCAATTTCTCTGTATGGTACAAGATCCAGGAAACAACAAAGAGGAGTTTAAAAGCAGTTTTAGCAACATCTGGTGCCTTCTTAAATCCAAACTGCCTTTCTCTGCCAGCAATAATTATCTGCTTCATGGAAAAACACAACCAATATGAAGAATTGTTATTCATATTGCAAGCAGATTGCCAGACAGATAACACATTATGATAATGATGATGATTATAATGATATACGAATGTTATACATACTGCATTCCTATTACATTCCTGCACTACAGAAAATAAAGGAGTCCCCTTACAGAAGCATTCAGCAAAAATTGATGGTGACATTTTCAAAAGTGATCAACATCTATTTGTCAAAGGATTTTCTACTGCTGCCCACCACTGTAACCACTGAACACAAGCTGCAGCAATGGAATGCTTCCACTGTATTTTGGGTGCAATTTGAGAACAATGGGAACTATCATCCCATTAAGATTTTATCCTTTTTTTTTTCTTTTTTTCCCCATCAGGCCCAATAAGAGGCTGATGGAATAGGCTGTAGCAGGAGTGCGAAGGTAACAGTTAAACAGGAAACAGGGTAAATGAACTTGTGCAAACCCTTGGGTTATGGTGTTCAGACTGCCAGTGTCACATTAGTTAATTCAGAGCTCAGTCAGACATTCCAGCAGTATCCAATTCTTCACTGTAGCATTGCTTCATGCTCTCTATCAGGGCTTCTCCTTATCATAGGCATTCTGTAGAAAACTCTTCTAATCCTATGTGTTTCCTCCTACAGCACTAGTATACTGTTCTGTATAGTATACCATTTAGTCCACTCACTTGTGTGAGTGATCAAAACAGAGGGTTTTTGTCAAACACTGGTACATCTATGTTGCCTTCTGCCTAGTGCTGCCATTACAGAGTAAGATATGACCTCACTCAGTTTTGAAGGAAAGGGATGGGCCTTGCTAAGATCCCTCAGTTGTGCTCCCAGGTGTATCTTCTAAAAGTGAGTGCAGTTCCACCAACAAAATTGTGACTTGCTCATGCTAAGTTAGCTTGAAAGAATTTTCTGTTCACTGTGTAGACATTGAGCACTGAGGAAAGCAAGTGAAGAAAAATTGCCACTTTGATTTGGTATCTTCTGTATTTACTAATTATCTTCTGAAATGTAAACTAATTTAGGTTGGAAGGGACCTCCAGAGGTCATCTAGTCCAACCACAGAATGCACTTTGTTTTTTTCCTGTAACATAAGTAAGAAAGACCTAACAGCATGAATGAAGTGGGTCAGGTTGGATATATGAAAGAGTAGGCAAGTTTTGGACCTCTGTGTTTCTTTTTCTCAGCCTTCGCATGTTAGGAAGCTCTGCTTAAAAGTCAAAGAGAACAACCTTATTACAATGCCATGTGTATTTTTTTCTGACAAAACCAAACCGTTCTTAGATAAGCCAAATTTTATAAGAATTTGTTGATTATTTCTAATTTATGATGTCTAGTTATTCAGTTGAAGTTGATAAATAAAAATTAGCTGCCGTTATTTGCTACTCACTTCACACAAGCTGTGTGTTTAGTTGTTCTTAAAAGGATACTTTACTTAGATACAGACACAATACAACTGGAAATGAGTTAAACACTGGATTGCTGTCAGTTTCAGACGTCTAGAATTCTAGTTTGTTTAGCACATTTAATAAATTTATAGATGGAAGGAAACAAGCAAAAGTTGAGTTCCCAAGTGGAACTTCTCAGAACTTCACCTGAAAATAGAAACATATTTTTTGTAATTAAAATTTCATTGCCATAAAGATAGCAACATTCTAAGGAGTACCAGGCATTTGATCTTCAGAATTGCACTCCAATTCTGAAAGAATCTGCTTTGAAAGCAATTATGATTTGAAGTTTCAAGGGTAGCTATTCCTCCCAAGCATCTACATCTGCATTCTGTGAATTCCTTTACAGTGACCAGCAGCATGTTTCCTGCTCCTTTATTTACAAGTCAAGGTGTGAATGTTTGAAATTTTTCAATATAATACCTTCTAAAACCACTCTGAAACAAGAGGGTCTAAATTAATAAATACAAGAATGTTTGGAAGAACCACCTACAGCTGTGTGTCAATAAGCCAAGTAAACAATGGCACAATATAGACACAGCTGAAAGCATTTAATTAGTTTGTGACAATCAGAATAGTTATATGAACAGCATCAGCTATTTATCTTTTCCAGTAGAACTATCTCTTGCTCAAGCAAGCACACTAAAAATATATAAGACCTTTTGCTTGAGATAGAAATTTAGGAATGTTCTGTGTTTCCAGTACAAGTGCTTTATAACTCTGCGACATCAGACATCCATGTGTAGCTCTCTCTGAATGATGCACATTTTTAGTACCCAATACAGCTGTTTTCATTTACTGTTTTGGTCACTTTTGTCATGCTAATGTATCAGAGAATCTTACAGTATGAAAACAAAGCCATCTGGGGTTTCAGTTAGCAATGTACATACACTAGACTGTGAAGTTCAATCCTCAAACTTTTTCTTTTCTTTAGATTACTGTTGAGAACTACTCATAAGGGAGGTAGGTTTATGCACCTGGCTCCATAGACACTAACAGCTTTTAAGCTGTCTCCTAAATTAATGCAAGAAACTGAACTAGCTTTCCAATAAAGCTTTGCCTTGCCCCTTCTGGTTTGCTTGCATTCCACCCTGGAGACTTGTTAAAATCTTAAGCTAGGGCCCAATTCTTCTCTGTCAGCTAATGTCTAAGCTCCACAGTTCTTTAGTATAAGCAATTTCTGAAACAAAGAAGTTCCTGAAATAAAAATCAATTTTCACAGGCTGACAGCGTTTAGAAAGTCTACTTCTTGTTTTTAATGTGCTTGTGCAATGCATGTTTCTTGAATGCAGATCTACTGAGGTAAATCATGATCTTTTTTCTCCAGACTAATGGTTCTGTCTCTTACATTTATTCAGGAAAAAAAAAAAAAAAAAGTCATTCAGTTTATGCAAAGACTAACAGGACAAATTCTTGTTCTGCATCACCGCCCCTCCAAGATATTGTTCTAAGTCAGACGTTTCATTTCAATTAATCCATTTCTGCTCCTCTCTGCTCTGGTAGCACACTATAGAGGAGCACCTCAACTTAGGCTCACCATAGCAGGTAAGAAAGCGCTGTTAGTGGAAAATTCTCAATAACAGAGCTTGTAGCAGTGAAAACCAGAGCAGCACAGTTTAACTGCCACTTGCTGACAGTCCAAGTAGTAAGATAATGCCTAATATGAAATACAGAAACCTTTCAGGAAATGGAATCATAAACTCAGTCTAGCTGTCTAGCAACCCATAGCTCTGGAAAATAGACTACATATACACAGACCCGCTTGTCCCCTCTTCTGATATAAAAGTCCTTTCATTCTTGGCTGTGCTGATGCTCATCTTTAAGTGTAGCAGGGAAACATTTCCCAGCCAAGGTCATTCTGCAGAAGGTAATACGGCCCGTGAGATGTGTCTTCACAGCTGCTACCTTGGAGCTATCCCTTGGGCTAGGGTATTAGAAGGTAAGGGGGCCTGTGAGAGCTGGTCGGCATTTAAGCAGCTCTTCTTCCAAGCTCAGGATCGGTGTGTCCCTGTGAGGAAGAAATCGGTGGCAGGAGACCTGTGTGGATGAGCAAGGAGCTCGTGCGCAAACTCAAAGGAAAGAAGGCCCATGAAATGTGGAAAAAGGGTCTGACCACTTGGGAAGAATACAGGAATGTTGTCAGGGCCTGCAGGGATGCGACGAGGAAGGCTAAAGCCTGCCTGGAATTAAATCTGGCAAAGGGGATAAAGGATAATAAAAAAGGTTTTTTCAAGTACATTAACAGTAAAAGGAAGACTAGGGAGAATGTGGCTCCCCTGCTAAGTGATGGAGGTGTTCTGGTAACGGGGGATGCTGAGAAGGCGGAGATACTGAATGCCTTCTTTGCTTCTGTCTTCAGTGAAAAAGCTTCCCCTTGGGAATCCGAGACCCTGGAGGTTATTGAGAGAATCTGGGGAATGGAAGACCTCCCTTCAGTCAGGGAAGAGGCGGTCCGAGAGCGTCTAGGCAACACCAATGTTCACAAATCCATGGGACCCGATGGATGCATCCACGGGAGCTGAGGGAGCTGGCAGAGGTGATTGCTGAACCGCTTTCTGTCATCTTTGAGAGGTCTTGGAGGACGGAGGAGGTGCCTGAAGACTGGAGGATAGCCAATGTCACTCCGGTCTTCAAAAAGAGCAAGAAGGAAGATCCAGGCAAGTATAGGCCAGTCTTACCTCTGTCCCTGGAAAGGTGGTGGAACAGCTTGTGCTGGATGTCATCTCCAGACAACTGGATGAAAAGGAGGTTATTAGGAGTAGTCAGCATGGGTTCACCAAGGGGGAGGTCGTGCTTGACCAACCTGGTAGCCTTCTATGACGTTGTCTCTGGCTGGGTGGATGGGGGGAGAGCAGTGGATGTAGTCTACCTTGATTTTAGAAAGGCATTTTATACTGTCCCCCACGACATCCTTATAACAAAGCTGAGGAAGTATGGGATAGATGAGTGGACAGTGAGGTGGGTTGAGAACTGGCTGACTGGCAGAGCACAGAGGGTCGTCGTTGGTGGTGCAGAGTCCGGTTGGAGGCCTGTAACCAGCGGTGTTCCTCAGGGGTCTGTGCTGGGTCCGGTCTTGTTCAACACCTTCATCAATGACCTTGATGAGGGGATAATGGCCACCCTCAGCAAGTTTGCTGATGATACGAAGTTGGGAGGATTGGCTGACACGCCTGAAGGCTGTGCTGCCATTCAGCAAGACCTGGACAGGCTGGAGAGCTGGGCAGAAAAAAACCGGATGAGGTTTAACAAAAGCAAGTGTAGAGTCTTGCATCTGGGGAGGAATAATTGCATGCACCAGTACAGGCTGGGGGATGACCTGCTGGAGAGGAGCTCTGCGGAGAGGGATCTCGGTGTCCTGGTGGACAACAGGCTGGCCATGAGCCAGCAGTGTGCCCTTGTGGCCAAGAGGGCCAATGGCATCCTGGGATGCATTAAAAAGAGCTTGGGCAGCAGGTCGAGGGAGGTGATCCTTCCCCTCTACTCTGCCCTGGTAAGGCCTCATCTGGAGTACTGCGTCCAGTTCTGGGCTCCCCAGTACAAAAAAGACAGGGATCTCTTGGAAAGAGTCCAGCAGAGGGCCACAAAGATGGTGAAGGGCCTGGAGCATCTCTCCTATGAGGAAAGGCTGAGTGAACCGAGTCTGTTTAGCCTTGAGAAAAGAAGACTGAGAGGGGATCTGATCCAGGTCTACAAATATCTAAGGAGTGGGGGGCAGAATGGTGAAGATGGACTCTTTTCAGTGGTGAGTGGAGACAGGACAAGGGGAAATGGCCGGAAACTGCAGCACAGGAAGTTCTGCACAAATGTGCACAAGAACTTCTTTACAGTGAGGTGACGGAGCACTGGAACAGGCTGCCCAGGGAGGTGGTGGAGTCTCCTTCTCTGGAGATGTTCAAGACCTGCCTGGATGCCTACCTGTGCGACCTGGTGTAGGGAACCTGCTTTGGCAGGGGGGTTGGACTCGATGATCTCTGGAGGTCCCTTCCAACCCCTACAATTCTGTGGTTCTGTGCTTCTGTGAAAAGTTAACATAATCCGCTCTCTTCCTACACTAATACTTCCCTAGGTAATTTGTCATAAAAAAGGCTGTCAATGATTGACGGGCTGGTTCGGCCCGGTTCTGTGACTAGTGGGGTGGAGGGATATAGTATCAGAATGCAAGATAATGTGGTATAATGGAATTGAAGCTAATAAATCATAATATGAGAGAGAGAATATGTGTCCGAAAGGTGGATAGGCCTCACCACAATGCAGAGGTGAGATATGCAATGCAGTTGAGCCAATGAAGAAAAGCAGACAGAGAAGAGCAGACGAAGAAGTGCAGACAAAGAAGAAAACATCAGGTGACCTTGCCAGGAGTTATATCTCCTTGCTGACTGCAAAGCCCCATGGAGAAATGTAGTTCTTCTTCTCTTCTGGAAGGCACCCGGTAGTTGAGCATCAACAGTCAAACCCCCAGTACATTACATGGTGTTACGATGTGAAATACTGATAACCAAAAATCATAAAACCATGACAAAAGCAGGCACTAACCTCATTCTACTGTCTTTCCAAGGAAAGGGACATAATTTGCACATAAGAGAGTGATGCTTGTCTAGGATGTGCTCTGGGTTGCTGGCAAGCCTTCTGAGCTCCCTCACAAAGGACTTCCTATTCCTGTGTCTCACACACGATTATACAGTCATGGATAGCTGTGTCTGAGCAGAAAGCGAGCCACTGAAAAAGGAGGATTTTTGTAGATGCGTACCTTCTCCATCACAGGACTTCATGAGTTTTCCACCACAAAAATAACACCAGAATATCTCACAGAATCACAGAATGGCCAGGGTTAGATGGGACCTCAAGGATCACGAATCTCCAACCCCCCTGCCACAGGAAGGGTCACCAACCTCCCCCCCTGTTTATAGGAGAGCATATTATATATACTCTCTTTAGGTACTGAAAGGCTGCAATGAGGTCACCATGCAGCCTTCTTTTCTCCAGGCTGAACAAGCCCAGCTCCCTCAGCTTGTCTTCGTAGGGGATGTGCTCCAGTCCCCCGATCATCTTTGTGGCTCTCCTCTGGACCCTCTCCAACAGCTTTCTGTCTTTTCTTGTACTGGGGGACCCAGACTGGACAAAATTCTCTAGATGGGGCCTCACAACAGTAGAGTAGAGAGGAAGAATCACTTCCCTGTCCCTGCTGGCCACCCCCCTTCTAATGGAGCCCAGGATACCATTTGCTTTCCAAGCTGCAAGAGCACACTGCTGACTCATGTTTTTCATCCATCAAGACCCACAGGTCTTTCTCTGCAGGGCTGCTCTCATGGACTCCTCCTTCCAGTCTGTATAGATGGCTGGGAACAGAATAGCCAGTCTCTGCTGAGGGCTGTTTGAAATAACCCAAATAACCTGTTTGGCTTTGCTGTGACACATGCTGCAGGAGTTCCTCAGTCAGCTACTGACTGAGGCAATTAGGAAATTGTTCCTTACCATTTCACAAGCTGTCAGTTAATGGCTCCCAGCTGAAGTGCAGACACTGACTACGAAGCACTAACAGTCCTTCACAAAAAAATACTGAAGGAGCAAATCTGAAGACAAGAACTCACTTGGAGACAGGCAGGAAAGCAATAAACTTACTGTTAAGAAACAGTGGCTCCTAGCTCCGACATCTAAGACGTCTGATGGGGCTTGTGTCCATGTCCGGCAGTGGTTAGCTTGGGATAGGCTGTAGGAGAAGGATTTCAGCTGGAAGCCATTAACTTACAGCTGAGAGGCAGTAAGGAACAGTTTCCTAAACTCCTCCCAGCAATACCTCCATGAGCATTTCCTTTTCAAGACAGAGTCAAGCTGATAATATAAAACTAAAACTTAAATTGAACTCGCCTCATGCCAAAATCAAACAAGCAGGTTGGAAGAGCTCATATGTTTGGGAATAAGTGAGAAGTAGTTTCTGGAGCTGTTTTCTATCATCTCTCAGCTGTTTGATCCTGGCTTCCAGCTAAGACCTGGTAACTGACTGAAGATGCATGCAGTCCCTTTGAAAGCAAAATCAAACAGGTGAAAACTGAAAGCTGCGACTCCAGTGATTTAAACTTGCATCTTTAAATTTGCTCTGAAACAGAGCAGAATAGTTTACTCAAAATCCAGTAATGCAGTGCTGAGAAATAATAAAAAGCAACCTGTTATGCATTAATATCAAAAACAGCATGTAAGCCACCTGCACTTTGCTGCAAAAGTGGTAGAGTCCAGTTTTAGAGCTTGAGCACTTGAGTCTTTCTTCCAGACTCTCCTCTGTGCTCCAGCCCAAAGCATTTTCTATTTAGATTGTGAAGGTGGCAAATAGAAAGCATAGGCTCAGTGATACGAGCCTGTGGTCGTTTGGGTAAAGAAAACTGGCCAGACAACTGCCTTCCAACATTTCTTTGAAGAATTCCTGGTGTGGGTGTGCTTTTTTTTTTTTTTTTTTTTGTGAGCATGCTCACTGTTGTGATACCCATCTTTCACGTATATCTTCTTCCTTTGCTATATAGGGATGGAAGGCACTCACTGCAGATTTGCAAAGCCTATCCTTAATTCCCGAGGTTGCAGTGATGATAATGAGTAGCTTTTGAGAGGTGGGCAGAAATCAGTCGGTTAAATTCTGAAAGCATGCCATATCCGTTGATTTTGTCTGAATGATACCTGACAAATCTGATTTTGTCACATAGAACATTTCACAGAATCACAGAATCACATTTCAATTCTTTCATTTAAGAACACCATAAATCAAACACTAAGTGAGGCTCAGACTACAATGTCATCTTTAATGTAAGAAAAATCAAAGACTTCTTGGGTTCTACATCAGTCTTGGCAGCTCTGTCTAGGACACTTTTATTATATAATACTGTAGTTTCAGTTCAAATATAGTAAAATAACTGTCTCTTCTATTTGCTTGATTGGAATTATTTTTTCAGTAATGTTCAGTTTTGCTACATGATTATATACAATACTTTGACCAGATGTTCCCAAATCATATGATAAAAAAGTTCATTTTTACAGGAGATTTTGGGACATCGTAACTGTTACTGAAGTTATACTTTCAAAGTAACCATAATATCAAAATTATTTTTTCTTACTTTTATGGTAACAGAACTGTGCAGACAGTATGAAATCTGCATATTAGTGCTTAATTAATCGGCTTATCTAGTCAGTGGTGATTTCAGTCCCTTCCATATTATGCAATAAGAGTACAACAATGTAAGTACAGACTTCATGCTCTTCACTGGCAAATTCAGGCTATGTACTATGTGAATCTTTACACGGGATTAATATGAATTAAACTTTCTTCAAGGATATTTTCTTCTGAAGCCTTTTTCTGTAGTGAAAGAAAGATTTACACAGTAAAACATATTCCAAGCTGCTCTTTAGTCTGAAATGTCAGTGTCAAGACCTAATTTAAATTCTAAGATGACAAGCAAATAAATGTTCAGGTTTTTTTTGAAACAAAACAAAACAAAAAAAATCAAAACAAAGCAAAGCAAAGCAAAGCAAAGCAAAAAAACAACAAGAACAAACCCACAAAATTCAGTTGTCTTCTGTTTGTTTTTTTTTTTTCCTATTATATTTACTAAGATTCCTTAGGTACTATGTGGACTATTCTGTTTATTTACCTTTCTTACATAGGCCTAAACTATTTGCCCTTCGAAAAATACATATACCAAGCTTGATAATTTTTAAGCCTATGTGTCATTTCAGATTTTTCTATTAATTTTTATGTTAGCTTTTCTTGAAGCAGAGGTTCTGCTTCAGGAAACATTTATTCGTCATATTTTATTGAAACACAAGTAGTATAAAAATTCTACAGAATAGAATTCTACAGTCATACATGGCTTTAAATATTTTTGAAATTTTTATAATTTGGAAGCTAACAGCTGTTATAAACAGTATAAAAGTTATATCTAGAATCAAAGACACAATTTTTTCTTATTTTATCTATCCTGATTTTATTCCAGTCCAGAAAATGGTACCATAACTTTATGAATACAGCTTATACTGTGTAAATACATTAAATTAATGCACGCATGATAAGGAGCCTGGAGCATCTTCCGTATGAGGAAAGGCCAAGAGACCTGGGCCTGTTCAGACTGGAGAAGTGAAGAGAAGACAGAGAGAGGATTTAATCACTGTTGATAAATATCTGAAGCTGTGGGAGTCAAACTGGTTGGTGTGGACTTTTTTTGATGATGAGTAACATTAGAACAAGGGGCAATGGGCAGAAACTGGAACACAGGGAGTTCCATACTAACACGAGGAGGAAGTTCTTTTCTGGAACAGGCTGCCCAGAGAGTTTGTGAAGTTTCCTTCTCTGAAGATAGTCAAGACTCCTCTGAATGCCTACCTGTGCAACCTACAGTAGGGAACCTGTTTTAGCAAAGGGGGAGTTGAACTAGATGATCTCTAGAGGTCCCTTCCAACCCCTGAGATTCTATGATTCTGGGAAATGCAGGCATGAATGAGCTGATATATATTCAACATTTTTAGGTCTCACTTGAAAACACAGTCTTAGCAAATTCAAGCTTCTTTGGGAATTTAAGTAATGTCTTACAGTTTTAACCCCAAAGGACATCTAGAAGTGTCAAATAATTTCAAACCCTTTTGGGATGAAGTCTCTGGTTTTGAGGCTCAGAGAGTCCTGGTAGTTTAAAAAAATTACAGAATGCAACAATCCAACACATGCAGTAAGAATGTTCATGCAGAAGACTGAAGATCAATCCCTTCTTACCTCTTTTAGAGCACGAATTTGAACCAACAGCATCCAGACTGCAAGTCTTTCACGTAATGAATTTTTAGTGCTTGAATTCTTATTTTTACTCATAATTGTTCATTATTTAAAATTTTACATAAAACATTAATACTGGAAAAGATTGCTTCAGAACTCCTTTTAAAAATGCATGCTTTTCAGTCTTCAAAGACTTGCAATAAAAATTGAGTTCAGAAGTTTGGGGCTTTCTTTGTCATTTACATGAAATGACAAATTCAGAGGAAGAAATAAACCCTTACTGCAACTTTTCTGTCTATACTTGGAATGTTTCTAGGTTATAAGAAATCAGCTAATGACCTCTGGCTTCCATTTTGTGAAAATAAATAACAGGGTTGGAAATAACCTCAGAGTCCTGTGAATCTTCCAAGGTAAAATATCAATGGCAGTATTCAATCGATATTTCAATTATCACCAGATCTTTCTTAGTATTTTTAAGCCATTTTTCAATTAAGGATTGTGAAAATAGAGTAACTCGGGGATCATGAAATGTTGTGAGAGGTAACTGAAAATGAACATTTCAGTCCTGCAGCTTCGCCATGTGAAATAACACATGCCTTCACCACCACTTAATTAATGCTGAAGTCAAGCCTGATCAGTGCTGTCCCTAGCTCCAGGCTCATAGTCCCCCAGAGATCCTGTGCAAGGTACTAGCCAGCACCGCTTAATGACCTAGGCTTTCTTCAATGAGCCAGAACAATGCAGAACTACAGATAAATGAGGCAAAAAATAGAAGCTTAAAACTGAGAGATAGGTGTTTTTTTTGTTCTTTTGTTACGTTGATTTTTGTTTGTTTGTTTCAACTTCATTCACTTGGGAGGAGAGAAGGAAAATTGAAGCGAATGAGTAAAACCTGCTTTAGCGTCACTCCTTGAGCAGGGAAGTTGGACCAGATGATCTCCAGAGCTTCTTTCTGACCTCAGCTGTTCTTTGATGCTGTGAAGGAGCCCTTATACTGATGCCATTGAGTGAAAACTGAAGAAAAATATGCTCTATTTTTTCCAGCAGTTGTTTTCCATCCCCCTCCCCACTCCATGAGATGAAATACTTAACCAGAACTGCAACCAGAAGCTCAGGTTCAGGTCTACATTAAAAAGCTACTTAGCCTAGCCTGGCAACCGTCAGTCAGGTGTCAACTTCTACAGTGAATCATACAGTGATCAGGACCAATGTCATTTAGCTGGACTTCAGCAAGGCCCTTGACATGGTCCCCCACAACATCCTTATCTCCAAATTGGAAGGATGTGGATTTGATGGGTGGACCACTTGGTGGATAAGAAATTGGTTGAAAGGCTGCACACAGAGGGTGGTCATCAATGGCTCTATGTCCAGGTGGAGGCCGGTAATGAGCTGCATCCCCCAGGGGTCTGTCTTGGGACTGGTGCTCTTCAACATCTTTATCAATGACATCGATGACGGAATTGAGTGCACCCTCAGCAAGTTTGCTGACGACACCAAGCTGAGTGGTGTGGTTGACAATGTGCAAGGAAGGGATGCCATTCAGAGGGACATCAACAGACTTAAAAGGTGGGCCATGGTGAACGTAATGAGGTTCAACATGGCAAAGTGCAGAGTTTTGCACTTGGGCTGGAGGAATCCCAGGAGGAATCCATACAGATTGAAAGGAGTAGACCTTGAGAGCAGCCCTGCAGAGAAGGACCTGGGGGTCCTGATGGATGAAAAACTTAACATGAGTCAGCAGTGTGCTCTTGCAGCTTGGAAAGCAAATGGTATCCTGGGCTCCATCAGAAGGAGGGTGGCCAGCAGGGACAGGGAGATGATTGTTCCTGTCTACTCTGCTGTTGTGAGGCCCCATCTAGAGAACTTTGTCCAGTCTGGGTCCCCCAGTACAAGAAAGCTGTTGGGGAGGGTCCAGAGGGGAGCCACAAAGATGATCAGGGGACTGGAGCACATCCCCTACGAAGACAGGCTGAGGGAGCTGGGCTTGTTCAGCCTGGAGAAAAGAAGGCTGCATGGTGACCTCATTGCAGCCTTTCAGTACTTAAAGGGAGCCTACAAACAGGAGGGGAATCAACTCTCTGAAAAGGTTGATAACAGCAGGACAAGGGGAAATGGCTTTAAGTTGAGGGAGGGAATGTTGGATTTCAGTTGGATGTCAGGGGGAAGTACTTTACAGAGAGAGTGGTGAGGTGGTGGAACAGGCTGTCCAGAGAGGTTGTGGATGCCCCATACCTGGAGTGTTCAAGGCCAGATTGGCTGGGGCCCTGGGCAGCCTGGTCTAGTATTAAATGGGAAGGTTGATGGCCCTGCATGTGGCAGAGGGGTTGGAAATTCATGATCAATGAGGTCCCTTCCAACCCTTCCCATTCTGTGATTCTGTGATTCTGTGACCTATACAGATTTCTTGCCTGTGAAGTATTAATAACTCTGAAAGAAACATAAGAAACCTATGCAATTTTTGCAGTAGAACATTGTCTTATTCATACAGGGTGAGAAATTTCTCACTGATGCAATGGAGGGACAATGTGATCCTGTGTGTAGCAGGCAGCACAGAGGTCAAGAATTAAGCACTTTCAGATTTTTCAAAATGTCAATTAAAACAAGGAGAAGATGTTGTCTTCAAAACTCCACATAGGCAAGAAATAAACAAACTTGTAAGTATGAATACAACACTTCCTTGCATGACATGGAGCTGTTAAATCAAACAGCTCAAAATGTTATCTCCTTTGAGTATTGTTTAGGTATTCAGAGCAGTGGGGACATAGAATATGTATTTTATTTAATAGTACTGATAAATGAAACCAAGTGCAGCTTGTTACCACTGGTATTAGGATGAGTCATTTTGAAATACAGTATCTGAACAATTCCAAGTCATGTCTTAAGCAATCCAGCAATGCTGTTCAAGAATGTGTTTAAAGGCCTGTTTATATCCTCATTCAGCCATTCTGTTCTGTCTTACTAATGAACATGGTACATGTATGGTACATGAAGTTTGGAACACATCATATTCGTACATGGAGGAGATAAAAGAATCTATACATTTTCAGGATTCTCTCTGACTGGCTTCTTTTAACTAGTTCTGTGCTGAAATCAAGGGCTTGTGTTTGAATGTGATGTTGAAGGAAGGATATAATCTAGCCTCTTAACATAAAATGAAAACAGCTTCTTTACCATTCTTTCTTCTCTTAGTAGTGTCTCTTCTAGCTGATGGCAGAAAACCAAACCATATTTTCACAGTATTGTATTTTAATATCATTTTTTGTTGGAGGACTAGGGCATTGTAGAGGAAGACCTGCACAAACATATTATCTGGAATAACAGAAATTAGAGAAATTTCACCATTCAAAGCGCATGATCCCATTTGCAATAGCAATATCCAATGCTATGAGCAGGAGGAAAGTACAGAGCCAAAAAGATTTGCTCATATTACCTAATTACACGAGACCGTGAAATAATTGTCAATAGAGCCAAGAAACAAGACTACACAGTAAAAAATTTGGTGATATTTTGTAATAGTAAACTTACACTGAAGGTACAGTTTTGGCCTTTTTGGTCTTACATGGTTCAGGAAGGTAAGTTTCATCCTGATGGATGTAGAGGATAGATGCCAGCATGTTAGCAGACAGGTATAGAACTCATGTTTTTTCTGATGAAAAGAATGTTAGGAAAACTTATTACTGATATCAGTAAAATATGAAAATGGAGAAGCATAAAGAGGGAAAAAGTTTGAAATAGCCTTCCAATGGATGTGTTCGAGTGAAACCCAAGAAACATCAGATGTTGTTTGATAAGAGAACTGTATATTCCAACTTAGAACAATTCTAATGTGTTGCCTTCAGTCTCACCAGATGTATTTCCAATCCTGAGACTGTGATCTCATATTTATATAAAAATCATGACTATACATTTTACTGAAGCTCTCTGATCACTATTTTTGCATGCACATGGTGAAAAGAAGATATCAGAACTATGGCTGTGCAACCTTCTGTTGAACTGGATCCTTTCACAAAACTTATTGACAGTAAATCATTCCTACTTTTTAAACATTATTTTGGACTTCACAATAAAAGAAAAATCTGACCTCAGTTACCTAGGAGTACATCTGGTGCACGAATTCCATGTCATGCAATGTTCTGTAAGAAACAGCTGGGCTATCTGTACTCATTCAGATCCTGTAGCCCACAGAGATGCATTAGCTTGGTGTTTCATGTAACAGCATTAGTCTTGTCTCTCAAGAGAAACAGTTGGACTCAGCACAGGTCTGATGCTGCTGTAAGAGTGGTGTTTTATAATCTAGTGAACAGAAACCTACCCCAGGTATTTCAGGATAAACAGAACCTTAAAACTGTTAAGAATTCCGACTTCTTGAGAAACAAATATCACGATACCAGCACAGTTACTGAAACAAATATGAATTCTTCCATGTGAGGGCAATGGTGGTGAGTCAAATAGAATGGCCAAGTTGTTACATAACCTCTCTCCTTTTTTTTTTTTTTTTTTTTATTCTTTTTTTCAAGATTAAGAGGAAAGAAAGAGAGAGAATGAGACACTATAGAAATCTTCTGCTCTACTAAATTGAGCAAGGCTTAATTCTCTCTCATGAAAACAAGATTTAAAAATAAATAAGTTAATTGAAAAGCTATTGGTTACTCAAAGATATATACCTCATTCTTCATTGAGTTTTATCATTGTGTGAGCACCACTGGTTATGTGGGCTGAATTATTCCTTTCAGAGTAATGCTAAAATTTTTCCATATTTGCCTCTACATAATAACACAACTGACAAGATTTAGTTTGTGTTTATTTATACTAAGGCCATTCATTAAGATCTTGTTGTGGTTTAACCTGGCAGGTGACTAAGCACCACACAGTCATTCACTCCCTTCCCAATGGGATGAGGAAGAACATGGGGGGCAGGGGAAGAAGAACTTGTGGGTTGAGATAAAACTATTTAACTAAGATAGAGAAAAGGAAAATAATAATGATTATGCATATGTATATATACATATGTATATAACAAGCAATGTACAAGAAATTGCTCACCACCCACTGATAGATGATAAGCTAGCCTCCAAGCGAGCAGGACAAAGATGAACTTTCACTCCCTTCTAAACTCTTGCATTATATCATAAGGTATGGAAAATCTCTTTGGCCAGTTTAAATCAGCTGCACTGTTTCCTCTATCACTCTTAAATCAAGTACTAATTGTAGGGAATTGGCACACATTCCTCCTGAGTTTATTCAATCAATAAGGACAATTTAAAATATGGAACCTGTTCACGGTGGAAATCATTTGCAAAAGTTGCCTTCATTACACATAGACAGCAAAGGATTGTAATTGCTGATGTCAGATCTGACCTCCTCTATGAATGTTCCTGAATGCAAAAATTATCTTACTTGCCTTTATAGATAAGTATCACTGTCTTAATTTTTGCCCTGAGCCTTGGAAAACAGTGTGTTGCCTTTCTCACAGGAAAATGCAATCTATGTAAGCAAAAATTTTCCAATATGATAAAACATATATATACATTTTTAAGAGAAAGATATTAAACAAATATACCCCAGGTGCAAATGAGTATATTATATTACACACTGCACTTCACTTTATACTTTGATGATATAGTCAAAAGTATGGGTTTTTTTATCCAATGAAAAAATTAAGTTTTGCATCTCCTGGGTTATATGCATTCAGCACAGTCCATTATCACACTCATGCCCCACAAAACTGCAAACAATCAATCACCAAATATCAGCAACTTTTCAAGTAGAAGAATCTGAGCTCCATGCAAGAGATATCCTCTCATCAAGACATTGGTCCAAACAATGGAAAGATGACATGCGAGGGGGAATGGAGTGCAAATGGAAAGACAGGTGTTGATGGGGAGCTTTTGCCACACACTTGGTCATCTTATAATTCTAACCATTCAGTGTAAAACAGACAACAGGGATGATTGCTATTGTTTTACTGATTAACTATTCTCTCCCTTTTTTCCCCAAAGACACCCTGGCAAACTCTACTTAGTAAATATTGACACCTGTAAACCAAGCTGGCTGATGCCTTTGGCTCTTCAGCTCTCTTCCCATCTGTTGCCTGGGAATTTTAAGTGAAGTATTTTGGGACACTTGCTCTCTTTTCATTGAAAATTGTTAAAAAAAAAAAAAGAAAGGATAAAAAAAATCACTATCCAAAAGCTAATCCTAGAGCCACATGGTCTGTAGTAACTAAAGGGAAAAACACAGCATATGTAAAATGCATATCTCACTGGCCTCTTCTGACTACTCTTCTTTAGTTAACAGCATGCCAGGGTAATCTGCTTAGTTACCAAGTGGAGCTTTCTTCCCTTTTCCCCATGAGATCACCCTGACCATGATCAAAGTCCAAACACATTCTCGACTAACTCTATTGTTCCCAAGAGTGGGATTAATGACTAATTATGTCAGGTCACTCATCCAGATGGCCTCTCAGATGTTCCTTTGTCATTCCCTGACCTTCCATATGCCCCTTCGACCTTGAGGTTTATTTCCATGACAACATGAAGCCTCAGTTTCCTTGCTGAGATTGCCAAGAAGTGGCCAAAAGGGGGATATGGGATAATCTACCCACATTTTGTATTCTGCTTCCATCTCATGCCTTGTTAAATCCAATGAATAGATAAAAAATGCTATCTGATCCCAGCTGAGTGATGACCATGCTCATGATTCTATGTTACATGCTATGTTTTTTAAATTAGCAGACAGCTTTGTACATGGAAACGTGCATTTAATTTGAAGAACATCAATCGCCATAATGTGATCTTTTTATCTCATTAATGTTAAGCAAGGGTAATAGAATGGAATTACAAAATATCACTGTGAAAGGAATACAATTCAGAGAATTATAGATATCCCCCACTAAAACCCTAGAGATGTTTAGATAAGTCTACTTGTTCAGTTTCATAAATTAAAGATTCTTTTACCTTTCCTGAGGTTTAAATCTAGCCTCAGATGTTGATCTTATTCTGAAGAAGGATTTCAACATGGTTAGTGCAATGGAGAATTTTTCTGAAACAACAAGATAAGTAAATAAAAATAGAAAAGGCCACTGACTGATGAACTCAATTATATAGAAAGTCTGAACAGGTATTTCCAGGAGTTCAACTATATTCTATTTTAGTTATTGTTTGAGAGTAAACATTTGGCAATATGTGAATTTACTACTATGCGCTGTCATCTGTAGCTAAACTGATAGCTAAAATGTAGCTAAACTTGGTACTACCTGGCCATTCAGTGAAATTACAGTCTGGTAATTTCAATTTCCCTTAAATTTTATTCACTAATGGGGTAAAAACAATTATATGTGCAAGAAGGACTACTGCTTTCCCCTCCAAACCAGCATCTTAACAGAGCAGTTTCACTGCTTATGCCATAGCCCTGATTTTCTTTACAGATTCTGTTTATTAAAGGAGCCACTTACATGTATTGAATAGGGCATAGAATATACCAGCAAATATGGACAGTCATGCTAACTATATTTTTTCCTCTATACTGAAAGATTTCAATGCACAATATTTTGCAAATTCCTTTACAGATTCATTCCAAATTTACATAATCTTAGTAAAATTTCCTGTAAAACTCAGAAAGCATGCCAGAAGATAACATAGTGCTCCTTAAACTGCTTATTTGCTCTTTATTCCTAATTTCCTGGAACTGCCACTGAAAGTGCCATTAAAAGATGGGCAAAACCACAGAACTGAACAAAGGATGATATATCCTTGTAAAGGCTTTACTATAATATTTTAGCACTCTCACAAATTTTAATTAAGTTAAAATGTTTCTAAAGAGAACAAACAAATAATTACATTTTTCTAATTTCAGTCCTTGTTCAGAAACATGTTGTGAAGCACATGTAGTAAGCCCATTCTTCTAAGACCATATATATATTCTCTTACTTTGGGGTAATGCTCTATAAATACAAATTGTACCAGAAACTATGTTGTTGTATATACAAATGCACTTACTGACTGTAGATTTTAAAGTCTGATCATTGACGTCCTTATCCATAAATAATGCTGATTGCACAATGGCAATATACAATACAAAGAACAGATTAATTTTCAGAAATGCAAAGACATATTTTAAGCATTACAACACTACCAAATTGACACACATTTATTAGATCATTGAGAGGTAATGGAAAAAATAGCTAAATAAATACAGATAATAAATATATTGTAAAAAGAGTGTAATGTGGAATAATGGGGTACATCTGGAGGTACTTCATAGTCCTGGCTTGGTGTTCTCAGAAGCCAAATCTGGTTTGAGGAAGGAAAAAAACTCAAGTTACACTTTCCAAAATGGCCTCTCATCATGGGTTTGAAAGCTATTTCCTCATCTGATTGAGGTTTGATGTTTCCACATTCTATTGAATTTGTATGACAGTGACAGGGTGGTGAAAGACCATAAAAAATGATTTGTGTATAAAACTTGCATTCATAGAAATGCAAGCTACACAGAGGACCACTGGAAAGTTTGCAGGGTGACTAATATGATCAGAAGGAATGATTTAATCAATTCTTCTACAGGGAGTAACAAGAATAGTTCGGTGGTTTACAAGTATTAAACCAGCATATACTAGTATTCAATTAAAAAATTAAAATAAAATCTAAACACGAAGGAAATATATGAAAAACATAAACTGTCATTTATCGTTCAGAATATCAAATACTTTAGCAGTGACACACACAGACATGCCTTAGCACAAACGTGCAGGCATGATGTATAGAGAAATCCATATAGCAAATGGGAGGGACAATTCTATCTTCATGAAGCAATTAATTACTTATAAAGTAATGGTAGTGTCCAATCATTAATACTTTGAAAGTGTCTATTTCATCAAAGTTTATTGCTGAGTGTTTTATCATGCTCCAAGAAGTGATTAAGTAGAATTCAATATGTCTTTTTAGGTCTGGCAGGATCATCATGTGGTTAAAGATAGATCTGGATGTTCTTCATCGCTTTCCCATTTAGCTGAGGTAAGTCTTTGAACAAATTGCACAGATGTTCAATGTCTGTTTTCCTACATAAGAAATTGAACTAATATAATAATTGCTGACGTTATGGATGTGCAGTGTGATTAAATTAACTAGCAACAGTAAAGCATAGTGGAAAATAATTACACACCATACTATTCCTATGAATTAGAAAAAAATGGGGTTTGAAACAACTGTAGGACTTTATTAAATATCTACATCCTTCACAATCTGTGGTGTCAAAACTAGGCCTTGTAGAACACCCCAAAGCATGTGAAAAGTAAGAAATAAGCATCTAACTTATAAGCTTATATAAAAAATTGTAATCCTTGGTTCATCACGGAAACCTTAATGCTGGTAGCGATGGAGGGTACAAAATTACCAGCCAAATAACTTTCAAAATGTGAAATTTTTTCCTACAAATGTGCAAAGCAACTGAACTACCTTAACACATATCATGAGGAAAGAAAAAAAAAAGTTGTTTTATCTCAAAAATCTGTATGTGATTTTGAACATTAACTATGCATTAGAATGACCAAGGCATGATTATTCCAGACTGTCAATGCACTAAGGCATATTTCCCAGGTATTTGATCAAAGGAATGGGAGATTTTAAGAGAGCTGTTTTGAAGTGTATAGAGCTGGTAAAGCTCTGCAATGATTTTTCTGCAGTTAACAATGTTGCAAGGTTGTTTGGCATGTTGATATATAGTGCAAGGATACTTTGCAGACTTTGATGTTTGCTAATTCCATTAAATTTGTTTTAATGAAGTACTAATAAGAATAAGAAATGCCACTGACTCTCACTAATATCCATGTGCTATAGTACTTTTGCAGATGTGCACTCATTAAACAAGGTTTGTGGCATGGATACCTCACAATGAATTGTTCTATGATGAGCAAGGGTGAAAAAGAAGACAGAAATGCTAGGCCAACACTATCACCCATTTCTCTATTTTTTTGTTTTATATACTGTAAGATTTACAAATATTTTTGAAAGTTGCACACATAATGTTCCAAGCACTAAAAGAAAAAAAGATCAAAACCTGTTCTTTGCAAACAGCTATATATTTTTCTCCTTTTACCTGTTACTCACTACATACGCTAAATATTTTAATTGAGTTCTATTAAATATTGCATACTTAGAACTCATTGTTTGGATAATATAATAACGATACAATTATCGTCATTATTTTGCTCAGAGTTCTGGATCCAGGGAGATGCTGCAGTATATAGACAAAGTGGAAACCAGTTCATTTGGAGACACTTAAAAAAATTCCAGATCCTATGTTAATGAAATCTTTTTAATGAGAATTAATTGAGACCTAGACAACAATTGCACCCAGAGCACTCGTTCATCAGGGCTTTGGGATACTCAGGTGGGGTCACACCCGTGAGCAGGATTACTGTCAGGTTAGAAGTTCCTGAGCAGAACTGTGATTAGATATAACAGGTACAGACAGGATGGAAAGGCAGAACAATAAAGGACTAACAAAAATGGGGCATTCATACGGGAATAATCATAATAAACATACATGTATTGAAATCATTTAGACTTGTTGCTTAAAAAAATCCGAAACATTAGAAGTATATGCAGATAACTATCTAGATCGCTGGCTACCCTTTCCTAAGTCCCTGGATTCACCCTTCAGAATCTCCCTCTTCCTCTCAGCTTCCAGATGAGTGGGAAGGAAGAAAGCAGGGTCACTTTATCTTAATACTGGCTCTGAGACCTGTGCTGCTCATGCGAATCTCTCAGCCTGGTTTCCTTGATCCTCTTCTCTCACAGAGAGGCTTCCATTTCCCTGACGGTACACTACAGTGAAGGAGCCAAATGATGGAATGCTCATTCCTCTCGCCACACACCTGAACAGTGAGAACAGGATGCCTGTGCTGCAGCTGTTCCTAGAAAACCTGCTTGTCTTCACCATGCTGCTGAGTAGGGAAGGGTCCCAGGTGGAGGACCTTCTCAGAACAGCAGGATGTGGCGTTTAAGGGTAAGGAAGTGTGGCAGAAAATAAATTCCCTTGTGATCCAGCTTGTCCTTAAATAAGAAGGACTGGGTGAGACTGGGGTTAGACTCAGAGCGATACCCAGTTTGGCACTGCAAGTCTGGTTGCATTCAGTATACTGAACTATCACGATTACAGATGTGCAGATAGCATAAAGCATCTTCAACCTCACAGTATTTGAACAAACTAATACAGCCTTCCCACCTCCCTGTTTAAGGAGTTTGGTTGCATTTAATGAGAACTTTCACAGCTAGTTTAATGAATAGTGCTGTTTGTCGAAGCAACAGAATGCAGATTCCTTTGTATCATTGGTGATAAATACACTGTGCAGAGCATGTGCAAGTACCAATAGAGTCATTAATACAGCTGACTGCAAACACATTAAATCATGGAATAACTCTAGAGATTTCCAAGTTTCCTGGGAAAGAGCTTATTATAACTGAATGTGCAAATCTCACGCAAAAGGTGTCCCTATGGAGGGGAAGAGAAGCTCAGCCCATTGACAGGTCTTGGAAGTCAGAAACATTCTCCCTACTTGTCTCCAGTAGTATCTCTCCTAAAATTCCTCATCTCTTGAGCCACTTTTACACTGTTTTCTAACTTTGAGGTGGAGCTTGAATGACGCTACTCACACATACTTTTTGTTGCAATTGCTATAAAATCTCACTTTGCTTTTAAAGGTATAGGCTAATAAAAAATCAGAGCACGTGCTCAGTTAGGGGTGATCACACCTTGGAGGCAGGTAGCCTTCGGGATGGAGGTGTGATTTGGTATTATAATGAGATTATAATTAGCAAAGATCACCCAGAAGTGTGTTTTCAACAAAGAAAAAGGAAAGAAAACTGCTGCGTCAGAGTAACAACTACATAGATTAACAGTTCCATACCACCACCAACTTCCCATCCCCGTGATGTTATCACAGAGCCTGGCCAAGGTGTTTCTACTCTACTCTCTGTGCTGTTTCTCTTAGAGACATCACCGAAGCTCCCCTGATGCTGCCAGCTCCAGGGCCTGCAGGTTATGTTGCCTAGGGAACCATCATGAAACAGATTCTTCACACATTCACTGTATTCTGCTCTGGAGGTTTCCTCAGCACTGTACCTTCTCTCAAGAGGGTGACATCTCAGTAAGTCACCTCTAATAATTATTCCATACAGAGTTACATACTGCCAGATGATCAAGTCAGCCTGACTACAGGGATGTCTGTACTGCTTTCATGTGGGAAATAAAGTACGTGGAAATGTTGATTCTGTCCTCTCCTCTTTTTAGGAAGCAAAGCTGCCAAAACATGAGAACAAGCTGCCCATTCTTGTTCAGTTTGCCATTACAGGTTCTCAGTACCAATGGTTATCTTCTCAAGGTGTAAATCAAGACTTAATGTGAAAGAAACACTGGAAGGGCCTCGTCAAAGAACCAGGTCATAAAACAGGCTTAGGGATATGCCTGATTAAAGGATAGGTATTTTATGGCTAGCGTAGTCTAAATTCCTGGCTTCATAAGCTGTGCCTTCTTATGTCTCAGTCTCAGTTTTCATTTCAAAAGAAATTTCATCTTCTTACTCTCCACATTTTTCAAGGAAGTGCTGAAATTCTAACTAACTAGAACCGACATAGTTACGCCTGTCTGGGTTTTGAAGCAATCCTAGAAAGTAACCTTATCAGAAGAAAGCAATTTGTTGCACATTATTGAGATTTTACTCTGAAGACCAATTTCTTCTGTAGACCAGAAAGTAAGAACATATCAGCAGGAATTATGTGGTGTCAGACAGAAAAAGGAGGAGGCTCTGGAAGTTATCACCTATGATGTTGAGATAAACATGATAGGAAACTTTTTATTTCCCATCAGAAGAGGACAGGACACGTTCCACAGTTCCCTAGCACACGCTGGTTCTGTTTCTATTCTTAGAAGAAAGAAGATATACTCAGGATAACCCACAGTTCTTATCACTATAGGCAGTGATTCTAGAATGGGGTTAGGGGCTTTGAAAAGTTTGCTCTTAGGACTCTTCTGTTTCATCTACCTGGTTGGTTGGAAAATAAATTGTGTTTCAAAGGCTGTCATTGTGTAAGTAAGCATATACATAAGTCAAAAGGTTCCAATTCAATTTCTCTTTTATTTATTCACTTAATGGCATTGCTGAAATGGTTTAGCAGTATATTAGTTATCTTTCCAGCCTGTAATACGCTGCTTTTATTTTTTTCCCCTCTCCCTCTCTTCCTTGCATGCAGCCAACTACAAGGCACAGGGTCCAGGCAGTACTTTTTCCCTAAAGATTTCACCAAATGGTCTTCACTGGAGAAAACAGAGTTCACTCTGTGCAAACAATTCTTCTAGGAAGAAACATCTCTAGCAGTTATTCCGAGAAGTATCATTAGTCACATTGTCTGCAGTGGAGAGCAGTATTAACTTACATCTTCACAAGGAGAGCTAATAGCATTATGAAACTTTGCTAAGATGCAGGATTATCTAACGGCTCATTTTAAGCATTTGATAAACCAGTGGATGAGTTACGGAAGATTAAGAATTAAATGGGATTTTACTGTTTAGTAAAGAAGTATTATTTTCCATGGAAGACGTAATGATTAACTCCACTTTGTGGCTTTGTTTTATATTGAAGGCTGTGACGTAACAGTATTGGCCCACACTTGACAATGATTTATAAATTGTCATTAAAAATGCTCTTGATTCAGTCATGGAGAATCTTATTTTAGTGAGGAGCTACAGTTTTCCTCATCACTGTTATTGTTGGAAAAATACCTGTTGCCTGTAAAGACTGGCAGAGATAAATATATTTTTTCCTTTGCTGAAGGGAAAAATATATTTATTTTAAGCTGCTATGCCATGTTCAAGCTGCACAAGTGTGAAGAGCATTCCCAACTACCAGATTTCTCAGTCTATAATAACCTGACAAAACTCCTTATGGAACAATCAAAATCTGAGAAGTAATTGATTTTATCAAGGATAGTTATCAGAATGTCTGTGAGAAAATATAGACACGCATAAACATGGACGCAGACACAGATGTTATTTAATATAACTACTTAACAGAAAATATCTCTAAATTTTCCAAGAATTTTTAGAGTTTAGGTTTAGGATGGATGGGGACTATCCAAATAGAGAAGCTATATGTGACCACTTCCTTTCTCCTACACTGCAGGTGATGGGAATACGTGTCTCTTTCTGATCCATGGCACAATGACTGAGTACAAAGAATAGCTGGTTCTGTGGCTCAGCATTGCTTTGAAATTACACCCTTTAACTTCTGTATTGCCTTCAGCTTCAAAGTGAGATCTAAAACTGCAAACTAAGGCTTTGGATGAGCTTGGTTAGAGCAATAGATGGCACATATTTCTTTAACTAGTTTCCTTGTTGCCACAAAAAGTCTAATGTAAGTTCAGACATTAAGTTAAGAGATCTGATTTCTCAAAGATCCATTGACTAAACTGTTCTGTCACAGTCAATTAGTTTTACTGTCATGTCCAGAGACTACACATTTTAGAGGGAGGGACTTGTAAAAGAAATAAGGAGATATTTCTAATTTTTAATTCCTTCATACTTGCTTTTGAGTAATGACTGCTGTTATTTTTTCAGTTCCTAACATGTGGCTTTGAAAAGGAAACAGATTACTTTGAAGTCATTTGTGAAGGTGTTGGTTGCTGTGAAAACATTCACTTTCAGATGGTCACTTTGGAATTCTAAAAAGGGAAATAAAAGAAAGAAGTCAAATGAATCGCACATGGTTCAAAACCATCATCACCAGAGAACCCCATTTCATCAACAGACATCTGTGCAAAGCTTCTTATGTAAAATTATACAGAAAACAAAAGACACAGATTGAGGTAAAATGGACAGACATTTTTAGCTGTGTGCACACTCAGAGAACTGACAATGATGATACAGGTAACGCACCTGGCCACCACTGTGTTGGGCAAACTACCCTGGCTCACGTTGGCAGTCTGAAATTACGGAAATGACACGTGCCCATCACCGCCTCAGCAGCTCCCCACTGCCCAGATGTGCACAGTGATTGACAGCATTTCCTCCTCTGCTGCATGGAACGCTGTGGGGAGCAACATGGCCACTGTTTGCTCAGCTGTATCTACTCCGCAGCCCGCCCAGAGAATACACGAGAAATGTGTTCCCTTGCAGGACAGGGAGAAGGCAAAAGTGAGCAGGGATGGCAGAGATGGAAGTCTGAAATTGCAGCTGAAAGCCTGCCCAGCTGATTGAGAAGTGGTGACCTTTTTTTTGCACTAGTGTAATTGCCTGGGTTTTTCCTCCCATGAACATGATGTCTATAAAGAACAGAAATCAAATCACTCAGATTTTTGCACAATAAAATGAAAGGAGAATTAACGAGAAAGGGTACATCACTGCTTTTTATTTTCCTGCTCTTTTTCCTACCTTTCAACTTAACTGTGAGGATTAAATTCAGAAGATAGACTTTGTCCCTTGTCTCAAAACCCACATTGATCCTGCATTTAAACGTGCTCATCTGCTCTTTATGGTAACGTAAAAGATACAGCATACATGCAATTTCAAGCTGCAAATACGTTACTCTGGTCTTGAGGCAGAAAAATCAAATCTACATAGACTCTTTAGAAAGCATTATACTTCTGTTTTTACAGTACCTTCAATCTGACTTCTAAATGTCATGCAGAGTTTTCAGATTTAAATTTAAGTATCTGCACAGCTGTGTCTTGCAGACATGGAGACCTTTGAGCAATTCTCTCAGCTGCATGGCAAGCTTCCCACTGGGACCTTGCTACTTCTAGCGCTCCTCTGTACCTCCAAAAGCCATATGCTTTCCCATTCTCCCTTCTGGTTACTTCTGAATTCTTGTGGAAATCCTGCCACCTTCAACTTTCCACCAAAATGCTGTCACCCGTTCTTCTGTTTCTATCTGATCTATGGCTAAAACTGGTGTGAAAATGTGGGAACCATGCAAGCTACTTTTTTAACCATATGATTGAGCATTAGCTAATTGAGGGGGAGATTTTCTTTCTGAAATAATGCAGCATCACCTAAAGCACTTTTAGGCCTTTTCACTGTATAAATAACCTTTTGCACTTCAAGGGTCATTAGATCACGATAGTTTGTAATACAATTATAGTCAGCACTCTGCTCTTATGGGCTGCCTGGTAATTTGCTTGTTAATATATTAGCACAAAGCATTGATCAAGTAGCTAATCCAATCACACGCTTGTTATTGATCTCTTATTGAGCATCCTGCCAGTGATCACTTTTCGCCCAGGCCCAGTCAATAGCAAATGCCAAATAGGCTCTTCCACACCTAATGAGCTTACGAAATAAACCAAACGTTTTCCTTTGCCCTCAAGGCTAGAATCAATTGAGAGCTTTTAGAACAGAATTCAGATGATTTTTTCATCAACTTTTCCCCTTCTTTATGCAAGCACTCAGGTTTGCATTAAGACCTCTATCTAGGAGTTTCATTCTAATTTGAAGACATCTGAAAAGCAGCTGCCATGTCTGAAATGCAGAAACAGCTGTAAACAATAAATCACGCGGGTGAGGAATTCTGGGCTGCACGTTGGCATGTGGTTTGTCAAGCCAAAAAAATAAAGACATACAAAAGATCAAGAGGTCAGGGGTACCTGAAGTCTACAAAAAATGAACTAGTCCCATATTTCAACCAAGAGAGTCATATTTTGGAGGAAGGTCTACCAGCATTCTTTTATGGGAGGATCACACACTTATACACTGAGGTATGGGGAGGCCTGGTGTACTGCACTGAATTAGACATGAGCCTTTTCATATTACCCCTATTGCATTAAGGCTATTCCAGTATCAGCTAATGGAATTTCACACTACAGACACAGACTTATGCTGATGAAAAGCACACCCGAATTGTGCAGAAAGAAACAGTATTTCAGTCACATACATAAGTGCCAAATACTAGTTCTTTAACTTATAATAGTTCCCAGTTGCTTACCATAGAGTATGTGAATTTGAGCATAATGGCTTTACAGTTACTCAGGAAAGAAAGGAGTGGCAAATTTTAGGAGAGATAGCTTTAACATCTCACAGAAATTTTATAACTTTTATCAGATGTCTTTTCAGCTAAATCAGCTTATTAAGTCTCCGAGTAAAGTTATTCAGAAAAAATATTTTTCCATTTAGTCAAAGGCCTTATAGCAAAACAATAGTGTTGTAATAGTAGCTTCTATTAGATCATAAAAAAAAGAATGCAAGATCCTTAGATCTTAAATAGCCTTGCTTCAGCTATTAGCATTAGTACTATTTTATATAGCTAGGTTGCATTTGCACTTTAATCACTTTTATTTCATGATCTTGTTTTGATTATTGTGCTTACTATTTTCCTTATTACTGTACCAGATTTAAGTTACAGAAAGGCACAATCTGAATATAAACCAGGCACAGATTTAAAACCTTTAAAAGCATTTGTAACATATAAGCACGCAATTTAAAACCATTACCAAAATCCAATTACTTGCCTGGGGAAAAAGAAAACAGTTCAGCTTGAAACATTAGTGATACCTTTTCAGAATTCTTTTGCATTAGTCACAATTATGCATTACAATCATATTTAGTTGGCAGATTTCTTCCATCTCAAAACTGAGTGCAACTAACACCTATTTTGCAAAATCCCATCATTTCTATTCTGTTCTCTTAATAACCATACGTATAAACTTTTACTGATGAGACTAGACAACCTTAAGAAGACCTTCATTTGCATGACCATCTTGCCATTAACAAGATTGATCTACTTCGACAAATACTTTACCTCCATGGTTTTGCTCTATGTTTCAACCCTGTCTCAGCCAGCACTTATTCTCAGGCTTTCTTTGGTGTGCATTGGACAGTTCCTCCAAGATTATGCCATATATATGCTTCCTGAGGTGGTTTGTTTGGGATTTTCATGTAGATGAAATTCAAGAAGACAAAGTGCTGATCACAATAACTCCACGCAATGCTGCAGGCTTTGGGCAGAGTGATTGGAAAGATGTGTGGAGGAAAAAGGACCTGGATCTTGGTCAACACTCAGCAAAGTAAGAGCGTGTCCAGGTGGCCAAGAAGTCCAATGGTATCCAGGCTTATATCACAAATTGTGTTTCAGCAGGAGCAGGGAAGTGATTGTCCATACTCAGCCCTGGTGAGGCCACACCAGGCATACTGTGTTCAGTTTTGGTCTCTTCATAACAAGAAAGACATCAAAGCCCTGGAGCATGTCCAGAGAAGTGCAACAAATCTGGTGAAGAGTCTGAAGCATCTTGTGAGGAGCAGCTGAGAACTGGGATTGTTCAGTCTGGAAAAAAGGAGGCTCAGGGGAGACATTATACATTTCTACAACTACATGAAAGGAGGTTGTGGAGAAGTAAGTGTCAGCGTCTTCTCCCACAACAGGAAAAGAGGGAATGGCCTCAAGCTACACCAGGCGAGCTTCAAGTTGGGTTTTAAGAACATTTTCTTCTCAGAAAGAGTGATCAGGCAATGGAACAGGTTGCCCAGGGAAGCGGTAGAGTCACAGTCCCTGGAGGTAGATGTAGTACACAGGGATATGGGTTAATGGGCAATATTGATGTTGGATGGATGGTTGGCCTAGATGATCTTAGAGACCTTTTATAACCTTAGTGATTCTATGATTCTATTCTATTTTATGATTTAATCCTGACAAAATTCCTGAAAATATTTAACTGATTATAGGCAGTTCCTCCCAAAACATCTGGTTCATACTGTAAAAAAACAGTATTCTGGTGGTTGTGACAGTCTTTAAATTGTTTAAGGATTTTTTAATGAAAAAGACAAATACCCAAAAAAACAGTATCTGAACTTGCAGAAGCAGTTCAACAGGTCCAGAAGAATGTGCAGGACATGATCTCAGTACGCTCACTCTGCTCCAGAAAAGATGATCTGTGCACAGTTAAGGGCCACATTACACCATTTGGTTTGGAGGCAAAGTAGGCATCATGACAACTCTGGCTGCACAGGCAGAGAAATCTATCTTATGCAACCTCAAATCTGGAGAAACTCTTCTAAATTAATGGAGTTAGAACAGTATACATGGTATAGTCTTTTCAAATTATACTTCATACTACCACACTTAATTTGGATAGTATGTATGTTTTTCTAAGTTTTCCTTTCACATTCCAACTTTATGGAAACTATACAGGCCTTGAACAACAAACACTACAATCAGTTTCCTATAAGTAGGAAAAGAGACATAAATTAACTTGGGTTTGTCTTCTACTGGCCAATTTTCAATGCCTGCATTTTTCTCTAGTTAGATATGTATTTATGTATATCTCACTAGGCTCTGTACTATATATAATTAGCCATTTAAGTTTGAGAAGTTGAAAATTCCATTCTACAAATAAAGCCTTCTACTATGATAGTTTCCAAAAAGACTGAATTGATAGAAATGAAGATTCAACATCTAATGATTCCGTGAGTATTCACATAATATATGTATCTAATGAAGGCTGTCTGGGAGAGGTTTTTCTTGGCTTCCTGGCAAGTACCTGGCAATGCCTTCTCTGAAGCGGTGAAAGCTTTTTGATGAAAAATGAAAGCTATTTCTAAAATAGCTGAAATAAGATTTTAGTGTATTATATTTAGCTACACATGTTGTCATGACTTTAATTTGCAATGTTCTTGGTTGTTTCTTCAGTACTGATGCAAGCCATTCCAGAGTTCCACAGTGGAAATAAAGCAGCTTATCTCCACGAAAACAAAGACTAATTGATTACACATAGCAAGGTGAAGCACTGTGAAACAATACAGATAAGAAAGAAAGAAGTACGTTATCATTTTCGTGGTGGACTGGCACTGTTAATGAAACTGGAGTTACAGATTTAATAATATCAATATTATTTTTGCAGCTTATGCCTTAGTGGAAATATTTATTTTTGTCATCTACCTCCAACAATTTTAATCTTGGTCAAATATAGCAAGGCATGCACGTGTAGCAAGAAGTTATGAAAATGCCCTTTTCCACCAAACATTTAGATAAGTGCTTTTCTAAATAAGAAACAAATTCTCTATGATCAAAATATCCATCAGTGTTTGGGATAGAATGCTGTAAGTGATCATTATCAGTTCCCTTATACCATTTCAAAAAGAAAAAAAATTACAAAGCCACAGTCATCTTCATTCCCTTGTGAAACAAAGGCATAATATGGTCACACTCTGAGGGAGTACAATATCTAGAATGTCAAAGAGGATAAGAAACATGTTAATTCCAGTCACAATATCTTCGCACACATCTGATATGAGTGAGGTAAATATTAAAGATGTAGGAAAATTATAATATGAAGCACTATAATTTTTTACAGGTCTGGATGTAGTACTCCAGATAGGGACTTAGGAGTGCAGAGCAGAGGGATAATTACCTCCCTCTCACTGCTGGCCACCCCTGTTTTCATGCAGTCCAGCATACTGTTAGCCTTCTGGAATGCAAGAACACACTGCTGTTTCATGTCTAGCTTTTTGTCCACCAAGACCCCCATCTCTGCAGGTCTGCTCTCAGTGTATTCCCCAGACTGCATAAATATCTGGAATTGTCCCAGGCCAAGCCCAAAGTGTCACACCCGAGTTTTTTGAACCTCATTAGGTTTACTTGTGCCCATTGTTCAAGATTGTCCAAGGCCCTTGGATTAGCATTCCTTCTTTCTTTTGTATCAAGTGCACCACTCAGCTTAGTGTCATCAGCAAACTTGCTGAGGGTACACTCAATCCAGCTAAGTTATTGATAAAGATTTTGAAGAGCACTGGTTGCAAGAAAGACCCCTGAGGGACACCACTTTTCAGTGGTCTCCACTTGGACATAGAGATGCTGATCACAACACTCTGCCTGCAACTATCCAACCAGTTATTTATCCACTGAACTGTTCACTCTACAAAACCATATCATTTGAGTTTAGAGATAAGGATATGCTATGGGAACATGTCACAGGCTTTGCAGAAATCCAGGTAGATATCAGTTGCTCTGATATCACATAAAAGTCCAAAATGATCAGATGAGGCAACCTAATTAAGACTTCAAGACACTGAAAAAGACAGGATATTGACTTGCTCGACTGTTAGTCCAAGAAAAAGATTTCAAGAAAGCATGAAGGTATTTAAAACACTTTCAGCAACTTCTTAAGAGCTATGACACAAGACACCTTAAAAACTTCTGAACATGTGCAGAAATACTCTTTTCTCTAAATCTAGACCTACATTTTCTCTACAAAGTTAGTTTGAACTCAAGTGGAATTTCTAATTTTATCAATTACTCACTACAAAAATCATGCTCAGAGCACAAGTGAAAGCCAAGATATCCTCTGACTGATCTGAATACCCTGACTGTTCCACTACTAAGTTTCAAGTGTTTTACACCCTTGCTTGTTCTTCCTCTAACTCAAGGACAGCTGCAATCCACACTGACCAGTGTCAATTGGATGAGGAGATGCCTCTGAACCAATGTCTTTAGTGTGTACTGCACATGTTCTTGAAGTGGATGGGGAAAGAAATGTTATATTCTCAGGCTACAAAGGAAACTGACCCTCAGCTTCTGCCTTTCCAGACAGCCTCTAAAGCCACTGGGTCATTACATGAAAACAGATTCACACTTTAACACTTCATTATAGCTATTCTCTCATTACAAAAGCAGGATCTGTATTCTCCATGTTAACAGCACAGTTAGAGTCCAGTGTTTCTTAGGACTAAGGTACTCATCGGTTTTTCTGCTTTCCAGATGATGAAGTTGAGGGAGAGTTTGTTTGTCAAAGCATTTATGCAAATGTACAGAATGTGAACTTAAGACATGATCTATCAAAATGTCAAGACCACTAGCAAGACTCCAGCAAGATATCTAGAAATTTCTAGACACTCCTAAAGCTATGTAGTGCAGGGGATAATCTCTCTAAATCACTTCATTGATAAAAGTGCCAGCATTATACAAAAGTCTGAATGTAAAGTGTGTGAATTTTATTTTGCCTTTTACGTTTGCTTAAAGCCTAATATTAACTTTCTTTTTTTAGGTGGGGGGAAGAGGAGTCTGAAATTATCGTTTTTTAATGTTGAAGAATAGTTTATTCTGTAACAAATTCTATTCTTTTTCAGTGAAGTTAGCCTTAAAAGAAGCTGACAACTGACATTCATTAAAAGGATGAATGTCTGGATTTATCCAAAAGGTTTTGTTCACACATTATTAGGCAAACACACCAAAGTCAACGGAGGCAACCAGGACAAAACTTTAGCATTCATTTTGTGCTGAATTTTAATGACTTGTTTTTCATTTGATTTGTTTTTAAGAAAGGAAAACAAGCATGGTTCTGTAGTGTGGTCTCAAACTTTCCCGTAAAATCTCAAAGCATTCTCTTACTTCTACTCACAGTAAGAACTGTTAAATTATTACAACAGCAAGGGCAAAGTACATTTCGAGTTGTTTCACTTCAAGTGAAACATACACAGATATATGATTTGAAGATTTTTACTCCCATCTTGAAAGATGCCAGCCTTAAGTTTTAGGAAGACATTAAACAACTACCCCAAATTAATTTCAAAATACTCTCTCTTCATATGCCTTGCCCATAATATATATGCATATAACTGCAGTGTAGTTCTAAAGAGTCCAGCTTTTCAGTTAAAGCTGTGTTTACAGTACACAAGGAGGTTGTAATCACAATTAAATGCAGAGATTTATACCTATATGTGATTCATACAATGGCAACTTAAGAATGAGAAGGAACATCAAAAACGTACTGCTTGACATTGTGACAGGAGACTATGATTTGGATATCTGTTTTGGATATCTATGTACTATTCTAACATTTGATTGCAGATACAGATGCTAGCCAACTGAGGTACCAGCAGCCACTTAACCACAGTACCCTACAGCTCTCTGCGGATCTAATACCACCATACTGCTCGTGTCTCAACATCATGGTCATCTTATGTAGTGCAATCCCCACGTTTTCTTCCTCTTAAATATATCCATATTTGTTCTGCGTATAAATCACAGTTCCAGTAAAGAACAAATCTCTCCTCTTAACAAAGCAGCAGAAAAATAACTCCTGCCAAAAATGAACGGATTGAGGGAACTCCAAACAGTCTCTTTGGTCATCAAGGCTAACTTAAGAATGACTAATCAGAATAGGCAGACTTTGGACCATGTCCATTTTATGCTCATAAACAAATGGAAATTCCAAAGTCAAACTTTTTACTGAAACTACCTTGCATGTCGAGCTCTGTGAACATGGCATTATCTGAATTAAAATCCATGAGGACCTAGAAGTACAGGGAGCAAGTTGCATATTTTCCAAAATAAATTCATAGCTGATAAAGGCCACAAATCATAGCTCTAATGCACTCACTGAAAGAAGTTGTGCTTAGTGAAGTCTGCAGCACTCAAATGTCTAGTCACCCATGAAACAGAAATCCCAGAAATGCACATTAATGTAGGCTTGTCTCCTAGGGTTTTCTGTAGCAAGATTAATATCTAATATTTTAAAATATGTCTTGGCAAGAACAGATGAACATTAGGATTCCAGCAACATTTTCTGAATATGGCTCTAGATGGCAGAAAAACAGCTAACTCCTCCTGCTCACTGCTTTGTTAACAGCAGCATAGATAGCATCCATGGCAATGATTGCCTTTGACACAGTCACAGTGAATCCATTATTTAAGAAAGAGATATTCTTCAGTGAATTCTCTAAATAAGCAATAACAAATACTTTATGCTCTTGGTTTTCTGCTGAAGTGGTAATGGGCAGAAACTCAGAGCATTATTGTTGCCATATGTCTCCACAGTCATATTGATTTAATTGGTTGTCATAAAAATCTGACAAGAAGGAAGCCAGTTCATAGCTGGGTATGAGCCAGATAATACTGGTGAATGGACTACTTAAATATCTCTAAAGACTACTTGCTTTCTACCAATGTCACTCACTTGTTCATACTCCAGAAATCTATTTTATGGATGAAAGTGCAAAACTTTGACTTTTGGATCTAATTTGTCTTGCAGAATTAAAGAAGATCTTACATGGTGTGGAAAGTATCTATGCTTAAATACTAATTTCCTAATACACAGAAAATTTTCACAGAGGGCAACAGATGGACTGCCTCATCAATTGTATCCATATCACCCATCCGTAAATCTGTGCTGTATTTAAACTGCTTCAGTCTTTCCTTAACATCAAAAGGCAACCACATGCAAGAACATCCATATTACATAACAGAATATTTAGCACTTGCATGAGAACTGTCATACAAGAAGTGGAATACACTCTTACATATCTGTGGTTTACTGCAGGGTAGCATTGCTACCCACATTTTACAGAGGGAAAATCAGAGACACTTGAGAAATGACTTGACTTGGCTTTGGAGTGTGGTAAAACCAGGAGTGCTATGCAAGGGCTCAGATTTTGGGCTATGTGCTTTGCTAACAGAACTGTCATCCTCTTTTCCTCTTTTCTTTTATTTTTTGTTTCCTGTCACCCTGACTCTCAAGTGATACGAATACACTGCCCTATTATTAAGAAAGAAAAAAAAAAAATTCCTCTATGTAGAAAATACAACAGCCAATACATATTGTTTGTATGCTCATTTTATAACATGTTCATCATACCACTTACGTTCATGCATCAGAAAGTTAGGTGTTCGATCTGTGTGAATTGTCTGAAATACCCCTATGTTCTTAGGCAGCAGGAAGATAAAATATGCCCAAGACGCAGAGATATTCATTCTTAGGAACTGAGAAGAACTTACAAACATCATATAAGAAAGGATTTTGAACAATTTTGAAGAAGTTTGGTGTATTGATTTAATATAACATTTTTTAAAATACATTGTAAACACTTTTAGATGCATGAGAACTGTTGTAGATTCAGTGCAGACGTTTTAGAGAAAATACCACATGTTCAATATAATTCATTAATCTATGAAGAGGAGAGACATGAACTTAAAGCTAATGTTCAACTTATTTTTTTAGTACAAAAGATGGATGGTAAGCTTATTTATTTTGACAATGAGTTAAAAATGAAACTAAAAGTGATGTAACACTGCTTGAAAGGTTTTTTTCACCTTTTTTTTTCTTAACTCCAGTAAAATATTTACCAGATTGTATCCATCAAAACACCCTATTTTTTTTGGCTCAAAGATCTATCAATGTAGATAATTTATAAATTTAGACATTTATGCCCATAAAATTGTTCTATGCAATAAACAAATTTGACAAGCTCATCTGAAAAAAATCAAATTAAGTTCTCAATTTTCATGCCTTTGTAAATGGTTGGCTAGTTATGAATGAATTTAAATATATAAATTAGTGTCAACATATTTCTGAGAGATGATTACTGAAAACAGCATACTACCATGGCAAGAACTGTGCAGGAAGGCAACATTTCTATGCAGTAATTAAGATGATACCCATTAGCCAAGGATAAGCCATGAAATTGATTGAACAGATTCTGCACAGTAACTAACTCTTATTTCAAAATACTCAAGTGAACAATCATCTGTCCAAATACCACATTATTAAACTGAAGAGACCATAGCTGATTTTGGCTACTATGGCATAAACCTTGAGAAGAATCCATGCTACTAATAAATTTACTCAGTTTTCACCACTAAACTTGAGATTGACTCACTGTAAAGAGTGTATTTGATATGATAAGTAAACCAGTAGTTCACTCTGGTGAACTGCACCTGTGCAATCCTCCTTGGGCTGTTTCAGATGAAAGATGATAGAAAGCTGAGCACTGAACATTTGTATGTTAAAACCCTGATGGGTTTTAAATTCTTAAGAACTTGGTAAGCTCTAACAGAAAAATCAATTGTGTTAAAGCAATACTAAGCAGTTTATTGAAGACCCTGTTTTTCCCTTGTGTAAGGCTTATCTGAAATTATTTTAGATGGTGACAAACAATTATTAAAAAAAGGCTTCTGCATGAATCTAGATGAAGACCTTCTGATCTCAACTATTCTAATCATCAATCAAAACATAAACAGAAGAGTCTTTAAATTTGTTAAAGTTTGGAAAGTTTGAGATATTAAAGCAGGAAAAATATAAAATGTTCTACCTTGACAATATGGAGGGAAATTCTGGGTTTTGGGATACCTACAAAGAAGCAGAAAAAAATATTTACTTTTGGATTTTCCATTTCTAAACTTACAATTCTATAGGTGTTGACTTGACCTCATCTACCCTAAAACATACTTTGCTGATTTATCTGCTAAGAACTACATGAAACTTTAGAGATGCAGATCCTTTACTAACAGTGAGATGATCAAAGCCAGCACTAAACAGCTTCCTAACCCACTACGTGCAAAAAGTACCTGTGTTTAAAAAGTCCCTTATAAAATTAGAGCTGTTCAGAATTTTCTTGATGAAACCAAAAGAGCATCTAAACATCATCAAACACATTGGGAATTTATTTTCAGTAAGCTCACAGTTCTCCTGCAAGGTAGATTCAAATCTGGCTGTTCTTCATCCTAGGGGGTATTACAAGGATATAGCCACAAATCTAGTGGGAGCTGGAAGACCATGCTAGAGACCACTGACTACAGTGTGGGAAAGACAGTGACTGCCTGTGCTTGCTATCTTCAAGATGAAAAATTGAAGTCAGCCATTCTCAGCCTCACAACTGCTCTCATGTCCTGCTGAGTTCTTCTAGGCCTTGAGAAGTCACACACAAAGTAGGTTCCACCCTACGCCAGGCAGCGTCTATTCTTAAACAAACAAACAAACAAAAAAGCAAAAAATGTTTCAGATCTCAATCTTTTAGAGAAGCAGCTCTTAGATTTGTCTTTTAATTCACTAAGTAGTGTTTGGCACATAGTTTCAGAGAACTTTAAAGCAGTTGTTCATACCTAAACGAGGGACGGTACAGCGCTGCTTGACAGTATTTTTTCTGAATATGCTGTGTTTTTGTTGGAACTGCAATCAGATTAACACAGAATTGGAAAACTGTTCGTGGTTTTCCATGTATGACTCAGTCATTATCAATTGTGTCTATTGCTCCACTGAAATTCTATAAAGTTTGGAGTTGGCTGGTGAAAGATCTTACAGATTTAAAAAGAAAAGAAAAGAAAAGAAATGCTGAGTCAAACAATGTACTCTGTGATTGCAGTTGGAAGACAAACCAAAGATAATTATTAAACCAGCTCTAACCAGCAAATATTACTTTCTCACTTATTGCTGCACTGTATTTAATCCCTTCCATAAACACAGACATGTCAGATGAAGAAAAAAATTAAGCATTATCAATTAGATTTACTTTAGAGAAAATGCAGGTTAACCATTTGCAAAACATGATCACCTCTAATGGAGTACCTTTCCATCACATTCTTTCTACTCATCCTGTTCAGCAATGCTGCTTTGTGCTGACCAGGTTGACAGTGTTGCTCATCTGCACTGTTTCTTGCATTGCTGTTCTGCAAGATGAAATCACAAACTGTTCAATTGTTTAATTAATAATTAAATTCTTGATGCATTTTTAGATTTTAATCTTATCCATATACTTTCCTGTACTTAATTATTTTAAAAAAGGATAAATAATGTGAGCAATAAAAGATTCAAAAGTCACATTTTGCATTTTTGAGACAGATCTAAAAGGATACAGTGAATAATTTTGTCTGAATTTGTTTTGAACCAATCATTTTAAAAGAGAAACAAGTACCTAAAAAATGCGAAGTACCTTCACAGTTTACCAGGACTCATTATTTGATTATGATCAGTGCTCAGCTTAACAATTCCATCAGAATTTGAAATCAGCTCATGTGTTAAATCTTACAAAAATAAGAAAATGCTACATCCAGCTTGAAAGTGCATGTATTAGTAAACAGTTCACAGAAAAATAATACACCACTCTATGAGAAGAAGCTAAGCACTTTATGTCAGAAATAGCCATCACTTCTCTTTACCTTGTTTCAATGAACACATAATATCAGGAGCCAGATACTGGAGAGCTAGGGGAAAGTTTCTAAAAGCAGTCCAAAAGCAAAAGCAACTGCTCTCCATGGATTTTGCTGTTCCTCTGCCTAGAGCGGATTGCAGTGAGCAACAGCAAAGCAGAAATCTCCATGGGCTTGCTTACTCACACGGCCAGAAGTCCAAACTGTGTGGCCTCCATCCTCCATTTTACAGATATCACTCAGTTTAGAAGATTCATTTCAGTCACAGGGGAGCTACATCTGACTAATTGCCATGGGCTCATCACCCTGGTTCACATAGTGTATCCATTTGGAGAATTTAATTTGGAAAATATAATTGCTTCAATGGAATGATGCCCAGCATCATTAAGCTAACACAGAAATTGTAGAAAGCTCTTGAGGTGGCATCAGCTTTTAGTTTTTATTTCTGCTGGATGTTGGATGAACAGTGGGAACACCAACAGTTAAGTTCCCACAAACTTCATGATGAACCATCAGTTTGGGGAGTTATAAAGCTAAAGTGAGACAGCTTCCTGCTCTTCCTTCTTTAAGGTGCATGTCCAGTATCCAGGTGCTGATACCATTAGCTGCTAAGTTACAATCAAATTTAAGAAGCAAAAGCAAAATACTGTAGTTCAAAGGTAGCTATAGCAAAGAAAAAAAGTTACAGAAACTAACATTTGTTCGGTTTTATTTTCCAAAAGTTAAGCACTTTGTTTCCTATATTGAAAATACATATTTGAAATTCTTCCTGTTGTAAAATTGCATTTTCAGCTCACTAAAATAATTCCTATATTAAATCTTAGAGTGTTAGTCTGGAAACATTAGAAGGAACATTAAAGGTTGATGCCTTGTCTAGTGTAGTGTAATTCAGAAGTAATTATCAAACGTTTCAAACATCTTGACAGATGAGTCAGTCATGTAAGTAATGGGCAACACTGGACAAAGAAAATAGGAGTTGTGCTTGTCAGCATGAGGGATTTCACTGCAGGAGAGCTGCTTTCATTATTTCAATGGTCAATAGATGTTGCTATAGAAACTACGTAGTTAGCAAGACATGTAAGCAAAAGAAATATGATAAAAACAAAACTCATATCTATCCAAAAAGTGGTAGTCAGTTGTTGGTATTATCTTACAAGTATATTGCCAATTGATGAGATTTGTCCTAATGATAGAGTATATTCATACAGCACTTGTCTATCCATCATGCATTATAACACGTAATAATCAAAATGAGCATCAACCCTAAATCCTTTAAATATCAATTTAAAAATGAAATAATATCCACTTATTTTAAAATGCAAAAATAGCATTTGGCTTTATAACAAAATCTCTGTACTCAATCAGTACTAATGACTAATTACTACAATCTCTTGTATGATGTACTTCCTTTGATTATAGGAAAAATAGTCATTTTATATTTAAACTAGCTTTGAGAGGCCACAGAAAGTACTTACAAATACTGTCTGATGTATGAAATTAATAAACACATGCATAGCAGTTTGGCTTGAATGTGTCCATATTCTGCACTTACACTGATTTGAGTATTTGTAATTAGTGAATGAAACATGAGATTTGTATTATTTCCATTTTGGATCATAAAATAAATAGCCAATGTGGTATTTTACAGCAAGTAGGATTTAAGAGAGCTAGAAACTTAACATTTTAAAGGAAACAATGCGTATGACAGGTGATCATATTTCATGCTTGCCAAACATAAGGCTTTAAATAGAAACTATGCTATCAATAGAACCCATGTCAATATTCCTGGAACAAATTTGTCAATATTTGCATAATCACATTTTTCTTTAAGTTGATTTCTGTTGTGCACATTTTCAGTAACTTTTTCTTTTTTCTTCTAGAAATGAGTATAATAAATACACTCAGAAAAAGATGTACACATTAGAAACTGCCAATCCTCTTATTTCCTTTCCAAGTCCTATGATCAGGGTTGAGTTGCAGAGACCTGAGCTTTGCATTCTTACTGCCACCAAGATGAAAGATTTTGATAGAGAAATCCCCAGCATCAATCACCAAAATAGACATATTAAATAGGCAAACGCCAAGAAAATGAGAAAATCTGATATATCAAGATGTGAACTGTGCCAAATAACTAAAAACAACATGAGTATTATTGTCTTCAGAGAAAGAAAAGCACATTGAAGAACACAGCAAAAAAACACATTTGTCCTCTATTCAACAGTAACTTGTTTATCTAGCCATCACAATTAAGCCTTTCATTATCTCACTGCTTTTGATCTGAATTTAAAATGTCAATACATAGAAATAATTGCTTGTATTCCCACTGAAAGCCTTGGTGCTTTTAACAAGAAAATCTCTGGACTACAATCTATAAGCCTTGGCCACTAAGTTGCTTTGGAAAACAGAATACCCAGTGTTTCATAAATGCTTGCATCAGAACTATAGAAAAAGATGATTAAACAGAAAGAGAACAATCAAAACTTTTGTATTTTTAACAGAAGAAGCAATATTCAAGAAATAACAGTTTAAGTAGGACACTTCTGGTTTGCAATGATCTATTATTTGGCCAGTTTGGCCATTTTAGCTGGACTATTAAAAGTAATTCTTAGAAAAGACATTGAGTCTTCGAGGGTCTCATTCCCTTGCTATCCCAGAGGACTGAGATTAATGTCTACTATGGGACTGTGCCAGGAACATGGTCTTTTCTTGTTAACACTGCTCCTGGAAAAGAGAGAACTATTGTAAACCTCTTAACGCACTTTCCTCTTGCCGTGTCTCTCAACCCTGTCACACAATTTGAAAGGATATTAGAACAGACAGAGAGTGCAGAGTTGAAATCAAGCATATGTCCTTATTCCATGAAAGCTTTGCATATCACAGGGCCTGTGTTATGAAATGGTCAACCGTTTGCCCCTGAGTCCTCATCCATTACATTCACATAAAAAAGACCATCTTACAGTCAGAGATGTACAAAGTGTTAGATACCACCTCAATATGGCAGGAGAGAGGAAGTTCACTGCCCAAGCCCAAGCTCAATATACCCAGGGGACTGAAGCTGAACCAAGACAGTCGAAGGACAGATGTAAAACCAATTTGGGTCTTTGCAGACGGAAACATCTCAGTCTCTTATAAGATTAGGGGTCTCCCATGTAGAGAGAGCTTGGAGCCATATCAGTGACAGGGGAAATGCATACCACTTCAACTAACATTAATTCACAATACAGAAATTCCTTAGGTAAGGACTGGATTTGGCAGGATTTCTGCAGAAGGAAACTATCAGTATGAGGCTTAAGCACCTATGCCTGATTTACAACACTCTATGCTTTATAAACAGTAATTCGAAAAAAAAAATGACTGAAATCTACTAAAACAAAAACAGTTTACCTCTTTTCCACAAAGTACACTATTACCATCTAATAAAAGAAACAATCAGCAGCTGTACAACATTTGTTCACAGAAAACACTCAAAGAGTGCAAAATCGCAATTAATTTTTCTCATTACCTAAGGGAGGTAACTCAGTGGCCCCAGTTCACATCCCTCAGTATGGAACCTTGCCCAAGTTCACACTGTAGTCACTAGCTGAAAATGATTATCCATGGGAGAGCTAGCTCACCTCACATCTCTATCATTTGGATTCTGGTTAAGCAGAAAGGTTAATTCAGTAGCCAAGTTAACAACAAACTTTAGAGCAGAACTGAACTACTTTACTGTTTTGAGGCTGTTGGTCGTCAGCCATGAGGAGAAGTGAGTTCTAATTACAGGAAAATTGATAGTAAATGGGATAAAAATGAAGGAAAAGGAAGGTTTATTTAATGTGACCAAAGGTATTACCTGTGTCCTGGTAAACTTATCCAGGACCAGATCTTTCCATCCTGTTGAACTGTTATCTGTTTTCTTGGCAAGACTTCAGTCCAAGATTCTAGCACTGCGCTGATACATTCAGGAGAGGATACAAGCTATAGTCTGCATCCAACATCCAACAGGCTGACTATGAACTTGGTGATGCAGATGAGATTAGCTTTATAAAACAAGTTTGTATTTTACTAATTGCAGCTGGGGCTAGAGATTAGTCCTGGTCATGCCTGACCTACAGACAAAGTTGTACAACAATTATGCTTGTCACTATTTCAAGGACCATTTTCAAGCCATATTAATGTATTTTTTGGAGTCTGCTCCAAAAAATGATACCAATTCTTTTACTACTTTGGCCCACAATGTCAGAGGTGGATATTGGTGATATGGCAGTAGAGGCTGAATCTTCCTGCCAGTATTCCATTACATTCTGTTGTCATGTGACGGATGGCAGCAGAGGGGCAGTCTGACAAAGTAGCATCTGACATGGAAGTGCATATGACGGAAAGGTGTGCCACTGAATTCCTCTATGTGGAAAGATACTGCATTCATTGACACTTGCTGAACATTTAGGAAACAAAAAAGTGGAGTACTGTGAGGCAGTGGATAGTGTGTTTCAGCAGTGGCAACAGGGACAGTGGTTCACCTCTGCTGGTACAGATTTTTACGAGCACGTCCTGCAAGCTCTCATCACCAGCAAAAAACTGCGTAGCTAATGGTGGTGACTGTGTTGAAAAATAGTGTCTGGGAGCTGAGAATCTGCTCTATGAAATGGTATTATTGTGCTTTTTGTATCTGTTGCAGTTTCCATTGAAATAAATAGGAGACACTGCTTTAAGAGTGACCTTCATAATTTCAGCTTTACTGTGTTTGGAGAGATGTGAAATGTTGGAACAGATTGTGTTAGTTTAAATAATTATCTAATTTCAAAATGTCTTCTTTCAGCAAAGCTCTGTTTCTTTACCTTATGCAAGGAAAGCTTAAAAGCAGTCTACATTTTGTTGACTTTTCTAAAATTTCTGTAGGTTTTGCATGTTTTTTTTAATTGTTCTCTCTTTCTCTTTTATTTTTTTAAACAAGACTGCCTCTTTAGCTCTCTTTTAATCCTGAATTGATACTACTTGTTCATATTGTTAATATTTAGCTGATTCTTCACTGTGGCTCTGAATTGGCTTCCATGTCATCTAATTCAAGATCAGTGCCTCATATATGGTGTGCATGATCTAATTTGTATTCCTATGTTATCAGTACTAAATGGAGTAAAAATAATGGAAACAAAATCACACGGATTTTTCTTGAATGTAACTCAGGAAGAAAAATTATAAGGCAATGCAGGGATTTACAGCTCAAGAGCACAGAACTTGCTTTTCTGATTACTTTTTACTTGCTTGTTCTAAATTTACTTACTTTTGTGGGAGGGTGTTTGGGTGTTAAAAAAGTCTAATGCTGCAAAATTAAAGTAAATATAGTCAAATACAGATACATTTTTTCTTTATTACAGAATATATAGATTTATAATTTTTCTTCCCTATTTGAAATGAAGGCAAATTCTGAAATCTTAGAACATTAATTATCAGGCAAACTTTTCCTCAGAGTTTTATTGTCATTATTATTATTATTATCATTATGATTTCATGAGCAATGATTTCATTATCTAGGCCACAACAGAAAATTGGTACAGGTCACTGGCAAAATCTGACTAGACTTTTTGCCACCTTTGGGTGTAGATTTTCCTTTCCGAATTAGAGTTTGAAGATCAGTTTAATTTCTTCAATACAGGCGTTGTGATATTGTTTATTAAACTATTTTTAACCATAATACAACACAGTACTGTGCCCTTATGTTGTTTATGTTAGTACAGCTAACTTAATCGTCTGGCATTGATTATGTGAGCGTGTTTTAATTTGTTATTTGCCTAAGCCTGTTATGAGATTTTCCACGGCTTTCTTCAGAAGATTAGCCACCTTGATTACTCAAAATACACTATCTTTTTTTTTTTCAAATGTCAAGACATTATACCTATGTTTTTTTTCAAATCAAGAAAAAATGAGTGAGAAAATTCATTGGTTTTCTTCTATAAATGGTGGATATAAGTTCTCCTTACTTATGCTTACTATGCTAGATTTGAATTAACATTCTTGCTAGTTGATGGTAGTCCTTGCACCATTATTTCATACTCGTCTACACTCTTATTTCTTACTGGAACTCTATGAACAACAGGCTTTTCTTTTTTTTGCTATTCTTTTTTAAGGATTAAATTTTAAATATCTGATAGCTTACATCATCTATTATCAACCACTGCTGACATTTATTGTTAATAAATCACTCATATGTCTATATATGGATAAACATGTTTCCATGGATTGTTCAGTGTCTATGTATACATTATGTATGGCATTCTCATGACTCTTTCTGCATTCTAATCACAGAGATATATTTTGTTTGGAAATGCTGCTTGTTCTTCTAGAATGGCACTGTTCTGCAATTTTCTGACAGTATATGTCTGTAGTAGATGTGCAAAGCAAAATATTAAATACAGTTATGAGACCAGAGTTCAGATTTCGCAGTCCATCTGTTTTCAATGCTTGAATTTCAGTGTCACTTATTGCTGGCAATGCACTCAGGCTAGAGTAATAGTGTTGCAAGTTTTTTTTTTAACAAATATTAACACATTTGTATAAGAAATCATAAGGTTAGGATAATAAGCTATATGTTTATCAAATATTAAACATTCACCCTCACAATTTTAGGTGCAACCACAAAACTATATTTATCTTCTACCTCTAGAAAGGCACTTGAAAATAGTGCAGAAAAATGTTTAAGCTACTAGTGGTTTGGTAGCACTCTGACATATATCCACGATTAAAAAAAATCAGGATGTTAACAGACTGAACAAATCTTAAAGGGCAAAAAATCTCTTCAGCCATCACTCACTTAAACAGTGGCCATTAGAGGAAGTTGTATTAAGTGCAGATGTTGAGTGTCTGCAAGAGCTGCGGTGTGAAAACATCAGGCTATTCAGCTCTTTCCAAGGCTCCCAGCGCATGAACCCTACATGCCATTCAGACTGAATATCCACTGTGACAAGGGCACTTGCGCGGAGTTCTGACTCCATCAATACATCGCACACTAAGATCTTATTATTTTAACAAGGCTCCTTACTGTGCCAGTTCCAAATGGACATTAATGCTGAACACCAAAGTAAACAGTGTGGACAATGAACTTAATCACTGCAAACACCTGATGACTACTTCCACCAACCCCTTCTTTTTTCTGTCTCTCCCAGGCTGCCCATTATTTTGGTCCTTTGGGCAGCAATTAGCTGTCATCAAGCTCCCTTTCTCAGGCATCTTTTCTGTTAGAGACTAAGCCCCCTCAACACAGTCCATTCTTCTGTCTGTTGTCACTCTTTGTTGGCTACACCGTGTGCACAAATTAATTAGGGCTCGATTCAGGGGCTGACTCAGCTGGTTAACAGCACAAATGAGTACAGCTGTTTTTCTGCATACGATTTTCAGTTCTTTTTATTTTTTGAGTTTGGAAATATACTGTGTGTGTGCAAATTAAACATGAGATTTTTGGCAGATGCAATTGGCTGAGGAAGCTGACAACATGGATCTGTTTAGCCCATCTGCTCCTGAGGATCCAACTCAATTTCTTGCAGAGCTTTAGGGTTAGGACCACTGAGTTTCCAGTGTCAAAGGGTGGCTTCTCTGCCTCAGACATGCTGGCATTCTGATCCTGGGAGGTCCCCTGCCCCAAAGAAACAGAAACATCTGGAATCACATGGACAGTTTGTTTGCTGAGTTCAGCAACAGCGATCCCTGTATCTACAGCTCCATCCCACTGTTAGGGGACCTACAAAGCACTTGGCAATTACTGTCTTTACTATAGGATTACAAGTGCATTTGATATCAGATGTACAGTACAAGTCTTCAGATTTTACAAAAAATATTCTTGAGGTATAGTTTACACTGAACTACTTCCTGAGAGATAAACATAATGATGTTTTTAATTTAATTTAGGAAATATTCCTGAAATGAAAGGATATTTTATCTAAGTAACCATGTTATGTTTATATCCTCTTACATATGCTTGAATTTTAAAATTCTGAGTAATGATTCAACACTGGAGCAAGAAACACCTCAAGTGATTGGAAGAAGCACATTATGAACATGCAGATATTATTCTTCACTGCACAACTCAGGAGTCATTCTTTGCTCATGAAACTGGAGCGTTTGATTATGTACCTACTGAAGTCAAATGGGGTGTTGCTGTTAACTTCTGTGAATGCCTGTGAAATGCTACCATACACGCGTTTATGAGACTTCGGTACTTTGGGCTTCACTGCTACTCGGCATTAAACATGGCAAACAATAAATGATGGCATAATGAGCTGGTCAAGGATGCTCTTAGATTTCATGGAGTTCTACATTCCTTGCAGCCACTTGAGACTTTATTTTATTGGAAAATGCCACTAATTTATGGTCTAATTGCATAAACATTGCTGCAATACACGCAAGTACAAGCACAAGCTTCAGAACGTTAGGAATTTTTCACAACCTGGAACAATTTGTTTATATTTTCTATTTATATAGCTATGTCTGTATGCATGTGTAGGTATATATATGCACTCACATACATATATGTGTATATGTCACACAACTTTAAAAATTACAGGGGCAAGCACTGTCCCTGACTATGTGCATAGAACATTCTACAGGAACTTAAAGATGGGTTCAACCCTCTATACAACCAAGATCCAAATAGTGGCAAAGACAGTTTGGCAGTTGGAACCAGAGGATTATTGTTACTATCTTAACAATTAAACAGGTGTTGAAGCACTTTATTAAAGAGTTAATCAGCTCCTCCCAGAAAAAGCCTATTGAAATAAAGTTATGTATTATTTACCGAAGGAAAAATCTTTGGGTTCTTCCTATTTAACTAGGAAATAAATACATATCATTCTGTCAGTTTTATCTTCGTTATTTCTTTTCAAAAAGTAGGTGCTGAGCTGTCATCAGTTCGGATGTGACTACTACCTCAAATGTCGAATACAAATGTTGTATAAATTATATGTTTGGGTCACTTGTGGAATAGATATGGAATTATTAGACATACAATATGTAAACATCAGAGCAAAAGTCTCTGTGATTTGACCTTGGAAGGGAAGTTATTTAAATCAGTAGAGTAAAAACAAGAGGTAAAAAAGGTACAGTTCAGAAGAGAAAATATCTTCATAATTTTCTAGAACAAACATTCTAATTTAAATTCAACTCTGCTAAAAAAAAAAAAGCAAATACTTACATGAGCAGAATCTCACCCAGCCCAGTCTCAACACTTGTACGCATGAATAACTTTACACACTTTAGTGCTAAGATTGGCTTGAATGGCATTCCTCTGTCTGTCCATTACCACATAATTATTATATGCCTTAAGAAAAGCATTCCAGTCTAAAGAAAAATACATTGCCAATTCAAAATAAACATTTTCTACACAAATGTACAGTTACCTGTAGAGTTTGCTATTAATAGACCCTGATTTTTAGGCCATACCTCATTAGGAATTTCTGTACCGATGAAACCACTTCTTAGATTGACAGGTGGCTGATTTCTCAAAAAAAAAAAAAAAATCTTATTTTGAAGGTTTTTATCAAGAAAAAACCCTCTCAATCGGCCCAGTGCATTGTGATTTCCGTGGTTCTTTTTCTTCTGAGCTGTTCAATTAGTTGGAAATCTCTCTCTGATGGACTGAAGCAGCTTGAGTGAACGCCTGAGCGCACAACCAATTAGGCTCATTTGAAGTTGCAGAATTGCCTTCTTTGGTGTTAAAACCCCATGTCAAACACTGGGTCTAAGATCATTTGTACTACAAAATGAGATTGACAGAGCAGCTGCAACAGGGGGCATGCCTGCTGGACGACTTAATTGTAGAGACTGAAGGGCCATCATGAACTGGCGTGTGGAGATTGTATCACCACTGCTGCATTACAAATGCTCTTTATTAACAGTGATCCGTAATCAATGAGCTCAGGCTTTTTGCCAGAGCTCCAAAACCAGGCGGGCAGCTCTCCTCGAAAGGAAGAGGTGGAGCCACAAAGCAGGGTGTTGCAGCTATGGATGCAACCTCCCTGGCACCTCGCTAGGGCTGGGAATCCTCGCATTCGGAAACGTCCATCCGATGGCAAACAGTTTTCCCATTTAGCAGAATATGCATCAGCTGGGCTGAGGAGGCAGCAGTATATGGGCAATTGCACTTATATTGGCTTGAATGAATGACAGTTACTTTGACAAATCAGTATTTAATTAGTGAAAGAGTACACCAACCCGCAATGGTATGAATAAAATAGATGTGATGGTTGCATAATGCCTGTAACTTAATGGTAACCTGGTGAGACAAGGTACCTGAAATAAATTCAGTGCACTTAGTTTCAGTAAAATACTGAAAACAAACAAATAAACAAACAGCATCCAGCATATTTAAATCTTTTGGGTAGAAATTCTCCTTTTGTTAATGAAACACCCTCATTTTTTAAGAAAGCAGTTGCTTCCCACTGATACTTCCAAGATAGCCATTGTTTATATCCACATACTGTAACTTACTACTGGAAAACAAAACAAAACAAAAACAAAACAATATTCACAGATTACTTAATGATGAGACATTGTAAAAACAATGTTGAAGTCAATATTCAATTTAGCCTTTTGCTATGAGAATAACTTCAGCACTTTCTTCAAAGATATTTTATTCTTGCCTGCTTTGTACTCTGAAAGACTATCAGAAAAGTAACAAGAATCTGGAGCAAACAGTGCAGGAACAACTCAACTACTGTGGCAAATCACGTGCAGATGAGCTCCTCAGTTATAAGAGAGATCAGTGTTTGGATGAGTACACTAAACCTGTGGTACCTCACATCAGTCAGACAGGCAGACAGGCTTTTAATTACAGGGTTGGTGGTTTTTTTTCCCTTTCTTTAAAAAATATATTGCAGAAACTAGGATTATCTGTTCAGGTACTTATTACAGATTTTATTTTCCTTAGGGACTAATTTTATTATCAGTAATTACAGCATGTTTATAAAGGCAGTTCAAATTATACAGATTCACACTGTGTCATTCTGTATTGTTTACAATAAAGCAGCAGGCAACAGAAATCAACTTGTTTTAGGAAAAACTTCTGAAGTAAATACCTGTACATGTACTCACTTTAAGTTATCCTTAAGAAATCTCTCTTCCCATTTGACATTGTTTTGCCTGCATCTCGTCTCATGATTACCTCATGGACCCTTGTATAACTGTCCACCTTCTGCCTCTTTCCTTACAACTCCTGTGTAAGAAATTGCTGCAACCAATGACCTGGAAGGATACAGTAGAATTGTACTGGCTGCTACTGTTACCAAAAAGTCAAGAAAAATCCAAGTATTCATCTTGCTTAGTGTTGGAAACACATTATATCATATTGTTTTTGCAATGTTTATTGTCTCATTGCCAAATCTTGCTGTGAGATGATGCACCAGTGGCAGGAATTCCTAATAGCAGGATGGTGGGAGATAGGCAAAAGAGAGATCTATAGGTAAGAAGATAATTAAAGCATAATCAAGACATCAAAAAAATTGAAAAGTAGGATCAGTTTCTAAGTGAATGAGTTTATATACAGTGTATTCATCAGCTACCTCTGACCATCTTAGTCTATATTTGTGAGAATTTTTACACAAGTGTTCACACCAATGCACTCCAACTAAAACAAGATCTAAACTTACGCAACATCTTAAAAAAAGCAAATAGCTAATCAAGAAATTTGACTGAAAGTAAATGGATATGTGTTTGTTTCTGCTAATGGATTTGCAACTAAACCAATGCTCCACTCGGTCAGTAAAGGAATGAGACATATATTCCTTCTTCTTCTTCCACTTGTAATTTCTGCATATTCCCTTAACATTGTCTTTCCCACTGATTTCAGAGTATGGTCTTGGATAAAGATGTTGTTGGGCCATTGTAATCTGGCTGAATCATCTTGCTGTTCCTCTATCTGATCCAAAATATTCTTAAATTGTTCACCATTTCTTGCAAAACTTCTGTCCCCGTAAAAATCTGAAACATAACACATAGACATGTGACACTTTTGCTATAAAAAAACAGAATTATTCAACCAAAACAGAATTATTCTGCAAATTTGCAGAGTGTCAGCAGTTTGTGAAGGTTTTCATAGAATCATGAAGGTTCAAAAATACCTCTAAGACCGTCTATCCCACCATTGACCTATCCACACTCTGCCCACTAACATCCTCAGTATTACATTTTCATGTTTCTTGAGCACCTCCGGGAACGGTGACTCCACCACCTCCCTGAGCCATCAGTTCCAAAACATTACCACCCTTTCTGAGAAGAAATATTTCCTAGTATTCAACCTGAATATGCTGGTGAATGGGTCCTTATCATGCTGTCTGCATGGAGCAAACTCAGTGGTTTCAAATGTCAGTGTACGGAGATTTCACTATGCTGGCAGATGACCACAGCATCTCTGGATAGATGGGTGACCTACCTCTTGAAAGATGATCTGATGATAAAGCAGGATTATGTTTCCTTTCTGTTTCCCGGTTAAATATATATACACACAAATTCATAAGTATATAAATTTATATACATTTATATGGATTTCCAACTTGATTAAACTCATTGCTATATTTTACAGTTAGGAACCATAATTCAAACCGCATAGAGAAGTTGTTTTCCTATCATGCTTTGCTGAAGTATCAGCACTTTCTCTTCTCAGTGATGTGAGAGATTTGACCATAATACGAGACTGCTGTCATTTTGATGAACATAATGATGTTCCATGCTGGCATGGTGGAGCACCAAATTCAAAGTACATATAACTAAAACAGATTAGTTTTTGAATAGAAAAACAAATAGCTTAGGATAAAATGAGAGAGATAAAATTAACAAAAATGCTCACTTTTTAGACTAGAAACCTATTGTAACTTCTTGTATAATTCATTTTTATTTAAATGATCTATAAAGAGAGCCAAAAAGCAACAACGCAGAATAAGAGAACTATTAGAACTCCATTTAATTCTTAAAATAAATATGAATGTAGGAAACTACTACATTTATTTGTAAAAACTTGGTTACCATCACAAAACTAAACAATTGCAATTCATCAAAATCTAAAATGTACAGCAGAGCATATTCTGCACCCAGAGAATCAACAACATAATTTCTAATTGTCTGCAGCTTAAAGTATCAAGGGCCAACTTTTCAACCTTTTTCTTATAATTAACTAATTCATTTATGTGGGTTCATTATGAATTAATAATTATTAATTCATTATTTTGGGCTTGTTTTCTTTTTTCTTAAAATGTTACTGTTTCCAAGAAAGCCATCTCGTAAATTTAAAAGTGATCCTTAAAAAGTTATCTAAGCATTGCAGTCAAAAAATACACACTCTAAATGAATGTGTAACTTTAAAATTGAGTAATGCTACTGGTGCTTTGAAAATATACTTCTTGAATATTATTTTTTAATAATAAAAATGGCTCTTTTTTCCCTCCTGCCAAAACAGAGAAACAAAGCTGGCAGAATCAAATGCGAATTGGTTTGTAGCAATAAGCAAAGATTGGGATTGATCTCTAATCTAAAATTCCTCGTTTTAGAAGTCCAAGTCCTGATGCCCATTGTGGGCAGTTATGTAACTTCAAGAAATAATTCATGTTGGCTACCTTAATGCAATCAGTTTAAAAGAATGCCTTCTTTCTCTCATTCACCGTTAGCTGTTCCTAGGGAGACTACCCTGAATTTAAACTAACTTTTAACAGTTAAATTATGGGAGATGAATATTCTCTCAATCTATAAAATTGATTAATTTACAAGACAGAAAATCGGCTCATACAGCAGCAGGCAGCGCTCGGTCTGCTGTGGTGACCCTGAAACTCTTTATCATTTTAGTTTTGCTTCAGTCATTCTAACTGATTCATACCTCTTTAATTTTCAGTGAATTCAACAAGATGGTTCATTTCCTATCTCATTAATTACTCTTTTCTACGTGTAAGGAAATATTGACCTGCTTCTCTGATTAATTTTTAACATTAGCAACTATTGTTTCTCTTTGCGACCAAGCAGGATTTAGAACTTGAAAAATTCTTTCTACATTTATGGGTTAGCAACCCTCCTTTTCCTCAGTCAACTTACTATTCATATAAAAAGTTATAAAATAAAGAGTGCAACACAAGAATAAATAATGTCCTAAATGCAGTAGAATCTATATGGATGAAAGTTGCAGATTCTGAACAAGCTACAGAGAACCTTTAAATACTTTGTTTTGTTCACTTTATTATTTTGAACAAATATTCAAACATTATTATGAAGCCTATTTATAGGAATTTGCAATGATAAAACAGGCAAAAATTCCTGGGAGTAAGATTGTGAGTTAACTAATTCAAACATGCACAAAGAGTAACAGTATGTCTATTTTACAGTGTTCAGAATCAGTTGTCCTCAATTCTAGAACAGTTATTTTCAAAATGAATGCTCATTTGGATAAAATGTGAAGGTGATTTGAAATTGCTTCTTGAGTGAAAACTGACCAGCTGGCAAAGCTTCTATTACATTTAGATAAGGATAGAATCTTCCTTCAAGAGGAAAAATATCTATATAACTGATGATATAGGTTATTGCTCCTATTGGGTTCTTTACTTGCTGATTGATCATTTAATTTGTTAAAAAATCAATTTTATTTTATATATCCAAGTGAAAGCCTGACCTGTGCATATGATGTATCACTCATTTATGATGTTTCACACACTTAAGTCAAAATCTCTGATATCTTTATTGAATGCAGCCGTCTCCATCTTGCCCCAAATTTTAGCCATTTAGAATTGCTCTGTATCATATTTCAAATGTTCCTGGAGATTCTTCTTCAATGCCAGTGTACAAATTATGATAGGATATAATGTGTTTAGTACGGTAGCATGCATGGTAGCCAGAGACTCAGATGAAAATCTGAAAGAGAAATCTACACAAAGATGGCCAATTTTTCCAGAGATGGTTGCAGCACAATCAGCAGGTTGTGATCCAAATTCTGTAGGCCTTCATCTTGATGATGGAAATCAGTGGAACAGCTTCCTAAGGGACTTCTAAGAACATTTATTCTCCCTGTGGTTCTTTCACAGATTTTTTTTGTTTTGTTTTGTTCTCAAAGCGAAAGAGAAATTAAACATACTTCATGTAATTTGGAAAAATCAAGGAAAGAAATCTCCACTACAGCTTTCTAATACGTTATTTCTGAATAAATTTGCTACACTTCATAGATTAAATTCATTTCAGTTCATCACAACACGACTAATGAGCAGTGCTTTATTTACAAGCAACATAAATATTTCAAACAACTCATACAGTTTTTCTAAGCAATTAAAATCTGACATGCAACCTTTCTTATATTTATCTTAAAATATAGCATAAATGCTTCCAAGAAATTTAAAAATGTTGTTTCCATGATAAAATGGGAAAGTATTCAGGCATATTGAGTACCTCTATTTCAGTATTCTCCAGACACTAAAACATTTGGGTTCCAAAAGCCAAGACAGATAAGTGAAATATTTACTCTCTATTAAATACTGCAGAAATGGCTGTTAAATATCACACAGTAACACATTAAATAATCAGTTTTCAATTAGGTCTTCTTCCCTTGTATAAATCAGAAAAAGAATCCAAAACTAGGTTGAGAAGTTCAAGTATCATCTCACATGCAGAGGCTGATGGTAGGAAAAGCAGGACATGCTAGCTAGGAGAGATGAGGAAGGACAGTGTATGAGCAGGCAACCTTCCACATTTAAAATAGCTAAGAGATAGCGACTTAAAATCTGGGAGTTCTGAAAAGCGTCATGGGGCTAACCTAATCTTAAGGTCTCAATCTCTGTTTTGAAGTGAAGATGTATTTCCTACGTTTTCTGCCCTGAATTATATGTGCAGCTGCACTGACAGTTCCACAGTGTAATTTTTGCTTGAAATAAAAATCATATCAAAAGAGATCTTGTTTGTCACATTTGAAACATCTTCCTCTGAGTATTCCTCCAGCCAGGAAAAGTTATTTCAGAATTTTACATCATCTTGCAATGTGAGTATTATAAAGTATGAAAGAACCCCTCCTGACTTTTCTATACCACTCTACTTCCTCCAAAAAAATGGAACCAGATGACATTTCGGTTTATTTGTTATTAGAAGGAGTGGGAAGAATGTAATGTTGGATACACCCTCAGTCCATTATTTCTGTGCCAGCTTGAGTTTCATAATTTAATTCAATTCCAGTAGGGCAGAGCACAGCAATACATTTTATAAAACAGTAAACTATGCAAACATGACATCGAAGTTATAATGCAGTATTCATATGCATGCTGAGCTGTCGTTTTTATAACACAGCATTTTCACCAGAGGGACACTTAATTAAAAACAGATTCTTTGTATCTGGTATCAAACTAGCACCAACAATTAATTCGTTCTAATTCTATTTTTCTATCAGGAGCTAGTCTTTAATTGTGATGAAAAATGCGGTGTGCACATTTGATTTGAATTAGAGAAACCATGCTAAGGCTCAGCTAGAAGCAAAAAGAGGATAACCATCTTGTAATAGGGAAAACAACCTTGTACAAAATACAGGAGACCGTTCTTTTCTGGGGAAAAAAAAAAAAAAGGAGGCTGCCAATGTAATACAACAAAGACGACAGACAACTGTAAAAGCCATCTCTTAACATTATTGTTACTAAATTATTTACTAAATAACTACTAACAGAATCCTTACCTAATAAAATCCACAAATATAGACACTCCCTGCCTCTACTATGATTCAGAAACAAAGTGGATTAGACCCAGCTGAAAATGTTAAGGCTAGCAATGTTGGGTTTGAGTGTTTTCTTTTAAATTTACTCCTGGTGTGTTTTAAAAAGAAGTGCTGTTTTAGAAGGGATCTGAGTGAGAACAAGGTGATGATTTTGTAAATGAAGGTGGTAAAAATAATTGATACATTTCAGGAAAAGTGGGAAAATAGAGTGAACCATATATGGCCGCTACCAGTAAGAGGACTGAGATGAATTAAGAAAGGGACTAGGTGTTTCTAAGCAAGAGGTTAAGAAAAGCTTTCACTGGCTGCAGTAAGTTTTGGACAAAAAAAATTTATTGCAGGAGATTTCTGTGAATATCTGCTGCTGGATATAATGATTTTCACATGAGAAAGTCTCTCCTCTGTTGTCTATGCTTGATGTCTTACTGCTCTGTATCACATTCCTGGGGCAAAACAGAAAATATTCCCCCAGACTCAGGGAACTTTTCCTACAGAAACTGAACATAAACAGATGTATTTTATCTCATCTTCTCTATTTTAAGAATGAAAGTTCTTAAGGTGGTTTAAAAATCAGTGTTATTGTGCCTCCATCGTCTGGACTAAGTTCTTGTTTAAGTTAAAAGGAGACTATCAATTCAGTCAACAAATTTATGTTCCCTCTCAGTCAATGTTATGGTCTTTTCTAGCCATTCTTAGGAAAACTGTATTCTACTTTGCCTTTCCAATTTTGTTCTGCAATCTTCTACTCTCTAGAACAGTTTTCTATTTAAGTTTTGCTCAGTTTATGACAAAGCCATTGCTTCTCTGGAATCTCTTATTCTTACTCTTTCCTCAATTTCTAATTTGAACAAATCAGAAAACGACTATCTTTTTCTGCCAAAAAGTAGAATAGGTTCATGGCTCAACATCTCATCTTTCATATTGTGGTTTCAGCTCACGCTTTTGAGAAATATCATAAGGAAGACCAGGCCAGCAGGCTACATAGCCTTTGTAATCATCACTCCTGTTACATGGTGCCTGTTCAGTAAATTATTTGTTCTTCACCTCAGGAGTTTGAAGAACTGCAGTCAGACAGGCTAGAAGCCCTAGCAATAATTTAGTGAAAGGAACAAAAATAGATAAAATGAAGACACCTATGTAAAAGAGTAAGAGTTTAATCTGCTCACTTCTCGCTTCCATCTCATTTAGACTAGGTATCTAGTCTCCTGGCATCAAAGTATTTGAGAAGCAAATTGCTATTCTAAATAGCAGGGAAAGATCTTGATGTACATCTGTTTATGCACTAATAAACCTAAACTTGTTCTTTGTTTCAATGGTCTTCTCTGAATATGTTCAAAATGAACAAATTGAGATGAATAAGAGGAGCTCTGGGTACAACCAAGTTCTTTTGTCACTGGTACTTTGAATACTGCAGATATTAGTGAAGCCTTTTGTGGGAGTCTCAACAGATCAGACTGGCCTTGTATTGGGCCAGAATAATGTTTTTGGGGTTTTTTTTTTCCTGTTATTAGTCTACAATTAACGAAAGATACAGAAAAATACATCCATCTCAAGGATGTGAATTTTATTATTTCAACCCAAATATCAACAGTACAAAACATATAAACTTACATTTGATGAAATAAAATTTAATATTATTTGACCTAGAAAATAAATTAACCCCTTTGCAGTTTTGACTGCAATACCTTCAAGCAGATATCTCAGTAATAGTAAGAGCCTTCCTCTTTCCACAGGGAGCCTAGGATGCAAACGAAGAAGGATAATATTAATCTAACTCTTCAAGGGTGTAACTGTTGTCAGATTTTTTTTTTTTTTTTAAACAATCCAACTTCAAATCACTTTTGTAGGTTACAAGTGAAAAAGAAGATATATAAAGACAATAGTTAAATTTCACATAGATGTTCAGATGTTGTTTACTTGAGCAGTTCTTTTCATTTCTTTTCTTTTTAATACAGCACATAGCAGTTTACTTATGACTATAGTAAGTTCTGATGCAGATAAATATATGTCTCAGAATAACATTTTCAAGTCAGCTGCAGGTTGAATACCTGCTTTGGCAGAGGGGTTGGACTCGATCTCTGGAGGTCCCTTCCAACCCCTACAATTCAGTGATTCTATGAATAGTCAATAAAAACATTTCCTTTCTCAGAGTTCCAATAAATACTGCCAGCTAACTGAAGGGGAAATAGCTAAATAGCTCTGCAAAAGAGTACCTGGTGATCAACTTCTAGGCTCCTTAGTGTGAGACAGACACATATTTACTGGAGCGCAACAGAGATAATGAAAGAACTGGAATATCTATCATACACAGAGAGGCCAAGAGAGCTAGAGTTATTTGGCATGGAGAAGACTCAAGTTAAAACTGAACAATGTGTTTACATACCTGATGAGGACAAGGTATGGAAAAGGCAGAGCTGGACTCTTCTCAGTGTAGCCCAATGAGAAGAGACAACACAGACAAACTGAAATCACATCTATGTGTATGAAGACTTATTTTTTCATTATAAGGGTGACTGAGCACTGACACGGACTGCACAGTGTGGTGCTGGAGTCTCCCTCTTTGTAAATCTTAAAAACCAAGCTGGATACAACTCTGAGCAACCTGCTGTAGGTGCCTTTGTTTTGAGCAGCAGGGTTGAAGTTGAGATCTCCAGAAGTACCTTGCAGCATCCACCTTGCTCTGACTCTGTATTTTACTTATTTTTTTCCCAATGAAAAAGAAGCAATTCCATAAAAGCAAAAATTTTCAGTAGGAACTGTAATAAAAATGAGCAGCATCACATGAAAGATCTAATAGAAATTTCTAGTGCCTGGTATTCAAGAAGACATTTTTAGGAATTTCTGTGTTACTTTTGTAGAGGGGATAGACAGAAACCTAATCTATTTTTGTTATCCAGAGAACTTAATACAACAAGATTGAATTTATAAGGAAAAGCAGAGTAAATTTACTGTCTGTGTAGGCAAACATGCACAAAAGAGCATAAGCAAGTAATTATATAATGCTCTGATTCGACATGCAAGTAAGTATAAACTAACACTGACTTGAGCCTCCTAATCATGTTCACACTGATTTAAATGAAAATGTATGGTTTCTATTACAATGATTTTTACCACTGATCTAATGGAATTTCTCTCCAGCTAAGAGTGATTATTAGTCACAGAACTGCCATAACATTGCGACCTTTTCAAACTTTCTCTTATGAAGTAGTTGTTATTGTATGTCTAATGTTCACATAGTTGCCTTTGGATTCACATAATTTAACAATTATTTTGCAATAGAATGCCCATACGCAATTGAGAATTTTCTTATGGTGTTCACTTCCAGAAATACAATGGATAGCATCTACTGTATTGATAAGAATAGACAGTCACTGTTTTAGAGACATTCCTATCCATGTGTTTGACGAATTACTGGCGGTAACATTCAACAAGACAAAAGAAACGAAGCTAAATCCTTTAAAGACTGATTTATACAATTAAACATTTTATACCATTCATCCAACTGCAAAATTGGTAATATATTTTTGTACAGATTATACTTTAAAAACAAATCTTGATTTTGCTTGCCTAGCAAGAGTTTAAAGAACTGTTTTATTTCATATTACATTAATAATTTCGTTTTAGGTTGTTTTGTATTGTATGAATTTTTACACAGGTAAAGCTTTATAGAAAGCCCTTGGTAGCAGACCTATACACATATATACGTATGTAATCCCAATATTATGTAATTTTTCTGTCAATATTTACTGAAAGTAAAGTACAAACATGTAATACGTAGTAATATGTATTATTATCTATGAAATAAAGGGAAACAGATAATCACAGAATGGCCAGGGTTGGAAGGGACCTTAAGGATCATGAATCTCCAACCCCCTGCCACAGGCAGGGCCACCAATCTCCACGTTTAATACTAGACCAGGCTGCCCAGGGCCACATCCAGTCTGGCCTTGAACACCTTTAGGGATGGGATATCCACAACCTCTCTGGGCAGCCTGTTCCACCACCTCACCACTCTCTGTAAAGAACTTCCTCCAGACATCCAACCTAAATCTTCCCTCCCTCAACTTAAAACCACTTCCCCTTGTCTTGCTGTTATCAACCCTTTCAAAGAGTTGACTCCCCTCCTGTTTGTAGGCTCCCTTTAGGTACTGAAAGGCTGCAATGAGGTCACCCTGCAGCCTTCTTTTCTCCAGGCTGAACAAGCCCAGCTCCCTCAGCCTGTCTGCATAGGGAAGGTGCTCCAGTGCCCAGGGGCACAATCCCCTCCCTGTCCCTGCTGGCCACCCCTCTTCTGACAGAGCCCAGGATACCATTTGCTTTCCAAGCTGCAGGAGCACACTGCTGACTCATGTTAAAGTTTTTCATCCATCAGGACCCCCAGGTCCTTCTCTGCAGGGCTGCTCTCAAGGACTACTCCTTCCAATCTGTATGGATGCCTGGAATTCCTCTGGCCCAAGTGCACTTTGCTGTGTTGAACCTTATTAGGTTCACCCTGGCTCACCTTTTAAGCCTGTTGATGTCCCTCTGAATGTCACCCCTTCCAAGTAACTAAGAAGTGTTCTAGTAAATTTACTTGAATAATCTTCCTGATACTCATAATAAAATATTTCTGGTAGAGGAAACAAAATGCAGCATTCTCAAGGATGATGATACCCAATTACAACTGCTTGAAATCGCACTATTATTGAAATTTGTAGAGCTGCAAAAATGTGTGGATAGTATTTTGCTCAAAAGGCTTTGCTTTACATTTTCTTCATCTTCTCCCTGTCAGTCTCATCATAGAAATTCTAAGAAGAGTAGAAACAAATGTGCATTAAGTACACAGTATCATTTTCTAAGAGAACATTCTCTGATATCTGAAACTAGTAGCAACTCATAGAAACTAGTAAGTTGCTTGGTGACCATGAACCATGAGTTATTTTATTGCTTTTCTTACGCTGGAGACTGAACACCTGAAGTAGGTAAAGAACTGCTGGCAAAGGTTTGCCACAGCCTTCCCCATGTGCTCCCACTGAGAACAGATTTTTTTTTCCACTGCTGTGAATGTATATTATGCGGAGGTAGAGCTGTACTCTGAAATTTCCTAAGTGCATTAATATTACACCGCCAGCAGCAGCTGCTCTGGCTCTAGAGCTTTAGCTTTTTCAGTACTTAGCATATAATATTTAAACTCCTTGGACATAATGAAGATAAGTCCTCTTTCACTTTTGTCAGAAAGACATACTTACAGAGGTTGGTTAACAGCCAGTTCAAGAGAAATGCTAAATTTGAGAACCACTTCATATACACATAAGTTAGATAGATTAGATAGCTTGAAAGCTCCTTTCCTCACTGTATGATAATCAAGAAACTTGGTAAACCTCCAATTCAAGATATATTTTAGACTTCCTGCAAACAGTAAAAGAATATAAAATATCCCACAGCATTTGGTAATATATAACTAGGACATCCAAGCCTGAAGAAAAAATACACTTGTGAATTGTAACAGTCAGTAGCCATTCATCAATGATGCAGAACCCCAGAATACTAACAGGCTGAAATGGTTTAATGTGATATTTGTATTAACTTTGTTCTAGATTAGATTTTATATGAAGACATATGCTTAGTTTTACATTCACCAGAGTACACTTCATCTCTTTCAGTATCCTAACATTTTCTCAGAGAGTCTATCACTACAGCAGCACGGTGTCCCAGACTTCATACTGTAAACTTTTCCTCTTTATGCTGAGATGGAGACCAAGAAACACAGCATTTCTCCCTTTTCCTGCATGCAGATTTCCATTACAAGGAAACAAGGTAAACTACCAGCTTCTTAGAACTGAATATCTGAGGAACCAGAAAAACATTTTATATCACTGAAAGCACCTGCTCCACAGTCTGGATGTCCTGTCAGCTTTCTACTAAAATGCCTTTGGCTTAAGCAGAAGCTGTCAGTGCGAGAGACCTAAATCAGTCTAAATGTTACTGGACTTGCTCTACATAATGTTTATTTTTGGCTCTTTCCACAATATCTGTATAATAACATTGCATGGCTTCCTCAAGGGACAGTTTTCTGCTCTAAACTCCAGCTGAATTACATAGTCCTCAGTTCTGTCACTCAGAATGGCTTGACATGCAGATGAAAAAGGAAGCTAACCACTTTGCTGTAAAGAAGGAAAAGATGTATATTTTCTTGCTCTTAGAGCAGAATAGATACTCTAGATGCTAAAGACTTGCAGTTGTAGAGGAGTTGAACCAGGGCTGGTCAGCTTAAATGAATTAAAACCTCTTTAATTCCTCAGAGGCTACTTGATTTCTGCTCAGATTTAAACTGTAGTCACAGCCTCCTGTTAACTAATACACGTGCTGTAGATTTTCCATCCTATTCATCACAAATTCCTGCAGTAGTGGGAAAGGAGGAGGGGGAGAGGAAAGACTTCAACTCAGTTATAAATCATCAAGAAATGACTGACAAATACCAATGCAGACCTTTGCACAGTGCAATGCTGGAGACAGCACGTGGCCAGGCAGGCCTCAGATACACATGGTGTTATCTCAGAGCAATTTTAGAATAAGGGGGAGATTAAAATGAGGTTCTTGCATTTTGAGCAGTAAAACAATAGAAAAACTGTTTCAATTGCTTTTCCTGATTTACTTCATACACAAAGAATGGGGGGGGGAGGCTCGAAATTCAATGATACATTGTGAAAAATGGAAAATAATTTATTTCATTCTAAATGTGCTGTGCATTTAGTGTTCCTTACTTCTGTCATATTTTGAAAGTTGTGTGCAATGGATTTAAATTCGAGTGCATTTTATATTTCTGAAGAAAGCATTCTAGCTCACTGAAAAAAATTATTTCCAAACCACTTACATAATTCACAATATGTCATTTATTTAATAAGGTCTCCGTAAATTTAGTCATTTATCTGATTCATATTCATAGTTGCCTGATCACAGTTTGGTATTTGCCATATAGCTATAAGTAAGCAATATGAAACTTAAATTACAATCCTTCTAGTCTGTAACTTTTTCTTGATAGCTACAAGAGGATAGAATGATCATACTTTAACACAGACACTAATACATACAGTCAGTACATGTTCTTCAAGATGATTTACTTAATTGGCCACAGTAATATATAAAATCTGAATACAGAAGGGAAGAATTAAAAAATTCAAGCAATATAGCTATGCACACTGTGATCAGTGTGATAGTCATATCCTTATAGATGATATCATACTTTCAAGAATACCAAGCATCTTACATTAAAAAAAAAAAAAAATCAACTCAATGCTTCTATGAAAATAGATCTTCTCCCTGTGACTATTGTTAAATTTATGCTAAATAAATAAATAAGATCCATATTTTTAGAAGACAACTGACTTCCCCCTCTCCCCCCCAATCAGTTTTATTTATGCCGATAGAAGAAAAATGAATGAATGAAAAAGAATACAGAATTATTCCTAGGGTTCAATAAAATACAGAAAGGAAGCATTCAAGTCGCAAGCCCTTTCATCTCTTACAGTTTTCTGATCACAGACAGAAGGGAAAAACGTGGATTTATATTGTATAGACAAAAGAGACAAGAATATTTTAAAACAGACAAAAAAATACATTCTTAAAAAAGAACTATTCAGCACAAGGAGAAAAATAAAGTAAGCCAATTTCATTCAAATTTGCAAAGCTTCAGAGGGTAAGAAAGTAAAGTGTTAATTAGCAACCAGATTGCTTAATGTTCATGCTCTTAATTCTATAACTTTTAAAACTCACAAACACTGTCCTTGGAGTTGCCAAAGCAGACATTTGTTTTCACTGGAGTTCAGAAAAAGCCAAGTGACTTGGTGACAAGTTCAGTTATGCCAGTGCTCTCTGACTATTTTTCCTTGCCCTTGCAAACACAGCACGAGTAGAATGAATAGCCATCATTAAGGTGAAAACAGTCTGCATTTTAGCATTGAGCAAGAAATGAGAACTCAGCAGATCCCAAATTAATATTCACTTTATTTGTAACATTGGTTGAAAGAAGGTGTCACCTACAGGTTCTGAACCAAATTAACTTACAATTATATAAAAGTACATTGTATGCAGGCACTGGAAGGGAGCTGCAAGTCTCTTCTGTACATAGAGGCCAGACCAGTTCCGGCTGACTCCAATGGCCTCACCACAGGATCACTGGACCCAGAAGCCAAGATGTGGCATAGCATATTTGAAAAAGGGCAAAATGCTGTCCAATAGTGAGGGACAAGGAAAAAACACAAAATGTGATAAATAACACTAAAGTCATCAAGGTGAGAGAAAAAGGATGTGCAAGATGTTCTCCAGGTGCCTGAGCATGTGTTTCCCTGCAGACAACTATGTGTTTCCCATTAAGAGGATTATGCCAGGGCAGATGTGCATGCTACAGCCACTGAGGACCTAACACCCAAGCAGGTGGCTATGTCCTGAAGGAAGAGCAGCCCATGGAGAACAGCTCATGCTGGAGCAGGGGAAAGATACGGGGAGGAATTAGCTGCAGAGTTGCTCTTACGTGAGAGATGCAACCCCTCTTCCTCCTGTGCTGTACATGACAGAGAAGCTAGAGAAGTCAGAAATAACAGAGTAAAGTGTAAAAGTGTTTTTGTTTTTCTTTGCTTCTCACCACCCAACTGTTTTAACTGCTAATAATCAAAGAATCACAGACTCATAGAGATTGTAAGGGATCTCTGAACACCACATAATCCAACTCCCCTACTAATACAAGTAGGTTTCACAGAAAAGTATCCAGACATCTCCTAAGAAGGAGACTCCACAACCCCTCTGCGCAGCTTGTTCCTGTGCTCTGCCACCCTCCTAGCAAAGTTCTTCCTCATGTTTCTACGGAACTTCCTGTGCTCCAGTTTGTGCCCATTGTACCTTGTCCTGCCACTGGGCACCACAAAAGAGCTTGGCCTCATCAACTTGAATCCCACATTCTAGATATTTATCATCATTGATAAGATCCCCTCTTAGTCTTCTCTGAGCTGAACAGTCCCAGGTCTCCCAGCCTTTCCTCATAATGGAGATGCTCCAGTCCCATAATAATTTTTATGGCCCTCCACTGGGCTCTCTCTAAAAATCTCCTTTCTTTCATGAACTGAGGAGCCCAGAACTGAACACAGTACTCCATATATGGCCTTATCATGGCAAAAAGAAGGAGGATCACCTTCCTTGACCTGATAGCCATGATATTTTTAGTACACCCCAGGATACTACTGACCTTCTCCACACACTACTGGCCCATGGTCAACCTGTTGTCCATCAGGTCACCTAGGTTCTTTTCTCCAGAGCTCCTTTCCAGCAGGTCAGTCCCTAATCTACACTGATGCATGCAGTTATTTCTCTCCAAGTGTATGTCTCTACTCTTGTCCTTGTTGAACCTCAAGGTCTACTCCAACCAACTCTCCAGCCTATCTATATATATAAATTATTCACCCATAGAGAATCTATTTTACCCCTAATATGCAAAGGATCTCCTTTGTCTTTATACTGACCCTTGAACTTTCTTGTCTTATTTTATCCTGTTCTTCTGTGTAGGGGAGAAATTGAAAGAGCACATGGGTAAATACCCGGCAGCGAGCCAAACTAAGACAAGTGAATATAGATGTAGTAGGAAAGAAGAGAGAATAGAAAGCAAATATTAGGTGCCTTCTCCAATGGATGTGGTTTAGTGTGATAGAAATCAAGTTGTAATTAAATTGGCTTCTTATTTGGCCTAATAAAAATAATACAGTTCATAACTTAGCTTTCTAAACACTACAGTCATAGAATCACAGAATGGCCTGGGTTGAGAAGGACCACAATGATCATCTAGTTTCAAACCCCATGCTTTGGGCAGGGTCACCAACCACTAGACCAGGCTGCCCAGAGCCACATCCAGTGAGGTCTTGAATGCCTCCAGGAATGGGGCATCCACAAACTCTCTGGACAACCTGTTTCAATGTGTCACCACCCTCTGAGTGAAAAATTTCTTCCTAATATCTAACCTAAATCTCCCCTGTCTTAGTTTAAAACCATTCCCCCTCATCCTACCACTATCAACCCCTGCAAACAGTTGTTTCCCCTCCTATTCATATGCTGCTTTCATGTATTGGAAAGCCACAACAAGGTCTCCCTAGAGCCTCAATCATAGAACTTTGGAGACATGTTTCCCTCAAATAAATGGACAAGGAAAAACATTTCATATACTAAGGTCTACATGGATTTTATAGGAAGAGTAGCAGAAGCAAATACTGACATTAAAGGCAGGTCAGAAGGCAGCAATATTCAAGGATTTAAATATTTCCATCAAAATAAATTGACTATGCCACCTCCTTGAATATACAGACAGATTCTTCCTTTGTTTATTCCTTGCAGCTGTGAACAAAGATGTACAGATGCCAGACTATTAAGTTGAGATGTGGTTTTGACCACATGTATTGTTCAGCATATATACCACACCTGCTGAAAAGCTAAAGACAACGTGGAAGAATTAAATAACATAAAAATTAACATAAATCATGCTTAATGTTGACAAGCAGAGTTCACTATTCTAAAGATTATATAATCTTTGGATATTTTGTCTGTATATCCAAAACATCAACTCAGAAAAATGAGAGTAGTGCAGCCACATCCATTGCATTACAGAGACAGGCATCATTCTTGCAGGCAATGCGAGAGCTCTCTGTGTCTCTGCCAGTCTTTCTGGCAGAGCAGAACAGGCCACACTATTCTGTGAAGTAGAAAATCCCTGGCATTGAAAATCAGGTCATTGCATTGTGGCTTGGTGATAAACAATGAGCTCAAATCTTAAGTCAGGTCTCTTGAAATTGAAAACGACACAGCACATGACATATTCATTCACCTAGGCTAACCCAGAAAGCATAACTTTAAAGATATATTTCATTTTTTACTTAATTTCCATTCAGGAAAACACATCAGACAGTTACCACTTTTTTTAGTGCCAGTAGAAAAATTTAAACCAGCAGAATTTTATTCATAAGTTACTATTACTTAAGATTGCATGGGAACAAAGGAAATGTATCTGTAATGCTGTAATGTGATGGAGAGCACAGCAATAATAGTGGGGTAGCAAAGTCTCCAGCTACAACAAATGAGGACAAGCACAAACACAGCAGCCACAAACACAGAAACAAAGGAAGAAAGTTTGCTTACCTATAGAAGACCTCAGATAAGCAGAGACCTCCAACAAAACACTCTTACCCCCACTGCCAACCCTTAAGTGAATTCCAGGAAGGGGTGGAGCCAGGATCCACCCCTTCCAGTCACACAGGTGCATTACATACACCTGAGCTCTCCTAGGTTGGTGCTGCCTTCACAACAGGTGCTCAATCACTGTTTCAAGTCATGACTTACCACCTCCACTACTCTATCAAAAGCATATGCATACAGCAAATATTTGAACTGATAACTAAGTAATCTTACCTTGTATTTTATTTCTTACTTTACAATATTTTTAAAATTTTTGTATAAGAATATGTCTTATTTAAGGCTTAAATGTACTCTAGATAAGAATCCTTCTCAAAGTTGAATGATTGGTGGGTACAACGTGGGTGGGTAAGCAGACAGAAAGACAGTCAGATAATGTGTTGCACTTGTAAGAAACTTAAGCATCTTTTTTACAAAGAAACACAGGAAAGTTTTGAGGTGAAGAACATGGTACGTGTTTTAGCAATGGACAAACAATAAGGAAGTACATAAAAACATTATGAACTACTAAACTGGGATATAGCTGGCCAAACTTTCAGAGGGAGTGCGTGCAGCATACATATGTAATCCTAACTTTCATTTTTAGGTTTTGTTAATCTAATCTGTGCTTTTAATTTCAGAAATATTGTTTGACTGCATCACAGAAGTTCTGTTTATAGAATCGTATCATAGAATCATAGAATAATATCATAGAATGATTTGGATTGGAAGGGACCTTTAAGATCATCTAGTTACAATATTCCTGTTGTGAGCAAGGACATCCAAAGCCCCATTCAGCCTGGCCTTGAATGCTTCTAGGGAGGGAGTATCTACAACCTCACTGGGCAACCTGTTCTAGTGTCTCACCACCCTCACAGAAAAGAATTTCTTCCTGATTTCTAGTCTACACCTACCCTCTTACAGTTTATAGCCGTTACCCCTCATCTTATGGCTACATGCCAGTTCATCCTACTTAATGAGATAAGTACCTTTATGTCATGTACATGTAGCATGATGCTCCAGAACCCATAAATTTTTTGATGAGTTGGGGTGAGTTATTTCCTCTCTGTTCTTTCACTTGTTCATTTGTACCATAATTACATTGTTAAAGACGTAAAATGCCCCTACAAACACACACAAAAAAGACGTCTACAATAACTTTTTATTTCACAACATAGAACCAAATATAATACAAGATATAATATAATACAATATGTAATACAAGAAATGTAGCAGCAGGATCAGTGAGTCTGGAAACACATGGTGAGTAACAAAGAACATGAGTAAGTAGTGAAAAACAACAGAATTGGTCATCATTATATCTCATCCTCTCTGCACTTAAGGAGACCCTTGGAAGGCACCTTACAACTATGTGTTTCTTATCATCTCAATCAAGAATTCAGTCTTATTCTGAAAAATGGCTGATAAAGATTCCATAATATGGAAAATATTTTAGTAGTCCAGACTCGGTGATCCAACAAAGCTGACCATGTCAGCTAATAGCCTCCCAGTGACTTGTGAGTACAGCAATAAGAAGCAGTTAAAGAAGAGCACAATGGAAAAGGGTATTTCTAGACATTATACAATGATCTATTTACTTTATATTTATTTTTGCCATCAATAGCAAATGTCCTTCCAAAAGTGCTGACGGCCTCTGGAGCTTTTTACTAATTTTAAAGTAACCCAGACTCTTTTTATATGAAGTCCTGTTCAGAAACTGGCAATGTAAATGTATTCAAAATCAATAGATATTATTTACTTCTCTTTAATGATATCTTTGTGAAACACGGAATATTCTTCGCTTAGAAAATGAAGACAGAAAAAGCATAACAAGCAGGTAATTCTACTGACTTATTTAAATATTTTTCTTGCCTCTAAGCTCATGCTATGAAGGTCAAATATGCAACTAGTGTTTCTGTCTTGAATTTGCACTAAAATTACAACACTGGGACAGTTGCGGCTTGTTTGTTTTTTTCTTCAGCAAATCAAAACCTTTTGTCTTAATCACAAGAAATGGCACTGTGTCACAGCAGGTAATAATTTAACATAAGGGAAAACCAGATATTTAAAAAGATGTGGGCAGCATTAAATATTTGGTCTAAATTAAGAGTGAATTTGGTTGGTTTTTTTTGTTTGTTTGTTTTGCTTTGTTTTGTTTTAATTTATTTTATCCCTGTTTTCCATTAGTTTTGTTCTCATCTTCTGTGTCAAAAAGCCAAAAGAGTCTGACTCACCACAGAAGGGCCGATAGCTCATTTTGACTTCTTGCTCCTAGTCTTCATGTAGAAATTTGAGAGAACTTTGGAGCCAGCTTTGCTCAGATGACAGAAAGACTGACAGCAGCTCCTTTCCCTTGTAAAAATCCTCAGCCAGCATGAAGCCTACTTAGTACAATAAACAACACAGTATGAACTATTTTTGCAGGTGAGATATCCTGCTGGTGGCCCACCCATAAATCAAGGACACTGGCTAACAGCAAGGGAAACAGCCAGAGCTAAAAGAAGGGGAAATGAAGTGTTGCATATAACCCCCTACAGATTAAAGGTCACAGACCCGTTGAGACTGACAATTTATTATAATTTATTAGTGTTGCATTTCTTTTTTAAACCAGCAGGAGCATCAGAATCTAAGCATAACCATCCTGAAAACCTGAGGATGTTCACTATGAGTATGAATGAAAGGGAAATAAGGTGAAGGTAGCCAATACAGTCAATTTCCTTTTGACAAAATTTTGAATGATATATATTAAAAATAAGGACAATATTTATAAACATCTCAGGAAAGATGTGAAATATGTGAGAAATTATTAATCACATCTTTAATAAGAATGTGCCAACATTTGTCTTTCAGCAATATCTAATGCTTAATATTTAGACTTGAAATAAAAGACCTTCTGGAATTATTATTGTTATGAGTAATTAAATGAACCCAATCTTTTCACTCTAGGTGAAGTCAGTAGCAGTCTATATTTTTAAAAGACTGTTTGGATACAGTTCATCAAGGAAGGACTTGTAGTCCAAAAATAACTGAACTTCTTTGATCACATTTTTAATGTTTTAAGTTGATGCCAGCTTGCTCCATGGAAACTGTTCTTCCCGCACATAAAAAGACAACCTTTGAGCTATAAGACACAAGCACTTTTTCTGTAACAGATGAGAAAGAGAAAAGTGCACTAGCTGTATAATAATAATAATAGAAGCAGTAATAATAAGTTTCTAAAAAAGAAAAAATTTCCTACTTCTCTTAGATTTCTCCATTGTTTAGATATTATATTTGCCAGTAAGTTCTGGTGCTCTTGAAGTATTTAAAAGTAGGAATTGTGAAATTTCTGACTGAAAATTCATTAATTAGGTGATTTTTGGAGTTGAGCAACACGTAGTCACAAAATCATTCAAGTTAAAATAATGAAACTAGCCAAGTGAAACTCACTAGCTTCACATGCCTGGACTGATAAATCCTAAAGACATCCTGGGAATGAAACATGAATATCAAAGTCATGTGTTGGCGAACATTTTTTTAATCAGTCATACCATTTAAAAACTCCTAAACCAGAACAATACAGTGCCCTTCAGGAAAAGAAATGATCAAAAGAGCAGGCTTCTCTGGCAGATATAAATCACCCCACTTAATGCATTACTGGAGAGTTCTTATATTCAGGTGATGAGGGCAGTTTAAAAATACAGATTGACCATATGGAACAATGTCTTCTGATTTGGGTACTTAGATGCCAGTTTCATTTCTTTAACTGCAGATCCCAAATTCAGCTTATGCTCACTTCCATCGAAGTTCAACTGACCTCTTGTTGTAAGTTAAATTGCTTTGATAATGACTTACCGCTTTTTGTCTCTGTTCTGTCTTTCTGAAATTTAGATCTGTATTGTCTATTTCCCTGCTACATTCTCACTTATCTAGTGCTCACTTACCCTGCTGTTCTTCCCACTTGAAGTGATCAGTTCTGAACTTGGAAATTCCGTTTGTTGCAACATACCAGTGAAAGCATGCTCCTTTAAGGAGCAGGTACAGATGGCGAGTCCATCAGCTAAATTCAAACCAGAGGTCAAGAGAGGAAAAGGAAATTACCCCTAGTACTCATCTCAGACTCTGCTCTCTTCCACTGTGCTCTCTGGCTACTGGTAAATTTGGCTCATCATTTCCACAACCTAGCTAGCACCCAGCTTAGTGACAGTGGGAAATCAATATACCACCACATTTGACCTGGTAACCCTTAAACCAGTATCTTACAAATCACTCAGGATAAACAGTTGTGATCACAGAGTGTAGTAGGAAGGTCAACTAATCTAAAGGTAGAATCAGCAATACTTAAACAATTCCTGACAGATGTTTGTCTTATTTTTTCTTAGAAACTTCCAGCAATTGAGACTTCTTACCTTGCCTCAAAAATCTCTTCCGCTGTGTAGTTATTCTTACTGATAGAAAATCTTTTCTCATGTCTAATCCAAATCTTCTTGGCTGCATTTTACTGTGTAACTCCTTGCCCTAAAGATTAATGGATCAATGCCCTAAATAATGCCTGGAAAACGTTTTGGAAGTCTTTGCAGCAATCTTGCACATATTTGAAGACTTACATCTACCCCTCAGTCTTTTGTTGCTTGTACACCATCATCCTAATTCTTTCTTTAAAACCACATTTCCTTGATTTCTGATCAGTGTTTTTGCTCTGCTTTGCCCTCCTCTTCTGTTGGTCCACAAATTTCTGGAAATAAGTTGCTTCTAATTGGATGCAGTAATGCTCCAGCTGAGGCCTGTATTCAGTAGAGCAGCTGGTTCACATATAATAATCATGTTTATACATCCTGATACAGTGTTTGCTTTTTTAAAAATATTTTGGCAGAAGTTTAACATTGAGAATACATGCTTGGTCTGGGGTCCGTTCTAATTTCTGGGCACTTTTCTGCAGCACTGCCAGACAGGTGAGGATATGTCTTCATGAAACTTTACAAATCCAGGGAAGCCTTATCTTCTGTGCCAGGGCACTGATCTAGGGATGCTGGGCTGGTTTGACAATTTACCTAATGGCATATTATGTTCAGGGTGGTTATGCTCAATGCTTGTCATTTGTTCCCGTGTTTCTCTGGGCAGTTCAGTTCAGCTCTTCAGTAACTCCTTCCTTTAGCAAAAGGAAGGTAAAATGAGCTTCTTGCTAGTTGTAAGGTGGAACTGAAAGAAGAGGCTCAGAAAAATTTTATGTGCAAATAACAGTCTGAAGTGGTAGTCCAAAAATTCCTGAGTTTACTTGAGATGTTCCCAAACAGACACATATCTTGAGGCTGTTTCTAATGAATCAAAAGTTTGAAGTTTCAGGCATCCAAAGGAACAGGCTGCCCAGAGAGGTTGTGGATGCCCCGTCCCGTTGGTGGCCTTGCCTGTGGCAGGGGGGTTGGAGATTCATGTTCCTTGAGGTCCCTTCCAACCCTGGCCATTCTGTGATTCTGTGTGATTCTGTAAAAAGAATGCCATTTGATTGTCTTTATTGTTATCTTGCAGCAGCAGTCCAAGCACGAGGCATATTAACAGACCCCACACACTGCAGGCGGATCAAAGAACACAAAGAAAATGGTTTCACCGTGCACCTGTGTAGATACAAAGCACTCTGCCTTCAAAAGCTCTTCTACTTCATGTTCTAGGTGTTTGGATTCACATTTATCCTGCTTAGCTTTTAGTTTTTTAAACTGATTTATTCAAGCCAGGCACTTTTTTATGCAGTTAATGAAGATAAGGCAAAAAAATTATTCAGTCTCACTTATTAATTTGTGCATCTCACTTATTTATGCATCTCACTTATTAATTAACATTCTTTGTGCTCAAAATCCCAATACTCTGATAAAATTCATTTTTGATAGGTCAGTAGGCACCAAAAAGATGTAATATTTGAAAAAAGTATATGTAAATGAAAAAACCAAACTACACTGGTTTGATCCTCCCCACTCCACCCCCCCCCCCAAAAAAAGTGACTCTATCAACAAACATTCTGTCTGCATTTGTTTGTTTCATAGCAGAAAAGAAAAGGTTGACAACTAACTCTCCAGTTTGAATTGTCCTTGCATCCCCTATGTGATGCACAGCTACTAACCTGTGACACTGAGCCATGGCACTACAAGTGATTGCTTAAAAGGACTTGCAAAGTTAAGGAATTCTGTCCCAATTTGTCCCCTGTCCAGATGTTCCTATGCCACTTGGTCAATGGTGTTAGGACAATGTGACATTTTTGGAAATTAAAAAGCATTAATCAAGCTACTCTGACCAGAGGGATAATTCTTTTCAAACCTCTGTTATAAAGGAGAAAAAAAGAAAAAAAGAAAGGGTGGGGAAGGCGCAATTTGTTTTGAAGTTGTATGAAAACTTATTTATACAACAGTCATCAAAATTAATGTTTTGCACATTGAAATAATGTTGAACTACCAATGTATTCTTAGAGAATTAAAAAGATTATTCTGATTGTATTAGATGTCTCATTTTCTAACCAGTTTACAGAGATTTTGCAAGTTGATATTTCACCAAGAGAGGAAGGTTTCACTGTTCTTACAAGGATTAAAAAAGATCTAAAGCAGACCTGCTTTTGAGTGCTTCTCATATCTTTATTTTATGTTTTTCTTCTGTATGTCTATTTTTTTCCCCAGTACCATCTTATTTTTACAGAACTTGTTTCCATTATTTTAACACATGCATCCATCATTTGAATGGCTATAAAAATCCCCACTCTCAATTCCTAATTACTGCTTTGAATGTATTGTGAAGTCATATGTGGCACTTGGGGAGGTGGTTCTTAGTGCAGCCTTGACCACTCATCAGTGTTTAATATCTAGCAAGCTCTTAAAAAAAGCTATTAAATTATTCTGGATTGGTCCTCTTTTTCTGCCACTAATTCAGGGATCATAGAATCACAGAAAAGTAGGGGCTGTAAGGGACCTCTGGAAGTCATTACTCCAATCTACCCTTTCAATTGGGTTCCCTACAGTAGGAAAGCAGCCTGCTTGGTCTTGAATATGTCCAGAGAAGATTCCACAACTTCTCTGGGCAGTCTGTTCCAGAGCTCTGCCACCTTCTCAATGTAGAGGTATTCTCGTGTTCAAATGGACCTTCCTATGTTTCAATTTGTGCTCATTGACCCTTGTTCTGCTGCCAGGTGCTGCTGAAAAGAGCCTGACCCCATCTACTTGACTCCCGCCCACCGGGTATTTATAAGCATTTTAGATAAGAACCCTTCTCAGTATTCTCCAGGATGAGCATGATCAGCAGAGTACTGACTGATTTTTAGAATTGCCCTCATCATATTGTTTTTCCAATAAAATACATCGTACTCTAAAGTCTTGTACACACAATGGAAATGGAAATGTTTGCATTTTTCTTGGCCTCTCTTCAGGGAAAGGCAGTTTTGAGTAAATTACCCATATTCACCAGTGTATTGGAGAGGATCTAAACTTACAAACCCACAAATATGGGGATATTTCTAAATAAATTCAGCCTTCCTAAAAATGTTGCTACAGAAATTTGAAGAAGTTTTTTTTTACTTAAAGTGTGAAAATCCAACCACCAAACATTCTGCACAGTAAACTTAGTTTTCATTCATACAATAGCAAACAAAGCGTGTATTGTAATGACTTTTGATCCTATAATCCATACCAGAATTCAGAGGTGAGCCAGCAATTTGCAGAGATTTCTCTCTGAGCCTTGCTGGCACTTTTCTGCAATTTGAGTACACACTGTTCTGGTAGTTGATCCAAATTATAGATATGGTAAAAAGCAAGGGAAACAAAGAGGAACTCTAAAGATTATAAAGCATATTGACTGTGAAAGCTGTAGTCACCAACATTTTTCACTGATTTTAATCTCTTATTTTCTCATAAGGAAAATGTATTATCTTACTCTTATAATAGTTATGTTATTCAGTGTAACATAATGCCTACCAACAAACTGCATAAAAGTTGAGCAGCAAATTAAAAATACCTTCTTTTTACAAACCTTTTTACTACATTTCATTATATGTAGCTTTTTTTCTTCTCTGATAATGTCCAGTTTCCAAAATCTCAGCATTTTCATTGTAACGTGATAAAACCACCTCTTAAATTATACTAGATTTCAACTTATGAGCTACTGTGCAAATCAGTTTTCAGATATTTCATTACAGTATTCATTAAGAACTTGAGCAGTATTTGATTTTCATATTTTCCTGGAACTAAGTTCAGAGAATCATGGAATAACAGAATGGCTTGGGGAGTAGGAAGGGACCTCAAACATTTTGCTCAAACCCCCTGCTGGGAGGGTTGCTATGAGAAAGTATCTCATACAGGAACTTAGTTATCAAAGAGGGCATTTTTTGTTCTGGTTCATTTCTTTGCTGTACTGTGGAAGAAATCCCTAAAAACTGAATTCAGATATGGAACAAGAAAAATGTCCTGTCAAAAATGTGCTAAATACCAAAGGGAAAGCACAATCAGTCAGAGAGGATTAGGAAAACTGCTTACTTGGATTACCCACAATACTAAAAATAAAAATAAAAGCCACTGGGAATAAGGGAGGGTTATAAAAACAACAACAAAAAGTCATGCAGATTAATTAACAGTGGGCTGAAGCAGAAGGAGAAAATTCTTCTCCATACGTTTCCTTCTTGTAAGACTATTCTGAATTCAGATTCTGATATTGGGAAAATGAGATTACAAGTAACACAGAGCAAAGTCTTTCCTATTTACTGAGTTTCGGAGTAAATTTCTGAAGTATTATGGAAATTGTATATACACAAAGGTGAAACCAGAGCTACCTGCTGACGAAGCTGAACTGCCAGTGCAGGGCAGCCGAAGAGAATGCAAATCTCTTTTGAATGAAAACATGGTTCTCACATTAAGCAAGTCATTTCTTTTTGTCTCAAGTCCTCACCGGTGGGATGAGTAATGGTATTCCTTGTTTTTCCAGTGATATACATAAATCTATAAAGCCTTTCCTTACTAAGGGAAAAAGGTACCCCACCACCTTCCACACCCTCCCACTGTTGATGGAAACATCAATATGACATCACAGTATTTTTAAAAGAGACAAAGATTTACAAAAGAATTCTAACAGTCCATTCTATATGTTGTTGTGACTTCATATCCATTTCAAAACGGAATCAGGAAGAATATTTGGCACCCAATTTCCTGCAAAAATGACACTTCTGTGAACTGCACCATTTGTACCTGTGCATTTTTTTCTGTGCTGTCACATCCTTTACTCCCCATAAGTAAGCCACAAATAAAATATATATGGAGGCTGTCCAGAAAGAATATCAGTTTTACAGTAATCTGTTCACAAAGTTTCTCAATGTCTAACTATTCTGTCAATAGCTTTCTTCTTCCAGCTGCAGAATTTCATACATACACATGTAAAAACATTTGTTATATATCAGAAATAAGAGAATGATTTGGGTTGGAAAGGACCTCAAGGATCATGAAGCTGCACGCAGGGCCACTGATCTCCATACCTAGTACTAAACCAGGCTGCCCAGGGCCCTGTCCAACCTGGCCTTGAACACCTCCAGAGACAGGGCATCCCTGTAGGGCAGGCACTCTAGCCCTCTGGTCACCTTTGTGGCCCTCCTCTCGACCCTCTGCAACAGCTCTGTCTTTCTTGTGTTGGGGCCCCAGACCTGGACACAGCGGTCCATATGGGGCCTCACAAGAACAGAGTAGAAAGAAACAGTTACCTCCCTCTCCAGCTTATAACAATTTATAACAATGTGTTGAGGGACATGGTTTAGTAGGAGCTATTGGGAATAGGTGAACGGTTGGACTGGGTGATCTTTTAGGTCTTTTCCAACCTTGGTGATTCTATGATTCTATGATTCTATGATTCTAATTTCTTATCTCCCAAATAGAACACAGGTGAGGACATACTCACAGCTGGTGTTACTGGCACTACAACAATGTTATGACTTTTTCACTATAACAGTTTTTTGCAATATTTTGTTTGCTGTTTTCACTGTAGTAGTTGACTGAGATTAGAATTTCACTGAGACAACTCCAATGCTGCCAAGGTTTGCTTTTCTGAATGCCAGCACTGAAATCAAAATTAGCAGAATTCATTCCTATTGTTCTGTCTCAGCATTTAGGAGCAGTTAAACTGGCACTGTGCAATCCTCTTCCCATGCTTACTCTGTACAAAAAATATCTAAGCTTATTTAGTGTAAATACTACTAGTCTAATCTAATTTTTGATATTTGCAGCTTCTCTAATTGTGCCTTTTTTTCTTAGATCATTAATAAGCGAAAAAATAAAAAGAAAATTGATAGCTCTAGGAGAAAGCTGATCCAACAGAGAGCTTTGAAAATTAAATAATAGGTTCATCAGGTATTCACTGGAGCAAGGGCTCCCCTAACAAGCTGTCATAATGACTAACCACGAGACAGAAAGGGCTCTTTTCTCTCAGCGCTGAGCAGGAGATGGGGCATGGTGACACCCGTTAACCTAGATGACTGTAAAACTATCATTCTTGTCTTAGATAACGCACCCTTGTTATCTTTGCCAGGACACAGTAAAAAAAATAAAAAATAAAAAAAAATAAAAAAAAAAAAAGGAAAATTCCTGTGATATGCTGCTACCCTGCAGAAGCTAAAAAAGGCATTGGAAAAGGACAGTCTCCTAGCCTGAGTAGAGATAGGCACCAAAAGAGCAATCAGCTCCACACTGTTAGGACTCAGAGATACAAATAAAAGATTGCACTTAGTATCCTGGTTCCCCAGTTAACTATAACCCCTTATTGGCAGTTTTGGCATGAAACAGCAGTAAAACTCCAAGAAGTGCAGAACTCTTTGTCCTTTCAGTCTGGCTGAAGGAGCCTCTGCTCTGACAGGTCAGTACGACACGGAACAACTCACCCTCTAGTGGAAAAACTGTAAAGAAAAAACACAACCATCCATACCTTTTCAGAGACCTTTTTAAGTCCTGATCTCCCACTTTTGCCCACCAATCTTAGCTTGTCTTAGATGAGTCTAAGAGCTAAATTTTAAATGGTCTTGAGCTGCGTCAGAAAGTCTTTTCTAAGAAATATCTTCATTAGATACAAAGAGCAACCAGCTAAATTGTTTGTGAGCATTCCAGTTAAAAGGAAAATAAGCCCTTTATCTTTTGAGAATATAGGGACACTTCCAAAGGGAATCACTTCCCATTCCTAGCACAAAGAAAGAATAGCAAGAAACCAGCTTCCCTCCATTATGGCAACCTAGGCAACCTCAGTCTATGGTGTCTCAACAAGCATATTTTTAGGGTTAAAAAAATAGAAAAGCAATAGAACCTGAGTGCAACCAGGACAGATTTGAGTAGAGCTGACAGTCACTTATTAAGACTTGTCTGTTTCCCTTGGGTTCACCCAATGCATGTCATCAAGATATCAATTTTGAGATCCTGCAAGATCCCACATTTTGGTGCAAACGCAAATACATTCATTAGTCTTGAGATAACCTGCTGTATGGGAACTGCTGAGTCACGGCCTGAACCTCTGATTAATCACCTGAGGTGAGCCTTGAGTCAGCCAGAGGAGCACAGGTGAAGGCAATTCCCGTAGACCCATTTAAGAGCTGGCTACCAGAGGGGAAGGATCTCTTCTGGAGATCCCCTCTTTTGGTATCTTCTGGTGAGCTCAACCCAAGGGTAAGCTCTTC
>NW_024884142.1:33668933-33753366 GCF_019232065.1 Centrocercus urophasianus
ATTTAAGAGCTGGCTACCAGAGGGGAAGGATCTCTTCTGGAGATCCCCTCTTTTGGTATCTTCTGGTGAGCTCAACCCAAGGGTAAGCTCTTCCATTTATTCTCTTTTGTGATCGTTGTCTGCTTTGCTTTACTCTCTTGATTATATTGCAATTATAACATCTTGGTTATACAAATTATAACATCTTGGTTATACATTATAACATCTTGGTTATACACCTGCACACGCTCGGTACAAGTTTTTGCTCACAATATTTTTCCTTCTCATGGCATCAGAGTTTGTTTACCCTATGAATGCTTCACAGATAACACTGTATAGAGACTTCCCACAAGTATTAGGCTGCTGCTCTGCTGTGACTGTCCCCAATAGAGTTAGATGCAACCCTGTATATCTCCCTTCCCATCATTTCCAATTTAACCCAAAAATATCTTCAAGCACCAGTCCAAATCGAAATGATTACACAAGAAAACTGTGTAGCAAGTTGTGCACTGGATTCAAATTTGCACCATTGGAGATGCACTTCCAAAGTTCTCTGAGAAGCCCTTTTTCCCAGTGAGAGCATGCCACCCCAGCTGCCTCATCTTTTCTCAGCCTTGACCACAGTTTGATGGACTGCATGCAAAAGCCACAAGAGGGAAGAGATAACATACACAGGCAGCACTGGCATACCTGGGTATGATGGCAAACACCAAAGTATGTGACAATAGAAGGAAAAAATGATGAACTGTCTGTGGGATTTCTATCTCTATAAAGCAGCAGTGACTTGCTAGAATAAATTCTGCTGCCTAAAGCTGAATCAAGATGTGTTTCCAGACTGAAGTACATGGCCTGGTATATCTCCAAGCTCAGGGTACTTTTCCTCTCTGCCTCGTGCTTGCATTGCAGCTGCAGGATGTGGGATGGGGAAATGGACAAATTGAAATATATTCTTAGCACTAAACATGCTTTTCTTGGGTTTGTTATGTTTTGTTGCTTGGTTTGGGAGGGTTGGGTGTTTCTGTTGTTTTTTGTATGGGAGGGAGGGGAGGTGATATTTATTTGTTTGCTGGTGGGTTTTTTTTAGTAAATCTTAAACTATTACTGCTTGCCAGCATTCACTGAAGATGGGAGATTCTGGGGCCTGCTGAAAACAGCTTTGCCAGCTGTGACAGGTGGAGCTAATCAGTGACCAGAACTGCGGACACTAAGTGATTAAAGCATACATTCTTTATTAAGTAGTCTGTGATTAGCTCCTGTCATCCAGATACGTGATGTAGTAGGCAGATTTGGAAGATATAAGCCGTACAGATCCACTCTTTGGGTAGGGAACTTATTTCAGGAGTCAAAGTTCTCAGGAGACCAGACAGCGGGTGGGTTCTTGTTTGTTCTCAGCCATGAGCTCGGGTTTCTCATTCTTCACGTGGAAAGTCTGGGGAAAGCTGTATGCAGGAAGGTGTTGAGCAGCCAGGTTTGAGTTTCCCACCTCTGCGTGGTTCCAAGCATGCACTTGTAAGACACGTGGGTTGAACCCACAGCAGAAGGGCAGGAACCTGTTCTTGAGGGAGACATGTGGGGCTTATTAGTAGGACAGTGTAGACGTCATCTAGAAGAATACAGGAAGAGGCATCACCACTGCAATATTTGTGAGCATTGGGGGGGGAGCACACAAAACATATTGATCCCTTATGGGCAATTTGGGAACATTTAGCTGACGAAGTCCCTCAGGAATGAACCCTGTGAATAATAGTGGGGTTTGGCTAGAAGTTAGGCTCCAAGCTGCTCAGTGCTATTGAGACTAAGATGCTCCCAGGTCCACAGAGAAAAACAAAAACATGAAGGCCTATGAATCTTTGAAAGTATATTCTCCACTTAATTTTATACCGTCTTCCACATTCGACAGTGTTTGAATAGGACTTTTGCAGCTTTTCACAGATAAAAGTAGCTAAATTTCATATCCATTTGTTGGATTTCTTAATGGGATTTGGATATTACCATCTTGTTCTGGTAATTTGTTGGTATATGGAGCATCTGGAGGTTCTTGCATCATGTTATGTTTCAGCTTGTGAAAATATCTATCTTCTGTTAGTATTAAAAGAGTAATCTTACGTTCTCTACACTCCTATTCTCTAAAAATAAAAAAGAAACTGTGAGTGTCCTTTTGGTGGTTGTATCTGCTTGTGACTTTAGTGGGAGTGATCAGTAATCAAATGAACCTGTGAGAAAGAAAGAGGTCTTAAAACGCGTTTCTGAACAATGACATAAGAAGCCAGTAAATCTCTGGAGCCAATTTTAATTCTGAGCACTAAACATTTTTTTCATCAACTCACACATCCTTAAAACTAGAAAAAGCAGTTTGCAGACGACAAGCATACTTCAAGAAGCCAAACTTCACACCTCCAAGCTTTATTTGGATTAAATACTGTTCCGCTAGATAGAAGCAGTGATTCTGCTCATCAGACATACTGCTGCCTCATCAAGAATTGCTATGTTTATTTTGCCAGAGACTGTATCTTCAGAAAGGTAAATGAAGATTCTTAAAAAACATGTATTTTATCTGAATTACTCGACTTAAATCATTTTATCTTACTGGTGTATCTTGTATTGCTGGCCTGTGCAATTAATTGGATAACTTAATTCCTAATCTCAGTTACTTACTACTAAATCTAAAATATAGTTTTTAACATCTCCATTAAATTTCAAACAAAACTTTCTTGATAATTCCATTATGTTTAGGATCCCCTAAAATTTAGTATAGTTTACTACCCTAAATGTTCATAAACTAAGTCCCATGTTTTTCTGCCTTACTGAGAGCTGAAGATAGCTAGTACTTTCAGTTCATAGAGGATTAAAATGTTGTGTACACATCATGCTTCTATCTGAAGAATGCCAGATTAAATATTGTAAAACTGATCATAGTAACTGACATTTTGCTAATCTTCCTGTTTTAAAACACGTAGATGAAATTGAAGTAATTCTGTACATGCTCCATAATGTATGAATAAATTATAAAAATACATAACTAATTTTGACTGCCAAATTTGCACTGCTGCAGACAGCAGCAGCATGCTCCAATAACCCATCTTTCTGGTCAGGTCTATTGCAATATAAATTGGTTACTTTTGTATAGTTTTGGATCAATAAAGTGATTAAAGTCAGCTGGGTTCACTTTTAAACTTTTATTCAGCCAGTAACATCTAATCAACGGTGTTCTGGCTGACAAAATCACTAAAGCTTTTAATAGAGAGAAGTCCCAACTGTAGCATATTTAGCTCTGAATGCCACAATTGGATTCTACAGATGATCTTTTTCTTCATGTCTTGACACACGTAATGCTAATTCTCACTGCTGGAGCAGCATAAATATTTTTTAGCTGGAATGATAATCAAGTCCTTAGCAATTTCTGTATTTGCTATTTAAAATTACTTGAAATACGAAATCAAGTCTGCATTCTGAATGTTGTTTTATTTCCATACACATGCAAGAAGTGTTTTTGTATATGCTGCAAAAATCGTTATCTCAAAGCATTGGTGCAGCTAAAGTTCTATAGATACATTGTAAGGAAATAAATCTTTTTCATATTTTTTCAATAACAGATGAGAGAACATTCTGTCACCTACTGCTGGAATGAGTAATAAATATTTTCATTTACATTAAAAGTACCTCTGCTTAAAAAAAAATTGTCCTGTGTGTAATGTCAAGCAAGACTTGAAAAAAAATTGAAAATATTTCCATATTTTCCATGTATTCTCAATCTGTCATTCCCATTCTTTTGTGCAGTGCTGCTATAATAGAAAATATCCAAGAAGTATTGCATAGATACACTGGATCCATTTGTTTCAAGTACACAAGTAAATGCTGGTATTTCTTTCATTTCTTTGCTAAAAGTCGCATATCCATTGCCGCTTACATCAGAGCCAACATTCACTTAAGATACCAGAAGAGGAAGTGGAAATCCTCTACTGTGAACTAGCTATCCGTTCCAAACTTTTAAAATCATAAGCAGTGTCACTCTGAAAGAGTCCTTACTTATAGTTTAGAGCCTTATTTTTCTGTTTAAATACTTTGCAAACTGCAATTTTACCTGTGTGCCTATTCATCAAACGGAAATAGGGCTTGTGCCTGACCCCCACTAACACACATTAGAAGACTTCTTGACGTGCCAGAACATATGGAGGTCAAACAGTGGCTGCACAGTGCTCAATTTATGGTCTCCTCTTGCATACGTACCCATGTCCTAAAGGAGCTCACGAGTTACACGATGAGGTGAAATAAGCCTTGCTGCTTGCAATTCTGCAGTTATTAAATTATTAATGCTTGGGCTGTGGCTCAGAAGGTTCATTTTCACAGTTCATGAGATTGCTGCATTTGTGAAATTACTCTTTGGTGTGCTACAGTGGCCATAACGGGGTGAAGTTAAAAAGTCATACAAGGCTTCCCCTCGTAAACACTTGTGTGTGGGGATGGGTGTAAGTGTAGTGAAGGGAGGGAGGGAGAGCTGTTCTGTTTCTCCCATACTCACATCTGTCTGCAAGGTGTGTAATTCCTCAGGGCGGAAGACCTGAGCCTGGCGATTGGTAAAAACTAAAGAAGCCACCCTAAGAGCAAGGAAAAAAATAGCTAGCAAGAAAACAGATGGTTGTACATGTGGGGCTTCTCCCAGAAGTCCTACTTAAGTCTTCTTTGTTTTGTTTTCACAGCAAAATGGAAAAATGTGAATGCATACAGAAAAAGCCACGGATTTATTTTCTGATTTTGGTCACAGTATTCTTATATAAATGAAAAACTTACAGATCTGGAAACAATCTTACTGTCACATAGCTAATTTCAAAAAAAGGAATATAGACTGTAAAATGAGCATGCAATTTCCCACAAATGCTTCTGTGTGCTCCAATAGTAAGATCTTATGGGAACTCTATTTACATGTGAGAGATTCTGTGGTTATCTAGTGGTACAAATTTCTGGGGGTAAAATAAAAATCACAACTTCTGAGCATAGACAGCAGTCACAGGGTAATACTCCGTGTGGATCAAAGTGTGACATGGAGCTTATAAATCAGTTCAGGAATAAAAGTAATAGTAATAATAATTAGCACTGATTTGCGGGGGAAAAAAAACAGCCCAGTCTTCTTTCATTGGTATGTAACTGTTTGACTTACTAAGCACAAGCTACATAGTATGCATGGATTAGGACAACTACTTAAATAATGTATTAGTCCTATATTGGTTTGTCCATCTTCAGCCCAATATCCTTGCACTGACTGACATACAGCAAACACAGCATGCGACAACTGCACTGAGCTGGGGGAAGAGAGCAAGAAGTGAGTGTAAAGCTGACATGATTAATAGAGTTGCCACAATTTGTTTACCAGAATGACTTTGATGAACATGCACTTTTTCAAGACTGTTAGTTCACTGCCATTTCTCTTTTGATTCACAGTAAGGGTAAAATCAGGCCATCAAACTGTCTGGAAAAAATCCTGCCAGAAGCTGGCTGAAACAACTGAAGGTATCACAGGAATGTTCAGATTCTTAGTGGTGACTGCACATTGTCTTTGTGTAATCTTTGTATGCATGAATACAGGCTGATGTGGATGATGTGGGATGCCTTTCTCTATGATATTCCATGTACATTCACAAATAATGTTTCTATTTGATAAAAATTACATAGACACAAATCAGTTATTTGAAAAAATAGAAACTGCCATTTCCCAGTCATTAAAAATGTTAACGATCACATAAGTTTGAACAAGAGAAATCAGTCTCAGGAATCCTACATAGAGGCTGTACAATTCTAAACTAAGTTATATCCACTTATAGCTGTACTATTGCCTTTCTTGAAGTGAACGACTAGTTGAATTTAACATATTTACAGCTTTCAGCAATGGCAGAAAATTCTGCTTCTGTAGGGCGTTTCTCCTGTTTACTTACAGAGAACACCTCAAGTTCCCGAATAATTTGAAAAGGAGATGGTTGATTTCCCACAGAATCAAGCTTCTTTTTCAGACAAAAATTGAACCAAAAATTACATCTCAGCTTCTCTCAAGATCACACTGTTAGAGAACCTCTGTTCTTTGCTTGTGCGTAGCTGTCCTGTATCTACTGCTCTCTGCAACAAACTCTGATCTCACCATCACCTCTCCATTTGGACACAACTGATCTTACAGGAGATCTTTACATATAGTTCAGCTTACAAATGAAACCACACATACTAGATATACAGATAAAACAGCCAGCTCCATAGAGAGATTTGTTCTTTCTATCTGAATGAAAAACTATTGTTCCAAGAACACTTCTCCTGATCCTTTCATTACATTGTACTATATATGTTGTATTATTTTTATTTATTTATTTGTTTGTTCGTTTGTTTGTTTGTTTTAACTCCCATGTAACTATACAGTTGTATCAGATCCTCAGGTTTACAAAAGGGGGTAGGAGGGATTGTGTTAAGGGCTCTGTAAGCTGAATTTGTAACCGCATCCACTCCCATTTTCTCAACAGTGGCAGTTGCTTGGGTTTTTCAGTAAATCACTGACTAAGAGAAATGCATCTAAAGGACCAAGGTTTTTCAATTTTCTCGTGTTGGTTTTCCTTCAGTATCTCCCATCAAATCTGTGAAATTCATAGCGATCAAAGTGGCTCTTGTGTGGCCCACAGATGTTTATTGTCTCAGACTATGAATGTAAGAGCACAGAATAAAGCATCTCAACTGGGGAAGTTCTGGCTTCTGTTTCTCTTGATAACACAGTTGTGACTGTGTTCTCAACATTTGTAAATGCTCAAGTGAAGAAAAAATGAAGCAAAAGCCCCTAAACTGTTAAAATAGAAAATAGACAAAATCTGAATCAGTTGTGTTAAAGATCAAAGAGATTAGAAAAATTGTTAGAGACTGAAATTCGCTGTTTACAGCTTCAATCTTATGGCTCTCTGAGGTGTTACATGCACCTGGACCGGCGGAGGTGAACCTTTCTGTCCCTGGATCCTCCCATCCAGGCAAGATAGGCGTGCAACCGGTTCAATGGATTGATTCTTCATAAGAAGTGAGAGTGAAGCTTCATATTAGCTACTAAAAAATAACTCAGGAAATATTTTTAATTTAACACAGTCATTCAGTTGGATTCCAAATTCACATTTTATTTGGAAGATTTTTGATCAACGTGTTCGTCCATTTTGGGGAGACAATTCATTCAGAGATGCATATATTTCACTAAAAAATAAATTAAAACTTTAAGTAAAGGCAAAAACACAAATCACTGCCTAAATAACAGAAATAGCAATAAATAAGTAAATAAGCAATTGAACTAGATATGTTCATAACAAATTATTTTAACATATTAAATGAAGAGACCAGAATATAATACAGTGACAGAGATTATAGTCCATGATAACAAATTGCTCCTCTAATACAGTCTGACAGTCTGACTGATCCAGTAAAGACTGGATATTGTGTTGAGGGACATGGTTTAGTGGGAGCTATTGGTAATAGGTGAACGGTTGGACTGGATGATCTTTTAGGTCGTTTCCAACATTGGTGATTCTGTGATTCTGTGACTTAATTCCAAGTCAAGACATTGTCTCTCTAGCAGAATTACAGGATTCATTTTCTAATCATTAATTAGAATTAATCAATTCTAATTATTCACTTTTGGTAGCAAATTAGAAATCTGTTCATATATTATAAATGGATAATTATTTGAAGTTTGATTGGGGGAATACATTTGCTTTTCTTTTCAAAGAAAAGTAATTTTGATGTGATCTACTTGCCCTTTTTTTAGTGGTATCATCTTGGAGATCATACTGGAGATACACAAGTAGATTTGTGAATAGAAAAAAGGTATAAGCCTTTTCTCAAACTGTAGTTTAAGAGTGACAGATCATCCTATCAGACTAATATCTATAGTTAGCTAGCTGGTTTCATTTCTTCTGTGCAATGGTACATAAACCATTCTTCTACAGAGTCTTACAAAATGTGTATACAGATTTTTTTCCCATTTAGATGCCCAAAGGCTGCATGTTGCTCATTGAGATGTCAGAGCTTAATCTAGTAAGAAATATATGTTCTGTAAGCTATGAGAAAATACAATCACCACTGCATTTTAAAACCAGTTGTCCACATGTACCAACTATTTCTTCCCAGTTCAAGGTTAACAAACAGAAACTTTAGAGAGCACTTACATGAGATTTGTTGCTGTCTTCCAAATTCAAATACAGTGAATATTTGGGATAAAGGAACAATCTGATAGTAATGGAACTATCATACTACAATCACACTGAATATCTATGCACAAAATATCATCTATTAAAAAAATATATGGAAGGCCTTGGAGAACACTGTACTTTGAGGAATAACTAAACCCTTAAATGAAATAAGCGGAACTTTTTCCAGTATGAATTATGAGAGAAAAAATAATGAGTTGCTAGTCTTTATTCATGCAAATCTTCTTGCCTATTTCATGAAAAATAATCCCTACAAATAACCAGAGTATTTCATATGCACAGAAGCACTGTGAAAATGCAGCAGAACAATATATATAATCCAATGAATTTTTAAAAAATAAAGCTAAAAAATAAGAAAAAACATCAAACCATAATTTAAGTAAATATAAAATAAAAAAAAAATTCTTCAGGTATGAAGAATTTACAAAGTACTGTCTAAAACAAATATATATTACCAGGTTGTGTTATTAATTTTATTTTTAAAATTTTAATTTTTTTTCTCTGCTTTTTAAAGTAAATCATAAATGAGCTCTAAAGATAAGTCAAAAAGCCATATGTAATGAGTCTACAGATACACCAGGAGGAAGCCACTTACCAATACGTGTAATCTCTTCTTCTCAGCGCCTGTATGAAATGCAGTACCTTCCATCATTTAAGTGGATAATCACGTATTTTCTTGTAATAAATGCTGCATTGATATAACATATATCATCTGCAGATGATATAATTCTCATTATTTTGTACTCATTTGTTCTAATAACTTTTACTGTGATATCTAGCTTAAGTTCAGATATTTTCTGTCAGAGATTATACAAGTATTGTCATGAATGTTATGTCATTTGAAACTGTTATACTGAGACTATTCCTATGTTATTTAGTTGGCAGGATAGGGGTTAAGATATGCTTTGTGGTACTGGATGTCGATCCTGCCTGGATTAAAGGTCTGTTACTAGAGAGGCATGAATAAATCATTAGGCATTTTATTCAGCTTTGCAAAAAACTGTTTCTAGTTTTCAGGAATAGTAAATAACTGGATGATATAAAACTGCAAAATAGAAATCTCATTGCTGTAGCTAGTGATCTAATTGTTCTAATATCCCATGTCTTTCAAAAACTTTAGTAACCAATGGTAGAGAAGCCCAAATGAAACACATCTGCAGAACAGAGACAGTGTTACCCACATCCTTCTTCTCTATGAAGCAGAACTATAGTAGCTTTATTGCTTACTAAGTCTTCAAGAAACAGTAAGTCTGAATAACTTCTCCATTTTAATATATCTTTTTTAGAGCAGAGGTCTGAGGTTCAAATCAGGAACCATTTTCAAGCCATAATATTTAAAATTGTAGAGGTGGCTGAGGAACAAAAAAAAAAAAACTTAGAAAATTTTGTTCAGATTGATCAATCCAATTTTGTTTTAATTTTCATGTCTCCACTGGCAGATTTCTCAAGAAAAAATATATATTTTTTGTGTGAATATAAAAATATTCAAAAAATATTTCAGGAAAGAGAAAAAAATTGTCCATTAGTCTTTGGACTTTCTCTGTGACAAAAAGGAATACAGAAATGGTATTATAATAAGAGAACTGAGCGTACAAACCAAGTAGTGTAACTAACAACTCTATCAAATAACTAAGGTAAAGCTCAGTTTTTACATAAGCGTTAGAATGAAATGTATGCTAAGAAATTAATATTCCAACAAATTCAGATTAAACTATTTGCATTTTTTTCCAGTATTGGAGAGAACTTCACCTAGAAATAGCCAAAGTTAATCAAGAAAAACTGTTCCCATAGAAAAGATTAATTGCCTCAGACAGTATTAATAAGCAAAGAAGTGTCTTTGAAGTGGCATCCCTGCACCTGAAACGAAACATTAAGAACAAAGACTTTCTCTCAAAAAGTCATTTAAAAAATGTGTAAGAATCAAAACTTAGATTTGTGTTAGAAGACTGTATGCATTTGTCTTTGTAAGGTCAGTTTTATATGTACAACAGTATTGCAGAAATTATAAATATTTTATTCTGAACTTTCCTAGAAAGTAGCTGCAGTTATCATATACTCTAGTTCAGAGCATATGAGATTATCACCACAGGAACATCATTTTTTCCCTTTCAGTAATTACTGCAATGTATTTGTTATTATGAGTTATAAAAAGAAAAAATAAAATTGTTAATTATGAATGATTAAATTGACCAAAAGCACAACACTCTTTTCTCAAATCTGCCAATAACTCAATTCAGCTAGAGATTCAGTCACTCATAGGAGGACATACTTTGTTTAAAAGAAAGAAAGAAAAAGAATACAGGTGTGACTATTGATTAGACGTAAGTAGGACTGCAGCAGATTCCTTGAAACTCTCCTCATCACCAATTTTTCTCAAACTTATTTTTCTCTCTGTGATCAGCAACCTATATAAATTATCCTCAGAGCTTTCTTCCATCTCTGTGTCCAGTTTGAGTTCATTGGTTGGTGAAAGACTCCACTTTTCTTCAGTAATATTGCAAAAAACAGTTTTTATTTTATGCTATTATTCATCAGGAGATAGGAAAAAATGCTTCTGCAACATTGCATCCTAAGAATTGCAATTCTCATTTGTTTGTGTCACTGATTTCACAAATTCACATCCATCCAGTTTTACTGTGAATAAATGACAAGTCTTTAAAATTCAGAACCAAGGAAATTTGTGAATCTGTGGGAAATTAAATAGAAAATGATATTTCCCTTATTTGTTGACTTTCATATTTGTATAGTACATTTTTTTCAAGTTACAAATATTGTGCAAGGTATGATGTAGATCAGAGTGTCTCAGCTTTTTTCTTATTTCCATTTTTTAAATTTTAACTAAATTTCAAGACAGCAAAAGTCTTGTATTCATCTTCACAGCAGTGCTGTTGTATCTAAATTGTAAGTCGTCTTAGTTTTAAGAATTCTAGTAGCATGATGCATACTTCATACATTACTTCTATTTTCCTCTTGGCCTTTCCACCTTGTTTATAGTTTTGCATAATTTATAAACTGCCCAGGAGGGTGAGATAATTGCCTGGTTAAAGTGGAGAATATTGAGGCAGGGCTTGAGTCTGAAAATCCTTTCTTGGGTAAGCAGTCCTTACTCAAATAGGTATTAGCTAAAGGATTCAATAGGAGAGTTTACATAAATGCTGTTTGTAAGTGTCTGGTCTGGGAGGATACTGAATACCATGTTTGCAGTTTGCCAGTAGAAATAGGTATTGGCTATGTTCTCATTTTCCACTGTTTAAAATAACTGGAAAAAGACTAGTTCATTAGACTATCATGGATTTCTGGCACACACTTAACTTTTTAAGTTACTACAAATTTTAAGATGAGATAAACCCAGTGCTTCCCCAGAGACTTCAGTAGAATTCTACTGTTATTCATGAACAAACTCTCACTCCCATTTTATTAAAAATCTTATTATAATTTACAAGTAATATGTTTTTGTTTTGTTTTGGTTTGGTTTTTTTCAGAAAAGATGGGAACAGAAAGATGCATAACAGAGTTTTACAAATCACTGCAAAGACCCAGGTGTTCAAAATGAAAGAACAGACTGACAAACTACAATAATACCTAGTAATTTTGACGTCTTACATAAATTGGGAAAATATAAATATATATAGAACAGATATTTCTTAAGTTTTCTTAACTCTTACAGGCTTTCATACAATCTTAGAAAAAGACAAGGAAATGTCTAGCAAATTGCAATGTGAATAGGCTAAATTAGCTACATGCCACTTTTTTTTTTTTTTGAGTCAATGGAAAATGTTTCTATTTCATTTCCAAAGGGAAAGGATTAAAGAGGCTTTAATTAGTATTCCATAAACAACTCCAATACTTTCATTAGAGAACAATAAAGAAATGACAAAGAATGTCTATCTTCAGAAGTGACAAAATATTTGGAGAAAATCTGTGGAAGCAGTGGGAACAAAAATAAAAAAGAGCCTAATAGATGAGATATAATCTCTGCAAGAAGGACAAGATGCTCAGAGGACAGGCAAGAGCATAGGTTAGTTGGGGTTGCTGGGACTGACACATCTAATCCAAAAAGTAAACTAACACAGAACCTTTGTATTTCAAAACCATCTTAGGTATCAGACTTTTGTGTGCCTTCTACCTTTTTAGCTTAGAAAAGAAAGTTAAAAAAACCCACAAACCTTTTCATGGAGAGTAAATGGCATACTTTAGACTCTCACTAAATCACAATTCCTTTGCTGTTTGATTAGGAATGCATTTGAGAGTCTGGACATTTTCTTTCAAACTTGTTTGCTTTTTCCCCCTCCTCTTCTCTTTACTCAACATTGTCTGTCTGTGGTGCCTAGATTTCAAAACTCTCTTTACCCTTTAAACTGTTGCTGTCAAAGACTACAATAAAAAGGAGAATCGTTAGAAGAGCATTCTGCCAAGATGCTTCTTCAATATATATAGCCATTATGTATCTTGGCAGATCTATGTGATTAATATCATCATTCTAAGCCAATGAAATTGATCCTGTCATCACCTTTAGAAGAAAAGGCATCCAAAAGAAAAAGTTCATTTCAGGGTCTTACATGGGAGATGAAATAAACTTTTAAATAATCATCATGCAAGCGGCAAATTCTTTTCATGTATATGCTCATCCTAGACGGTTGCCAGCCATATCTTCTACTAGAGGACTTTATCCCTATCTGAATCTAGTATCCCTGGTGCACTTTCATTAGCTGCATTCTCCAGCAGCACAGAGTATTTTCACACAACTGCACACAGCCATATGTTGTTTGTCATTTATCATCCTTGTCTTAAATTCTTCTGCTTCTATAGATACAGTAAAATTCTCAGGCCAAATAAAAACTGTCAGGGAACACCACAAATCAATCTTAAGAGCAGGTAATGAACTAATTTAATTGATCAAAAAACATTTTAAACAACAAAAGCAATAAAGAAATAAACACTGCAGCTTTATCAAACTCCTTTTTGGTTTCTCTATCTCACTTTTTTTTTTTTTTTTTTTTCCTTCTTTCTGCTGACAGTACATAAATGTCCACAGAAACTATATCTTCTTTGGACAAGGGTGATCTTTTTGATAATAACTGGCTGCTTCCTTCCTCTTTCCTTTTTGCTACATGAATGAAAAATTCCTCTGCAAAACTGCATTTTTGACTGAATTGATTGCCTGAACCTTTAATTCTAATGTTTCAATAGATTGGCTCCTGGGGATTATGTATGTGTCTTGTATTTCATAGACTTTTAGTTGTGATAATTTAGGCTTAGATTGCTGATAATGTTAGACCATTAGAGAATATATAGTATGACAGCAGTCATAAAACAGGCATTTGTTACTGCATTGTGTTTTATGTTGGTTAATGTTGTGTCCACAAATGTTTGCAAAACATAAAAGATACCAATATTTTAATGATGCAATAAGACTGAATCAAATAAAATGCCATATCTTTGTGACAAGAAAATTTATTCCAAAACAATGGCACCAGAATTTAAATGAAAAGTTTTATAGAAAAGAGTAGCGTGCTTGTCAGAGTTTTATATACGTGTGTATTTATTGGTGCGCTAAATTGATTATATACAGTAAATGGCATTGCTGCTATCACACCATATTCTGATCATTTCCATATGCTCTCAGCTTTTATTTTGACTTGGCAATTATGAATGTATAATCACAGTTATATGAGTAGGTTACGTTCTGATGGGCGAAAAAGTGATTGAGTAACAAAATAACACAGGAACAGAGGAAAGTTTAGGCACCATTCTGGTCAGTCAGAAAACCAAATTCCTGAATACTTGCAGGATTGAGAATATATGCTGTTTTTCACACACAAAAAAAGGTTCCTGACCTGAATTTTATCCAGAGTCACAGCCAGATATGGAGAATATGGTAACAAATGTGAAGCTGCTCAGATTTGAAATTAGCACAGTGATATTTTGGCAGTGATGTTTTTTGGTTACATCAGCATTTCAAAGATAAAATAAATGAGACAGGTGAGAGATTAAGCTACTTGTGCAGACCAAAGAATTTCACACTTAAATTCTGTCAGATTACTATTAGCAGACTACTAATGGTCTTTACAATGAGTAACACAGCTCTTCTTTTCTAAAATAGATGGATGTAGAAGAATAAACAAAGAACATCTGAATTCCACCATAGAAGAAATTGTGAATCTGTGCTGGATAAAATCATACTCTTAATCTCTTTCTGGCTTTTCCCCTTGTGTTAGCCCTGGGGATGTAGGCCTTCAGCGGGGAGCTCGTTACCTCACCAGGGGGTACCCCACCACAGAGCAGTTCTGAGAGACACTCTGAGCCCCAGCAGGCGCTCTTGCAAACTCAGACATGAAACAGGAGGCAGCAGTACAGAGAGGAGTGCTGGTGAAGAGAAATACATAAAAATTGTTCCCATTTCACAGAAGTTATCCTCAATATTACTCATCCTACAATGCCCTTTACTTCCTCTCTTGCAAGAAGAAATGCTGCAATGAAGTTACATAATTTGAGCCCATGAGGACTCACATGCAGCATTCCATGGGGTGAGTAGGAACCTTCTGCAAGCATAGAAGAGGTTTGAGACACAGTTGTACCAGTGCTGTACCACAGGATCTAAGAAGAAGGGTTGAGAAAGGTGCAGAGAGCAAAATATAAAATGAAGTTAGAAATTCTATGGTTCAATGATTCTAGGAAGTATGAAATGGGGCTGCTTACTTTCTACCTAAATCACTTTTTCCAGATATTTTTTCCTAAGTCAACCTACTTTTGCCTGTTCAAAATATCAGCATTCACCACTTATGCCAGAACTTTAGCCTGTGGTAAAATTGGCTTAGCTGGTTATAAAATAATTGCAAGAATTTTAGAACAATAACTCCTTCAGTATTTGCCATATCTATATATGAAATCACTGTGTTGTATTATCAGCTACAACTCCTCGGAGAATCTTAATTGGATACAGTTTATTGAGGATTTTGCCCAAGGTGATACACCGCCACGTTTTGATCTTCACATGAAAGAATGAATAGCATATTAATGTATACTGTTTATAAAGTGGAACTATTTCTGGTGAGCCCTTTAAAAAAAAAGTTTTATGGACAATTGTCTTTTTTTTTATATTCAGATTGTTTTAAGTGGCAAAAGTGACTGTGATTTCTTTATTTTGCAACATATTTTTCCCAAAACGTTATTGATTGCTATGCACATTGTATTGTGGTTGTAGAAGGTCAACAAGATCACAAGGAAGAGTTTGCTTGGTGCAGTAAGTTTTCAGGCAGCATAGATCACCTGCAAAGGTGTGAACAAACTCCAGAGATTTTGGTGGCTGGTATTTCCTTAAGTCAAAAGTATGCAACAGTGAGAGGGATGTACATGATACATGGAAATCAGATGCTTTAAAGTATTATGAGAATATTATGTCCAATCTGTGGAAGAGTTCAAGGCCAGTTTGAATGGGGCAGCCTCATCTAGCAGGTGGCCTGCCTGTGGCAAGGGGTTGGAACTGGGTGATTTTTAAGGTCTCTTCCAACCTAAGCCATTCTACGACTTTTTGATTCTATGACGTTAAAAACATAGGCAACCAACTTCATACTCAGGTCGCATATGCATAAAGCTGGAAAACAGCACTGTATTTCTAACTAGCATTATCTGAAGAGCAACAGGATTTGGCATAATAAAAAGCAAAAATACCTAAGAAATTCAAATTTTAATTATCACAAAAAAAAAATCTTTTTGTACCAGAATGCATTGTTAACCCATTTTAAATAAAGGGAAGTGAAAATAGAAATTTCTATAAATACAACAAAGGTTTTTGTCTGACCTGGGGATGGGAAGGCACATCCTTGGCTCATGGATTAGTAATAGTAAGTTACTGAAAGAAGAGAGAAAACAAGGTCTTAGACTCTATTTTATGCCTCTGTGCCTCATAAGTGATGGAAATAAGACAAAGCCATGCAAATGATTTTGTATTATAAGCCTCTTATGATTTTAGAAGAAACAGGAATGTTGATAGAATAGAGCCTTGACAGAAGGTTGGTGAGTTCAGCAGTTGGCATGGCTTATATCACATCCTTGAGAAGGATTTTGAGAAGAGAATTCTGCTTTGTCTACTTCAGAGATCCAGAAGTTAACAGAAAATTGCTTTTGCTTTTAATACTACTGTCCATCACAATATAGCAACGAGTATGGAATAAATAGTTCAAGATGAAAAGGTTGCAGATTAAAAATGATTTAAATAGAGCAGATACCACAAAACTATACTGCAGAGCAAGCCAGATCTGACCACAGCCAAATTAAAAAGAAAATTTCATGTTTTTGTTTTTTATTCAAGAGCCTACAGTCTTCACTCACGTAGGTTTGTAACAGCTATTTGCAGGTTGTTTTCCAGTCTGTGGCAGTCTCAAGTGAAAGCTGGTAAACATCTTTTTAAAGCATGTTAAAGGGGGTATATTTTTTCCACTTGCACTAAATTTAACCTCACATAGGGAAATTGTGCAGTATGTAGTAGGGCCCTCAGGTACAGTAAAGTGGTTGGGTAACTGCTAAACCAGCAGCCATCAGGCACCTCCTCCCTTTCTAAGACAACTACAAGGGTAGTTGGCTGGGCTGTCAAACAGCAACAACCCACAAAGGCACAGATACGGCCCCACATATACTTCAAAAAATGTACAGTTTAATTTTAACATCATCCTTTCTTTTCAGCAGCAGTTCTCCTCTTTCCTTGCTTGAAAATGCAGCTGTGGTGTCAACAGGCACTTTATGTAAAAATAAACCATTTGATAAGTGGATGAAGAGGGACACTCTTTGATCAGCAGAATATACAGACGTTCGCTAGTGCAATGGGGCACCAGAGGAATTCCTAAGAAGTAAGTTCCAGCAAGAGTGAATTTGTTGGAAGGCTAATTGTGTGAGAATCTGCCAGGCAGCTAGAAAGAGCTGTAAGATCCCAAACCATATGATCCAAACCAAAGGGGAAAAAAAGAAAAAAAAAGACTTTTGCTTTCAAAAGTATTCCAAAGGCCTAAAAATAGATCGTAGGGAGATGAATCAAATAATAATTTATTCAGAAAACTAACTTGCAGACAGAATACACAATCCTTTGATGTTTGAAAACTATTGAAGAAAGTCAATATATTTCAAAATATTGCTGTTTGAATTTTCTTCCTTCCTTTTCATTTCATTGAAGATTACTGTGCGAGTATACTTTGCTGCTGCTACTATGTTTTCAGACATCAATAAAAGCAGAAGACAAGTCCACAGAATGTAGATAATTTCTGTGTGCTTGAAAAAGTAACAATAAATACTGCTCCAGCAGAATACACACATGGTTGAACAATCATGTTTAGGACTCTGGGATAAGATTATATTATGTTCAATATCTGGGCAACATTTAGTTCTTTTAAGTCACTATTTTTCCTTTTTTTATTGTCTCCAATTAATAAGTTACTTAGTGCAATTCTGGAGAAAAACAGCACACAATATTTTATTCTGTTCATCCTACTTGTGATGAAATATGAAAACGTTAAAAGGTATTCCTTTGTATCAGCTCCTCCTATTTGTGGAGGCAAACTCTACTTAGCAGATTTAAATAGTATGATCTATATTTTCTATAATAATTTGAAAATAGACTCTTGGACAGACCAGTTGTACTTACTGACACAAACCTGGTAACTGACAGAATGCTTCAGTCCCACGTTGTTATAATTCCTGATAATTTCCTTTTGCATTTTAGGACTTGAATTGTCAAGTTGATTTAGCCAACCAAGCAGAAAAATAATTTAGTGAGCTGTTTTCCCCTCTTAAATTTTTGAATATATTTTCTGCCTGTAATAAGAATACAAACAGTTTATCAATAGGTAACTTTCTGGGGAAATTCCCAGTTGCTGGTTTTGGAGATTAACAACAATTACTGAGGATTCCAGAGTTCATGAGATGGCAAATCCAACACCTGCAGAACGATAACAGAGGAACCCAGCACTGTTTCAGAAACACCAGTGGTATCTCAGTCACAGCTAGATAAATATCACGTGACAAGAAGTGATAACAAACATACTACCATAACTGGGAAGATCTCCATTTGCAAAGATTAAGGAGGAAAACACAAGGAAATGCAGTTAAACAAAGAGCCTAAATGATACTTCTACTTTACACAGGTTGTAGAAAAATCAATAGAAAAATACAAAGAATGAACTCAGTGTGTTGGGATCCTTACAAAGATAACTCAGGGCAAATGCAAGCAAGCTGTTAAATCAGAGCTATGCTGGTGGTTGCTGAAGTGCTATCAGGAGGATTTAAGCTCTGCTTTGAGTTGGCTTTCAAAAGCATGCAGTTTAGTTTATAGAAATTGTGTGTGTTGCAGTGGAACATACCAGCTTCTATTAGCTGGTGATAAAATGCAAGGCACACATGGAGCTGTTCAGGTAGAACTGGTGGATTCATACAACTGAAAATGACATCACACCCTGCCCCTAATTCCATAACCAAATACTGAAATAAAATGCTTCCACTGATGAATTGAGCTGCCTTAGCTCTTCAGAAACCAGTCTCTACATTAACACTATCATTTCTTTTTCATTGATTTGTCCCACATTTTATGTTATTGATATATTAAATTCAAATTATTCTTCTGGTGCTTATTTGAAAACAATACTATCATAATATATAATGAAAATTATATATTATCATAACATATAATGAAAAACAAAAATATCTTTCTTAATTTGTTGGGTTACACGACTAGAAAAATTAATGACTGCCAAAATTTTAAAGTCCTTGAAGTATAACTTCATGGACTTCATGAGTATAACTTCATTTTTTTTTTTACCGAGTTCTCGTCTGTGTTTGGCTTTTACATTATTTTAAGGCTTAATTATATGTCTTACCCAAAAATAGTTCCAGCTTAGGGGTCATAGTTCTTTCTAACATTACTGGATGAAATGTTATGGTTCATTCGTTACACATAATGAAAATATCTAGAGATGGGACATCCTTCTTAAAATAATGGAATTTTATTTTAGACTGTATACAACTAAAATAGGAAAAAAAAGCAACAGCTGCTGTTTTATTTTGCTTAACAAATATAAACCTCTAAATCTATTGACCGCATAAAACTACATTCATTTATTTGAGACAACACAATGTTTTATGAATTATTACACTTGTTAACACATGAGAAACCTGGAAGGTCTTTGAGACATTTCCTGTTTTGTTCCAAACATCAGGTTTTTGAATGAAGACTCTTCCACAGCTACAGCCTCTGGCATATCACACAGTAGACTGACAGGAGAATGCTTCCTTCTCACCTATGTTCAACTGAACAAACATGGAATTTTCTACCTGTCTCTAACATGAATAAAGTGTTCTCTCCTCATAGTGCTACTGCCTGCCTGGGCTTCATCCTTTGCACAGAACTGAATACATGTTTTCAGCATTTCCTATTGTCCCTTTACAGACAAAGGATGCACAATACAGGCCAAGTAAAGACTGCTGTATACTTGTTCTAGCAGATGAGACATCAGGAAGTTTTTGTTTTTGATTTTTTTTTTAAGTGTTTTATTAACACTTTTCAAACTACTTAGAGCTGCTTGATATCAACCGTAACACTTGGGACTGTTTACTGACAGAGAGGATTCATTAAAAAGCTTTAGATCACAGAATGGCCAGGACTGGACTGGACCCCAAGGATTCTGAATCTCCAAACCCCCTGCCACAGGCAGGGCCACTAACCTCCACATTTAATACTAGACCAGGCTACCCAGGGCCCCATCCATTCTGGCCTTGAACACCTTTAGGGATGGGGCATCCACAACCTCTCTGGGCAGATCATTTTCTTATAAAAGTTCTCAGTTGTGTGAGTTAACTAAGTACTAAATGCCTACTCACTAATTAGGTCAAGGCAGGGAAAATATTGTGTACTGTTCCACTAGCCTGATGTTTGCTTTATAAACTTTCTGAAGCTTATCATTAAAAAAGGCTTCGGTGTCACTGAGATGCTAACAGTTAACAGTGCCAAGAGATGATGGGATAAACAACATATTGAAGCATTTTTATTGTCTTATTGATGAAGCTGTTTTGTTCTATTTTCTTATGTGTTCACACATACTGTGTCCTAATCCTCTGATGCCCATTGCCCCCTAAATCGTTGAAGTACTCAGAAATTTTATGACCGGTCTTCCGGCAGGAAGTTGTACACGAACTGAACTTCAGGCATGTGAACCATCCCATTGAAGTTTCGCATTTCAAGTTCATACCCATGTGTCTGTAGGATGATAGTATCTCAGCATCTTCATGCTTCTCAATTAAAGGCTGGTAATTGGAGCCAGCTTCCAGTAGTATGGGCAACATTTCCTTCTGCAGCACTGAGGTCTCAGGATAGGAGCTCCTGTAATAAAAAGAGATAAAAAGGATAGCCCAGGGGAAGTCAGATTTACTGTTTCTGGATGGGCCTATCTCACGTAGCTCAAATCCCAGTGGCCTTACCAGGACTATAGCTTGTGCAAAGTGACGGCAGTGGGCTCTTCTTCTCAGCTTATCTTACTGCAGCAGTAACTACTAATTGTTCCTGTACCCGGAGCTGGCTACAGTCACCATCATTCTTGGCACTGCCATAGTCCAGAAACATAAGTAAGGAGACCAGAGATAAACTGACACCAATGCACAACAAAAAGATCCCGGGTATACCAAACCTCTCAGTGAAGAAACTCATTTCTCCCTTTTGTTCTGGAGCCAAAGAGTACTTGACATCTTTGAGGCCTTTTGAGAGTCTAGTCTTCATGGCCTTTTTCACATATCTGAAGTATAACCACTGGCTTATTTTCATCTCAAAGCAAAACTGAAAATCTATCAGAAGGGAAAACCAATGAAGAAAAAGTAGATGAAAACTCCTGACTACTTGGAAGACGAAATCAGAAAAGTTCCAGGTATTTATGATAAATGAGCTGTTCAAACTATAAGCTATCTCTATGAAGGGAAATGTCTTTGCTCCATTCTCTGTAGTGAGGACATTTGGACTGCATTAAACCACAGAGTGGGAGGGGATTTCAGAAAATTTTCCCTGCCAAAATTGCATGTAAGGCAGTTTAAAAAAAAAAAAAAAAAAAAAAGTCTGATTGTTATAAAGCTTAATGTTATGATGTTTTCAATTAGTTTAAAAGCTTTTTTTATTGATCATTTTTATTATGGTTGTTCAGTAATTTTGTAACTCTTATTTGGAATAAGTCACAGTTTATTTAAAGCATCTTGAACTACATTGCTTTTTTAAGTGTTATCAAGCACAAGTACTGTGCTGGGTCAGTCTATACACTTTTAAGTTCTAGCATTTTTAAATTACTATTTCAGTGTAAATTTTATGTTTGGTTTTTTTTTCATCCATTGGCCATATTTTGTGAGATCTTGTGTAAGGCTTAGCTTCAGTTTATTTGAGGGTGCTATCCTTGTTCATTTGCATTTAAATATTTCACTTCTGGTTAAACATTTTTTGTACTGCCTTGAGCCTAGTTTCTGCATGTTTTCTTTATTTTTCCTATTAAAGATTTTAAAATTCTGAAAACCAGCTGGTGTGCCAAGAAGTTTAGTGCTGTTTGAATGATATCCATGCCACATAAACTTTTAATACACAAGCACAACAGATGAGTTGCAATGGAATACCTATGCTGAAGATCAGCCACAGCTGAAGATTTATATTAATTGAATATAAAATGCTATAACATAATTACCCTAAGTACTTTAAGCTATTAAATATAAGTAACTTGATCTATTTCTAAACTAATTATAAGCTGCAGGGAATGTGAAGGGGAGGGAGGAGGATGTGAAGGAAAACTGGAGAAAGAGAAAGGAAATGGAGAAAAGAATAAATTAAAGATCAAGTGATTTGTATGAAGGGAAACATAACTAGAAAATTACCTGTGAGAACATGAGAGATTGTCTGCTAATTTTCAAATAATAATGGATGTAAATACAATTGTAAATTTTTCTATGTGATACATTTAAGAAAATGAAAGAAACACTTAAAGAATTACCGTAGTGATTAGGGATATCTGTGCTTCACAAAGAAATAGGAAGAGGTAATAAATAGAAGAATGGAATATTTCATTCCTAAAGCTAACACCATATTCTTTTTTCCCTTCTGTCACAAAAATCCTCTCTCTTCTTAACCAGTCCCGAACTCTGACTGACATGTTCCACAGCTATAAAAAAGGACCACACTGTAAGAGAACTGCATCACTAAACAACCTCAGCGTGCATCTGATGTTGTTATGTTGTCCTTAATCAATCCAGAAGAGAGACAACACCAGGAGCCTGAGATCAGTTTACAGTGGTGTCCAATAATTTAGTAGTTATTCAGGTGCATGTCTTTTCCTCTATAAAATCCTTCTTTTCCTTTCTCTCTCTCCTTTTTTTTTTTTTTTTTTTTTTTTTTCTCCTTCCCTTTTTCCCCTTTTCCATAAACCTATCTGATGTTGGCTTCTTGATGCTATTTGTGTTTACAATGTTTTGACAGATGGTGGGCTCAGGGCATATTGCCCTTTCCACACAGAATGCAGGGGGAAAAAAAAAAAAAAAAGAAAAAAAGAAAAAAGCTTTGGATAGCCTTTCTGAACAAACAGGCTTAGCTCAAGTCATTAGAAGTGTAACAACAACAACAACAACAAAAAAAAAAAAAAAAAAAAAAAAAAGGAGAAATAGGACTGTGACTGGAAATGAGGGCCAACCATAAGTTTGTTTTACACTTTAAACTTTTTTAAACTTTAAAAAAGGCAGTTTTACTATGAATCTGTTTCTGAAATTCAGCATAGGAGCAGAAAGGAGACAAAACTGAAGTGAGAACGGATGAACTGCTTAATGCACATTATCTGGCATCATTCCAATAATGTGAAAATCTTGCAATAAAACAAGATATTTGATAACGTAAAAACTCAAATAAGGGACTTAAAACATTTGTGCAGTCCTTGCCACAACTCAGTAATTCTTTGTGTGTGGCATAAGTAGAATAATAATAACAGCAATTTAAAAACGTGGAAATGTAATTCCACAAGAATTGGCTTAAAAATACAAGTTTCCAAAATTGGAAGATAAAGGTTTAAGCAGCACTCAGCTTGGAGAAAGAAAGCTAAGCTTTTAAATTCAGACACTCCTCATTTCTGATTAAATTCTTTAGCACTCTGATTTCCTTTCCCAGAATATGAAATCAGATCACAGAAAGGGGAAAAGGAAAAAAAAGATCCCAGAGAGGAGACCATTACTGACAGAAGCCATGTGTCATTAATTCAGTTATAAATTATTAGCTGAAAGCAGCCTCTCAGCATTTGTATTTGATGAACAAAAATTGATTGCTTCAAGGGCATTTCAATCCTTTTGATGTTACCATCTTTTAGTCCACCACAAATCTGAATCCTTAACAGAATGATTATAGCATTATAGTAATCCTAAGAGCCAATACTAAAGGATTTGGAAGAGCAACTGAGATCAATAGTTTGAAAAAAGCATGTCTTTTTGAGTTGACAGAGCTGTCTAGCCTGATAGTGAACCTGAAAAAAATAAGCGGGAACTAAGTACACAAGCAATCTGCAGACTGAGCTAAACTGTGATGATGAGCCATTTTTCTGAATTGCTGTATACACCAAGAAGCTCCAAATATTTCCATGGGATTTAAGCAAAACTAATGGCAACCAAGAGATATTTTACTAACAATAAAAAAGAAGTTTCTGAAATAAGTTTGAGAGTGTTTTCAGAGCTTTGTGAACTATTCTGGAGGTTGGGACATTCTGTGAGGTCAACATTTGTGTTTTGCATAGACTTTGAGATTATTTGAACTGGGATTTGAGGCAACATTGTCTTAATGATTGTCTTCCTTTTAGTTGCTTTGAAATCTAGAATTCGGGCCATATTCCAACATAGAGATGAAAGTTCAGTCCTCTCAGCAATTGAATTGTGAGATAGAGAGTAGACTGAAGGACCATGCATTCTTACTGTATAATCTCCACCAAATTTTAAAACTGCTTTAAGTATGGAAGAAAGAGGCAATATTTGTGCAAAGTTCAGGTTGTGCCAGGTTGTAAGTAAAGTTTCCCTAGGACAACAAGTGAGAAAAATTAGCTGAAAGCTAATGCCCTCTTCAACAGCTCAAGGATTAGCATAAAATTATAGTTTGAAGGAAGAAAAAGAATAGCATTGCAACAGTAGGGTATTGTTAAGGATCACTGGAATGGAGAGAGGGAAGAAAGAGAAGAAAAAAGCCCTTACGCCAAGACACTGCAAACTGGTATAATGTTTAGCAGATATTTAACAATTCTTTTGGTGTGCTAAACAACAGATTAACTTCATAGCACTCAAGTGAAAATTCAGACAAATTCAGATGCAACACATCTGGAGAGCATCCCATGGCAAATGGTGAATGGCTAAGTAATCTATTTCAATGGCAAGACATGTAGTGATAATTTATTGTTTGTAACAAGGGCTGTGAGCCTACCATTAATTCTAATGCAAAAACTTCTAAAAATTATCTATAGGATAAATGCAGGACTTCCAACAATAACATTTCTGCAGTGAGACTTATGTCATTGTTACATTCTATTGTTAAAAGTTAAAGACATGAAAGTCTTTTTCAAAAGTGTGTTTTTCAATGCTGTACAATCTTGCATATGAAGATTGGTGAAAAAAGTGCAGCACGTACCTTTTACGTTACCGCAGATGATTTTCTTTATGGGCCATAGCTTTTTAGCTTGGTTCATGTTTTCACGTTTCTTACATCTGAAAGAGTGGCACAAATTAAATGCACATTAGAGACACGATTTCAGAACATTGTGTTGAAGCAGGTTTAACCCATTATTTTGAAGCTGTGCATGATAACATGTGATCTTTAAGCTTAACCTTTATCTCAAGCTATTTAAAATGTTTTGTAGCTGTTCTTGTCTAAACGAATAAAGAGAATGATAAGCAGGAACTGGCATAAATAATAGCTGCTTAAAACGGGTAGAGAAATTGATAGCCTTACAAATGGTAGCCACCTGTATGGGGAAACTAAAGAGTGAGCATTCAGTAGAGAAGAATGGCTGGAAATCTGGCAGCAAATTATAGAAATGGAAAGGGTAGAGAGAATTCTTTTTACAATGCTCTGCTAATCATGCAGTGCCACATTCGAGCTGTGAATTTAGATTAAGTATCATTGGTGGTCTGCTGATTTTATCCAGGCAACATACTCCTTCAGTGAGTTACAAGAGTTCATCAAGCTGGCTTGTCTGATGAATACATCAGACTTCATTTTCCCTTTTTATGGGAACGTGAATTGGACTGTGGTCTATATCCTTCTACAACATCACACACTCTCTCTAACAGAACCAGATATTATAAGCATGAAAGAGGACAAGACTCTACTTTTGTCATGGTAAGATCTCATGGAAAAGCCTGCAAGCACTGATGAACTTTTAACAGAGGCTGACAGAGGTAAATGTAATTAGCAGTATACAACTAACCTATGAAAGGCAAGGATACAAGTCACAGCAGCAGATGAGCAAAAGAAAAGGAGACAATAGCTTAACTGTTGTAAATACATCATAGAATGATATGCACGTAGGTCTTGTAGGCAAACTGGAAAAAAAAAAAAAAAAGATGACTTTGTGAGGCCTGAGACAAAAATCTGAGAAAGTGCTTCCAGTAGGGAGAGACAAAAATCCAATGCTGTATCTTATGCCACACTAGTTTCTGGAAGATATCCCACTTACGAGGAAAATTTTCCGAAAATCTGTAGATCATCTTCCACCTGTGACTCACAATCACACAAACAAAGGCATCTTCTGCAACACAACCAGGGCTTTGAATGATGCAGAACTTCTTTCATTGGCTGCACGTCACAGGTCACAAAATTCTCATCATCCTCAAAGCAGATATTTTTTCTCTTAGCCCATAAAATTTTCTTGTGTTATGAAATTTATTAAAAGAAACTAGCACGAAGCTACTGTAGAACTGCTTATCCTAAGCAGTTTTTTATTTCTATCTAGCATCAACCAGAACAGGTAGAAAACATCTGTTACTAGGTTTACCCTAATGCTTAGGAAAAAATGTAGCATAGAACCATTACAGAAAAAATTCTACGCCTCTCCTTTTTAAGATCTGACACATTCATCTCATTCTATAATTCTGTAAGAAACTTGTGGACATATTTCTATAGATTACTGCTGGGCTGGATTTGAAATTTGCATGTACCTGTCTCAAATTATTGATATGGCTCTTCGCAGTTGCTTGGTCAAATATATATTCTGTAACAAGATTAGCATTTTAGCCAAAGTTGCTTTACTGCAAAATATAAAAATAGCAAAGCAATTTATATCCTTTCTATCTATCTACATGATTTTTCCTCTTTGTACAGAGGGTAGATTCCAAAGGTCTTAATAACACTGGTGGTAGTTTATACATATTTGTTCTACAACTGAATGAAAATAAACAACGAATAAGGAAATGTCATTGCAAATATATATTTTTAAAAGTTGTAGTAAATTAAAAAAAAATCATTAAGAAACTAGTTAGAGCTTGCACAGATGCATTGTAGATACACAATATCTGATTTTACAGCTATGGACCCTTAAAAAGATTTCATCTGGAAAGAACCTCAAGAGGTTATTTGATCCAAACCTGCCACTCTTTACACAAGGCAAGACTGTCTGTTATCAAGACCGGATTGATTGTGTCATCACCATAAATAACTCATTTGGGTTATGCTCTTCATCTGTGATAAGAAAAGGCTCAGATACCTTGTAGGTGAACTGTCAACTATTGCTTCTTCTAGCATCTAAAGGATTTTACTCCCTCAGGGTTTAAGAAGCATTCTCATTCTTGAAGTTGCACCATCAACTTCTCAGTCCTTTATAGCTCACTATAGCACTCTTCCTATGTTACAAGCTTTTACTTGTTCCTTACTTGCACACATAATGAGAGCACAAAACTTACTCTTGTTGCATTCAACAGCAATCAGATAACTGCTCACCTATGGATGAGGTTTGCTGGATAATACTAAGCATCTACTTTGCACAGGTATTTTACAGATGTTATTTGTACAGTGGTTTATTTATGAGGATTGTTAGACAAAAGACATCAGGTTTGTCTTTAAAAAATTAAACAGAATTGTAAAATTTTAATTCAACAGCAGTTAAAGCTGCATAACATGGGCTCCCAAAAGAGAATAATCTCATTTTAAGAACTATATATCAGATCTCCTGAAGGCTTCCCATTTTCTATCGGTGAATTCAAAGATAATCACAAATATATATTCGGTATGAGAAGGATGCTCTGCATAGTAGATACAGTGATTGAATTTGCCTTTTCAATTATTGTAATCCCACTTGTGGATTATAAACATTTATGATTAACAAATGCAAAAATCTTTCTCATCCTCTACTGATGATGTTTGGAATCAGTTATTAAACCCCAAAGGCATGAATTTGTAATTCTTTCTATTCAGTGTTATTTCACTGCAATTATTCAGGCTGGTTGTTCAAGATATTTATATCTGAATGCATTTAGTCCACACCTGCAGGAGTACCACTAGCATCTTCCTGACATTCTAATGCACTTTTAATAATCACTCAACGTAGTCTCTGCTTGAACCAGTTGTTCTGCCTATGCTAACCAGGAATTTCTCACAGAATGCAGTATCAGTTTACTTAAGATGTACTACTACATTTAACTTGTTAACTAAAAAAAAACAACAAACAAGAACAAGCATGCATTAGTTCTACAAAAATGTAGCACAAGTGCCACAAAATTGAAGCAAGAAATTAATTTAGTGGTGGAACAAACTTATCTATTCTGACGACTTCCAATTGAGAATAACCTCCCTTATTTTATTGATAAAACTAAAGAATCTTCCTGTCTTTTGATTATGAATTCCTTTGTGATGTGTAACTTGACTCTGCTTCTTCTATCTTGCAAGTTTTAACTGTTCTTTCTATACTTCATTAATTCTAGAATGTCATTTTCTTTGTTTAATAATCCTTTCCAGTGTTCTCTTACTTAAACTTTAAAATTCTATAACATTTCTCACATTTTGTCCTTATTTTGAAGACAGGTATTTTTTCAACCAGGATAAGAACATAACTTTCAACTTTGCATAGAATTCCAAGGACAATAAGATCTGGATCCCTTGACTTAAAGTAAATGCAAGCCTTGTCTGTATTCTGCCCTTTTATTTTCCTAGTCCAAATGATACAACTGATTAAATTCACTTAATTTAGTAAGTTCAATAAGGTTTCTAAGTTAAACAAGTAGAATTCAGAAGGTACTAGATATAAAGTTACTTAACCAATTTTAATTCAAAATCTTTCTGCATACACATTATGAGAGGGTCCTTATGAACCACATTATTACTTCATTCAGCATACAAGATGGATAGTATTTACTGGATACATAGTCAATCACAATCATTAATTTTAACCTATTGTTCATGTGAGTGCTCCCATCATTTGTTGGTGTTCACCATCTAAACCTTTCACTGAGTGAAGTCAAATTTCCCTGCAACTTTATTACTTCATTGTGCTCATCACCTAACTTACTGTGGATATCCACACTTTCAGTAATATGCCACAATTCCTTAGTAGTTCAGATTCTGATATCTTAAATTGAATCTACCCATAAACTGTTTAAGAAAGAAGTTATTTGTAATCAAACATACTAAGTGGGTTTAACTGATTGTCTATGGATTTGCTCACAGGAATTCTTTTATAAGGACATGCCAAGCATAGGTTTTCTAAGATAGTATTTAGCTCCTTCAATTAAAAAGGCAGTGATCCTACATGATTCTCTAGATTTTTTTTTTTACTTATTCTGCAAACATGAAGTTTAGTTTCTGTGGCCAGCTCCAGGAGCAAACTGGGTGTAAAATGGACTTAAAGCCAGATAGAAAAAAAGAGTGTTAATTATTGGAACAGGTGATTTTCAATTATTTATTTGGCCATGAAAATATTCCATCTTATGGAATATTTCCAGGTACCCAGTTTGAGGTTTCCACTGGGTAATGGAGTACCCAGGAGTTAGCTGTCACTCTAGTGAAGTGGAAAGTCCCATATGGTTCTATTCCATTGTTTTTAAGCAATGAACATCAGCTTATTCTAGCATGAAAGAATTAGAAATAATTAATTTACTTGTCCAAGATTTACTCTAAGTTGTACAGAGTTATGAGTTATGCAGGAATTTTCAGCAAGCCTAACCTCACTTATTTTTAAGTGGTAGAATCTGCAAATTTCCAATTGTAATGTTTCCAACAAATCGTGCTATTGTGAGGACTAAGTTAATAGTACTTGTCAACAGTATAGAAGGACAAAACAATGTGACCAAGTACTCCCAGAGGGAGAATAACAGTGACGTGTGATATACCAAGGCATAAGACAGCCCTGCAACTCCTAAGGCAGCTGGGGAATGATACCTATACAGACAGGATGACAACAGTTGGCACTGGGGAAACTGAAACTGTGGAGCAACAGAAACATGGAGAGATGAAGAATCTGCAAAAGTAAAGGCCAGCAATTGTTATGCTTTGTTCCAAAGCGCAGTTGGCAAAACTACACAGAGTAAAGATGTTGTGTCCAATTTGGCCTCACTTGCCCTTAACTAACCGCTGCCTTTAACTAACTTTGATGTGGAATAGTCTGAAATACAGCACAGGTTCCCTGCTTTGTAAAAGACATATCTTTATATCTTGTATCAAAAGCAAGGGAGAGTGATTTCTTGACAAGACATATAAAACATAAGCAGACATCTCAATGAAGCATTACAAAACTCAGAACAAAACCATATGCCCACCAAGCTTCTATGTTAATTGATGGCACTATTATTCTCTCCACAGGACAAAAAAGAATTTTTTGAATTTTCTTGTATTTTCTTATTAGTGTTTCCCTTTCCCTTGGGGGGAAGTGGGACTAAGACGATTCTATCTAGATTCTATCTAGATATCTGGAAAAGAAGATCCACATGTCAACTTTTATATATGCTTGAGATCATTCATTACTGACCAGTATAATGAAGTCATCAGCTATTTTGCATTTATGCTTGGATTCTAGTCTATCCAATTTTATTTCTATTTCAAGTATTGTCTCAGTAGAAAACTATGAAGATCTGATAAGAATTGAGCCAAATAAAGCTAGCCAATTCCACATAACACTAGGACAGCATACTGCAGTTTATTTCATTGGAAATTATGGCTCAGTCCCACAAATGGGAAGTGGTCGGGGAAAGATGTCATCACATAAATACAAGATCTTAGAAATACTGACCATGGACTATGAGAAAATTTGCTGTATAAAGCATAATAATGTACCGGAGGACACTTTAAAAAAAGTTTAAATGCAACAAAGAAACTCCAGTCAGAACAATAAAAAAAGGACCTCCTTAGACTTTCAATCTCTTATCTGTTACTTGGCACATGCCATGGGATATGGACTTCTTGCCACACCATTCATGAGGTTAAAATTCACTTCATGCTTACTCCACAGAGGAAGCACCCTTACAAGTTGCCTGTAGGGAACATCCATGTGACTGGCCCCCTTTCTCACTTTACGTAGTGCAAACACATCCCAAGATTTGCTCCCCAGGCTTGTGGCCAAGATAATTCTTTCAAAGCCCTACAGCCAGCTGATTTCAGCATTCTCTTTGTTTGTTGGGGCTCTCAGAGAGATGGAGGAGTAAGAATATGAAGACAGAACCTGGGTCTCCTGTTTTCTGAGTATTGTTTTAATCTATTTATGGGAGCTCAGAACTAATAGATCTCAAAGAACTATGTCTCATTAAAGAAGGTTTTCAAAGCACACTACTCAAAATAATTACAAAATTCAGCAAATCATCAAGAATACATCATACAGCAAGATAATAAAAACACACAAAATAAAATTGTTTTTTAGAAAAAATACATAGAAAATAAGAATAATTGAGAAGTTATTACAAGTTTTAGATGTTAGAAAACACTAACAGGTGGCCAGTCTGTTAGGGATAAATCTTGCCTAAGCCTTAGATGTTAAGCTGCAAAGAAATCGAGGTCTCATTGCATTTGCAGATGGGAACCTTGGCATGAATATCAGTTCAATGACAGATGAAAGCTGCCTCATGGCAGAGTCATCTTTTATTACCTACTCACCAACATTAAGCAGCACTTGTATAAATAAGGCAAACGAATGCACTTAAAGTCTCTGGGTGCACTAGATCTAACTTTTGATGCTTGCACTTCCTTGTTACCTAAATGAGTCTGTTATTATTCTGTGGTCAATTTCAGCTTTGTGACTTTGAAGAATTCAGTGACTACATCTTTGACTCTTGTTCCTTGAAATCTGTTTCTCACCCAAGATTGTCTGGAGGCCTTCACTTATAAATTTTAGACCTTTAGTATTCTAGGTGTACTCTTCCAGTTTATTCCTGGAACTAGTCTTTTTACTCTATAAGCAATATTCCCAACCTTAGTCCTGGAACTACTAAAAGATTTAGAGCTGAAAAAAAATAATAATAATAATAATCCAGGAGATTTAGTTAATCTAGTTCCATATTTTCAACTCTAACTACTTAAAGTTATCTTTTATCTGTGTTATGCAAAAGGAATGTAATTTGAGATAATTCACTTTGGCGAACAAAGAATATTTTTCCACAATATTTTGCTTTATCCACCCTACTGAAAAGAGAATAAACATTAGCACCCAACCCTGAGAACTGCTAGTATTTGCATCTACAAAAACCCTGCATACTAGGTGCTTCAAAACAGGGAATATTGGCAGATGTCCTTTAGGAAGGTAGAAGAAGCTGACAAAATCTGGGAACTGATGTCTCCATCAAAGGGTGTGAATAAACAAGTAAACAAGCTAGTGGACTCAAAAGAAATGTTTGCCAAAAATCTTCAGAGAGAACAAACACTGATGATGTATTCCCATTGATAGTATTAGTATTCTTACAAGAGAAGCAACCTTATTTACATTGCATTGAATATTTTGAAATTTTGCTTTCAAAGTTGTATCCTTTTGAATCAAACAAGGCCAGAATTCATTGTGGATGGAATCCTGACTTTCATTTTTTCCCCAGTGCTTTCCAACTATTCTAGTCAAAGAAGAATATCTTTCCTTATTTCTGATGACAATAAGTCAAACGAGATTGCATTAGATATAGTAACAACTTTATCATCAGCTACTTGTTTAAGTCACCAGGACGCAAATGCTTCTTGTAAGATCATCCTACACAATTATACTAGTAGTGAATGTGCTGCACTTTACTAAAAAAGTGGAAAGAGAAATCATTTTCCTGGATACTGTTATTTTAGAACCATACTTTAAAATTATTTAATTTGTTAAAAAAAAAAAAAAAAACAAAAAAAAAAAAACAGGGGTGCCCAGAAATGAACTGTACAAAATTAATATAAATTTAACAAAGTGTTCCTTCCATACGTTTGGTTTGAAACTCATTATTTATTACAAAAGTAGAAGTAGAACTAAGTAGTAAAAGGGAAACCTGGCCTTCCTTGAATGTACTAAAAGAGTAATTTAAGTTACAAAAGTAAAGTCACTTTTGAATTGAATATGGCTTAACATAAATAGCATAAAACAAACAGACAGAACTCTTGCCTTGATGCCCAGGGGTTTCAGAGAAGCATGAAGTTAAGCTTTTGACAAACCTAAAATATCTAGACAATTTATAAAACATAAATAGAATTTTAGACAACATTAAGGCTGTAATTGTATCTCTAGTTATGATCAACTTGCACTGAGTTGTCTCATTGCCCTTTTAAGAAAAATAAAAATCTGTTGTTATGATTTAATAAGAAACTATTCTTTCATACTAACATATTTTTAGGAAGTTTTTGTCACAGAGAAAAACTTAACTTTTCATTAGATCTGAAAGCAATTTATGTTCCTCAAACAATCTTTTTAATTCCTTCAAAGGAATTATCTACATAAGAAACTCATTGAAATTCAAGGCTCTGCCAGCTAATTCTGTTCAGCCCAAATTCATTAACTCCCCCCCAGATAATTTTTTTTTCGTCTCACATAAAACCTAAATGCACCTGTCGGTATCACAGAGATGGTGAAAGGAAGTATGTCAGTTTGTGGGTGCAGTAAGAGGCTTCATCCTGAAGCAGACAGGTGCAGAACCATGCACTTTAGCATCACTGCTCCCCTAATAGCACTGCTGATGGTGTCAACCTCTGTCCAAGGTGCTTGCTCCTTGCACCACTGCCACCTCTCCTCCCTGGCACTGTAGCTCTAGGTCTTTGCACAGTCAACCAGATTAAGGACCAGATCCAGGATAATATAGCACTAGAAGGCTGGCCAATCAGAGCACTGGTCTGCTTACCCTCTGGGGAGCTGACAGGTGCTTATCATTATTCTTAATAACATCAGCCTTGTGACTGGTTGAGGATGCAAATGATCAAGACACAAAGGGGAAAACCCCTTCCTAATTAGATTAATTGCTGACATTTGAGATAGGAGCATTTGAGATAAGAGCAAAGGTGAAAAAAATAACCTTGTTTTTCATTTTGTTTATGAAAAAATTCTGCTAATCCTAATTTCTTCATTGAGGTCATTACCAAGTGATAAGAACAAAACAAATTTTAAGAAAAAAGTGCAGTTCCAATTTAGATTTTCCACTCCCTTGCATGTGAGGAGCTTTTTGAATTGAAACTAAAAATCTCCAATAGCACAAGGAGATAAAAGCCAGACACAAATCATGGTATGAATAAATTTTCAACATTTTTTTTTTTTTTACAAGTATAGACACAACATGTGAAAAATTATCTTGAGATGTAAAATAATAATTGGTCTACATAAAAACACAGTGATAAGAAACAGATGTTCAATCAATGAACCAATCTTGAAGCATTCTATACAAAAATTATATTGTCAATTTAAAAATTTAAATTTTTGCTTTTCTTTAAGTTCTGAGGGCTCTAGAATATTTGAGGAAGGATAAGTTGTTTTCAGAAGTCCTTTATCAGATTATCCACTGCTTAATATTTAGGCTGTTCTTAAGAGAATAAACTATAAAAAGTAGCTGTGGAGCCATGGTGAGGTTTATGGCCTTATTCAAAAGGCTGGACTAGATCATTACTTGGTCCATAGCCTTACAAGGGGGAAAAAAAAATGTGTTAGAATCTCAGCCAAGCTGTTGGAATTCCCTTTTCAAACAGATGAGTTTAATACCCATGCACTGATTCTCAAAACTATTATTCCTTACTTCAAGGACACAGGGAAATTTGAAACAAATGTAGAAACAATAATTACAGAAACTATCTACTAGCCAGCTGGAAAGGAAATGTGAAGCACTCCTATATGCAGAACATGCTGCTACTACTTCTTTTCCCAAAATTAAAAGGAAAGCCAATAGAAAGCATATTAGCAAAGCCAAACCTTCATTACCAAGTCCATAAGTGACAACATGTCTGAAAGGAAAACAGATCTTGGCAAGGGGGCTGACATAAGACCATTTTGAGTATTATTACTTAAAATATTTAATGCAAAATAAACAAAAGAAAAAAAGGGTTTATTACAAGCTTCAGTTTGTATGTGTAGCCCTTTTTCTGGCTATCTACACCTATGAAATTCCTGAAAACTAGTTTAAAAGGATTGCAGTACTTTGGACTGGAAATGTGAAATATTATTAATAGACTAGTTTCCATAACAAAGATTTAATGGATGTTCAAGATCAATTACATATACAGTATGGGCTTCTTTTTTTTATTAGCTACTGTACAGAAGAAGCTAGAGAGGGACATTTCATCTTTTCTGTTTACCTAAATGGAACTTCCTCTTATGCATGTCAGAAAATGACACCATACATTTTAGAAAACACCTTGCAACATGCAAGATCTTCCATCAGCATCATATTCTGAGTATGGCAGTTAGAGATCTGGTGTAATTCAACCAAAGAAATGCAGAAGTTTGCGCTGATATTTAGAAATACGATACTTACCTCACTTATGCTGACATATTTGTTTTGATAGGAAAACTGTAGGGGAGGGAGGCTCTTTAATGGTTATAAACTAGAGTTAATTAATTTAGGAGCACGAGCAAAGTGCCCCAAGCTAAGCTACTCTGCAAACACCGATCTCAGCCCACAGGAAAAATAATAATAATAATAAAAATGTCATTCAAAGCAACTCACATCCATAGACAGGATGTCCTTTGTAACTAGCCTTTAACATTGCCAATCTGAGTGTTTGGTTCAGGGATCCTCTCTTGTAAGGTCTACTGTACAACTGCAATAGTTTATCAGAGATGATAAATCACTTCAAAAGATGTTGATTTTTTTTAACTCAAGAAGGAAGCAAAAAAGCAAACATTGCACTCTGCAAATTGGGTTCTGCAAGAAATTCTTGTGCTTTGAAACCCAAGGAATGTGTTCCATTTCAAAAACAGGAAATGTATACTTTGTTCTGGGCTTGAGTCTGAGGACCACAGAACTTAAAGGTGCTAAGAACATTCTACGCTAAGAGCTGTCAAGGGAGAATGTTCTAGTTACAATACAGCTTTTGGAGAAAATCAGGCTAGTTCTGTCCTGCATTTTCTTTACACATTAAGCACTTAAAAGGGGGTTTCCTCTTGCTTTCTACCAGTGAGAATTTTTTTCAGAAGTGACACCAGGCCATCACACCACATGGTGTGGAGAATCGGTTTGGGGAGTGTGAATGCTGCTGTTGCCAGCAGTCCATGGTGCTGATGGAGAGATTTATATTTGAATATGGACAGTGTCCTCAGCCTGCAGCTGGAATGGATTATTTCCAACATTTTTTGAAAGGTCACTTGGTGCATTTCTGTGTCAGCATTGTCAAGGATTTATGGACAGCAAGAAAAGGTCAATAATGCACACAGAACGGCCTGCCAAAATGAGTTGTGATCTACTAGTGGGTTGTTGTTCTACAAAGTTCTACTAAACTAGAGTTAACGTATAGAAAAATCACGTGTTATTTTACCATGCTGTGTGGCAATTGCTCAGCAAAGCTCCGGTCTCCCACAGAGCTATGAAGAAAAAAGGTGATATTAAAAGTCACAGTAGGGAAAGATTTAGCGTACATCATCTTCATAGTCTATTTTTTTCTCCTGTGCTTCTCCATGCTAATGTAAGATTCACTGGATTTTCATGGTTGTCCAGGGTACACATACTAAACTGAGCTAATCAGGTATATTTGTCATTTTATGTTTTTGTACTTTGGGATGCTTAACTGTGCAATATTTTCATTTAGAAAGAGGATGCCACCTATCTTTCAGCACATTAAAAAAAGTGTTATGGGTTGCCATCATGAGATTTTTTTTTAAAACTCAGTACATCCCATTTTACAACAGTAACTGACAATGGCTGCACATGAGAAACAGTGCACAGATAACCTTCCCACCATACAGATTGCATCCAGACCATCAAATATATTAGCAATTGACTGACCTACCCTTCATTTATTTGGACCCATTTAGCTTTTGGCTCACAGTCAGAATCTACAGCTCTAGTAAGTACAGAAGAGGAGGATCTTCAGAGTCATCTGTCAACACCCAGAGTAACCCACAGAGCACAGACCCAGAACAGCAACATTCATGAGACATTGCTATTGCTGCCATGCTAGTGGTAGCACCATTCTCACAAGTGCTGTAAAAAAAAAAAAAAAAAAAAAAAAAGGAAACATCAGCCCCCAAAGCAAAGACATGTGATGAGCACATAGCTACTCCCAACACACGGTCCCTTCATGTCTTGGCACAACTACCTCCTCCTAAGTTGTCATTTCCCCCTGTGAGTAGAGACAAAACCCAGATTCCTCTGTAACCCAGCCAAAAGATCCCATGGAAAACAACCAAGTATTGTTCTTTGTAGAATCCTTCACTCTTTCTTCAGGCATTTGACTGTCTTCCTCTTCAGACTTTTCCTGCTTCTCCCCACACCATCATGAAGAGCGCTCTGCCCTTTTCTTCAAAGTAACAAGCTGATTTCAGCATCCTTATAATGTTTTGTGTCAGACGAAGACCTCTCCCTTGGTCTGCTTCTATTTTATTCTGTTACTACATAGATAACAGAAATACACCAAAACAGAAATACTAATAGAATCACTGAATAGCTTATTTTGGAAGGAACCTTAAAGATCGTCTAAGCATAGGCAGCCTGATCTAGTGAGTGTCAACCCTTCCCATGGCAGGGGGTTGGAACTGGATGATCTTTAATGTCTTAAGATTAAAGATGGGTTTTTTCATTCCATATCCTCAATGACTTATTTTTACCCATTTTTATATTCTACAGACTTATCAAGGAAGTGAAAATAAACTCTGGATGAGCAACGAGAAATATCCCACTTTGCTTTCATACTTCAGTTATCATCTGTACTGTCCCTCTAGCATATTACAAATGCCCCTCGAAATATTACAAACCACCTTGAAAAAGTCACAAAGTGAATATGCACTATATACCAAAAACAGACAGCCATGATTTCTTTAGATTTTGAGACAGTAAGTCTGAGTCTAGAGTGAGCATTTCTGTCTCAGAAGTGACTGAAGACATTGTTTTGAACGGTCAGAAAAGAAATCACCTGGGTCATGCTGTTCACTATGTCCAATTAGGTATGTTTTACCTAACATTAGCGTATAATCAGTGAATATTAAGATGTTATAATTACAAAATAAACAAGAGAGTTGGGCAAAGCAGATTATAATAACCCAAAGAGAATAGATAGGATGCTTACCCATATCCCGGGCTCACATATAAAACTCCAGCAGAGAGGATCTCTAGAAGAAATCCTTCCCCACTGGCAGTCAGCTCTTAAATGGCTCTAGGAGAGATGGAGCCAGGCTCCAGCCCTTCCAGCAGCACAGGTGAATTGCCTTCACCTATGCTACTGTGGTTGACTCATTGCTCGTCTCAGGTGATCAATCAGAGGTTCAGGCCATGATTCAGCAGTTCCCATACACTTACAAGTACAGTAAGGAGACTCACTGTGGTATTGCTGTGGTTGTGCATCAAGCAACAGCAAAACAAAGAAAATAACCATAGAGGAAACAGTTTACTTTAAATCTCAACATAGTACTTCATTTTTAGTTCTTGTTCATCACTGGGATTCATTCCACTTTTAATGAAACAGAATTTCTCAGTCATATCTCCACATTACATTTCCATTTTTCATTAAAGTTGAGCCAGAAAAGCACTTAAGCACATGCTTAAAACTTCAAAATACATTCTGAATGTATTGCCTAATTCCAGTGGTATTTTTGTTCGCTGGGGGTCTTCACAAGTTCAGACTAATACTAGAAATTGGCTTTGATTTAGATAAAAGCATTCTTGTCCTAAATGAGGTCAAATACAATGAGGCCAAAATGCGAAACCTTCACATATGCTGGAGAAGACAGACACTATCATTCTTCCCTACACTCATGCAATTAAAACGTTGACCGGTTAGAAACAATATGAAGAAAAATAACTGTATCCTCTAGATTTCAAGCTGCAGACAGCTGTCTCACTTGCTGGGCAATGGGCAAAGACAAATCAGATGTTACCACCAAGGGCAATAACTACTTTCAGCAGGGTAAGTTTGCTTTCCAAAATAAGCCTATTAGACCCTGAAATAGGCAGTCTAGCAGTCCTCTTATCCATTTTCTTAGAACAGCTCTGAGTCTATATTGTCATTACTGGCTTTCTTTAACCAAAGAATGAGCATTCTAAACTGCAGGATGCCCTATGCCTTGACACAAAACTGCAGGATTTTCCAAGCATTTCACAAAACACTGATCCAATTCTTAATCCAGTTTCAAAATAGTATTTTCTTCAGTAGTCTTTATAGGAAAACAGGAGCAGTCTATTTTAATACAAAGTAACTCAGACCTTTAAAGGGATTCAAGCTGCTCTTTATGTCTTCCAGAAAGCCCTGCTCTGAATCACATGCTCCCTCGTCTGCTCCTTATTCTCACCTATTCTCCTTCTTTCACCTGGGGAGTTAGGTAATGTCTGGCTCAAATACAGTAGGGCCTCCTCCTCTTTTAAAGGGCCATCCTATTCTAGAACAACATTGTTTATGGATTCCATATGGTCTATCATTAGTGTTATCCTAGATTCTCTGTCTCTCACTTTCCTCTTGTGCAATAAAAGAGATGAAGTAATACACTGTAAAAGAATGTGTTTGCAAGATAGAATGGACATCTGCCTCTCTCCTTTGGAGACTGCTGTGAGAATACAGTTGCTACCTATTTTGCCAATTTGACCCCAACATGTCGAGGGCCTCTCTAGAGCAATTGTGCATGAACACATCAAACTGTTCATGAGCAATAGCTTCGCATCTGAGATGGCCATTGATTTTAGGTTTTTGTACTGTTACTGGCACACTATGTCTTAAAGCTCAGCCAATTATTGCATTGCAACAAAAGATATTAAGCACCTTATACGGAAGCTGTGACCTGATCTTTCTGGAACTGCTTTTTTGTTTTTTTTTTCCCCCATTCTTCCTGTGTGCCAGCAAGTCCTGCACATGTGGGCAGGGCAAGGAATAAGTCATGTTTCTGCTTATAGAATTGAAGACAAAATTTTCATACATCTATAAGGAAAATAAAATAAAATAAATAATAAATAAAATAAATAATAAACTCAACCACCTAACTTGCTTCAGATCTGTCTTTCACTGCTTAAAAATTAGTAAGAATAATTTCATACTTAAAATCACCTGCTATTTATGACAACTTTACAACATATTAAGAATCAGTGACTGCAGTAGATATAATTTAATTGTTGAAAAAGTTAATTTTGCTGTTTCTTTTGTTTTTACACCACCTTATATCAGGAATTTCTTTGTTTGATTTTCTTCACTCAGTTTGCTGTAATAACATGCAGAGGTGGATGGCTTTTGATTATAATGGAGGCAGCCTCCCATCTACGCTGGTGCAACTAAGAATTGGGAACAAGGGCTGCAAAACTGGTCTTTAACTTGTTCCTTTTCAATCTTAACAGTATTTGGAAGTCTGTTCATTTGTTTCATTTTGTCATCTTCTAGTTGTAAGGTCATTGTTAAAAAAATGGACAGTATGTCATCATCACAAAGGAAGTTATGTATAAAATATAAATAATTATAGAATCGTGGTTTGGAAAGGTTTGGGTTTGGAAGGGATCTTTGGCATCACCTAGTTCCAAGCCCCCTGCTATAGGCAGGGACATCTCCCACTAGATCAAATTGCTCAAAGCCTTATCCAGCCTGGCCTTGAATGTCTCCAGGGTGGGGGCATTCACAGTGTCTTAGGGCAACCTATTCCAGAGTCTTAACACCCACAAAGTAAAGAATTTCTGCCTAATATCTAGTCTAAACCTATCTTCTTCCAGTTTAAAGCCAGTTCCCCTCATCTTGTTGTTACCTGCACTAATAAAAAGTCCCTCTCCAGCTTTCCTGTAGGTCCTCTTCAGATACTGCCTTGTGGTCCCCCTGGTTCCTTTTCTTTTGCAGGCCAAAGAGTCCCAGCTCTCTCAGCCTATCCTTATAGGGGAGGTGACTTAAACCCTCTAATCATATCTGTGGCTCTCCTCTGGGCCTTCTCCAACATCTCAATGTCCTTCTCATGTTATGGGGTTCAGAATTAGACACAGTATTCCAGGTGGAGTCTCACAAGAGCGGAGTAGAGGGGCAGAATCACTTCTTTTGACTTACTGGTCATGCTTCTCTTGATGCAACGACCCAGGATATGGTTGGCCTTCTGGACTGCTAGCACACACTGCTGAATAATGTTGAGTCTTTCATGAACCAGCATTCTTAAATTCTTCTCCTCAGGGATGCTCTCAAGCCATCCTCTGCACAGCCTGTATTTGTGCTTGAGATTTTCCCAACTCAGGTGCAGGACCCTGAATCACAGAATGGCCTGGGTTGGAAGGGACCTCAAGGATCATGAATCTCCAACCCCCTGTCACAGGCAGGGCCACCAACCTCCACAGCTAATACTAGACCAGGCAGCCCAGGGCCCCATCCAGTCTGGCCTTGAACACCACTAGGGATGGGACATCTGCAACCTCTCTGGGCAGCCTGTTCCACCATCTCACCACTCTCTCTCTAAAGAACTTCCTCCTGACATCCAACTGAAATCTTCCCTCCCTCAACTTAAAACCACTTCCCCTTGTCCTGCTGTTATCTACCCTTTTCAGAGAGTTGACTCCCCTCCTGTTTATATGTTCCCTTTAGGTACTGAAAGGCTGCAATTAGGTCCCCTGCGGCCTTCTTTTCTCCAGGCTGAACAAGCCCAGCTCCCTCAGCCTGTCCTCATAGGGGAAGTGCTCCAGTCTTCTGATCATCTTTGTGGCTCTCCTCTGGACCCTCTCCAACAGCTCCCTGTCTTTTTTGTATTCAGGCTCCAGACCTGGACACGGTACTCCATATGGGGCCTTACAAGAGCAGAGTAGACAGGAACAATCATCTCCCTGTCTCTGCTGCCCACCCCTCTTCTGATGGAGCCCAGGATATCATTTGCTTTCCAAGCTGCAAGAGCACACTGCTGGCTCATGTTAAGTTTTTCATCCATCAGGACACCCAGGTTCTTCTCTGCAGGGCTGCCATCAAGGTCTGCTCCTTCCAATCTGTATAGATACCTGGGATTTCTCTGGCCCAAGTGCAAAATCTTGCAAAATTTTCAAAAGTTATCATTAACGCATTCCAGAAATCTCTTTTATTGCTGTAGCTCTGTTTTGTCCTTCCAACAGACATCAAGGTAGTTGAAGTTCTCCATGAGGACCATATTCAGTGAACAAGAAGCTGTTTCTGTCTCTTTATAAAGGGCCTTATCCACTCAGTCTTCCTGATGGGGTAGCCTGCAGCAGACCCTCCCTATGATATCTCCCTCCCCTACCTTCTCTTTAAGCCAATCCATAAGCTTTCTGTCAGCTCCTCATCCATCCACAGGTGCAGCTCTATGGACTCCAGCTGATTGCTAATGTAGAGGTCAACACAGTCTCCCTTTTCCCTGCCTGTCTTTCATGAAGAGTTTATACCCATCTACTCCTACATTCCATACACGAGAGCCATCCTACAATGTTCCACCAGCCATGAGAGACATCCCATCACCTCTCAATAATCCAAAGCATCTATCTCTCTGGATTATTTGAGAATAGCCTTTTATTAATAAAGAGATAAACAATATGCCTTAACAGAACCTGCAGCATAGGCTCTGACTGAAAGAGAAATTATTATTTATCTTCTCTTTATTTCATAAGTAATCAGACTTGAATGCTGGTCTCCTTTTGCTACTTCCCAGACATGAAACAAAGATGATAAAAATGCTGAATCTGTTATTTCTTCCTTTCTGAAGACCTGGTGTTTCACTTGTTGCTCAGAGAAACACAATTGGTAGAGTCAGTGAAATATTTTGGGAGTGAAGCATGGAGTGGTGTGTACAGGTGTTACAGCACTAAAATTACTTATCCCGTGCAAGAGATAGCCAATCAGCCAATACAAATAGACAAAAGCATACAAAGTACCAGCAAGCCCACTAAATCTTTCTTTTTAAAGTTAAAGGAAGACAGGTATCTGCCTTGCTTCCAACTTCACTTCATGATCTTGTGTCTATCCTTCTACACACAGTCTTCAGCTAGAAATATACTTATTTTGTAATTCTTCATGCCACATTTTTAATTACAAGGTCCATTTATTTTCCCTCTGACTTTTGAAATCTTACAATCTGTATTTAACTACAGGGTCAGAAAAAAAAATCATAAATTAAAATCCATGCAATACATGGCAGAACCATCAAGCTGCTTCAAACTAGCCAACACAGTGACAAATACGGCAGCCAAAGAACCCATACCCATTCTGCAAGAGTTGGAGGTGCAAAAGAGGCAAAGCAGGAAGCCCTTAAGCCCTAAAGAAAAAGCACAAGAGCTGTATGTAGAATACAGTGCATTGGAATAAACACTGAAGATCTTAACTCAGACACACTCACATAATCATTGCAAAACTTTGGGTCACCTCAGGTGCTTGTTATTATTTTGATATTATTGTCTCTGACAGAAGTGAATGCAAAATGTTTGAAAACCCACGTGTATAATGTACATACACTGAAATATAGCTGAACATCTATGCTTGCAAGGATCTGCTCATCATTACTTTGGGACTGATTTTTGGACACTCCTTTATACACGGCTTCATTTAAGCTAGATACTGGTAAGCATCTCTTTTCTCTAGTGTACACAGTGCAGTGTAATTTATAGTATCATGCAGATGTTGGATCATTTGAATCTCCATTCTGTTGCACATAATTTATATTGTCTGTGGCAAATAAAATGATAAGTACAAACCATATTGAATTCATCACTGTGAATTTGCATGCTTTCTCCTTGTTCTTCTTCACCTCACGGTATTTGTGCTTGCTCTTTTTTGGTAGTAACGCCTGATATCACAGTGAATATCCTCTACAGTTTTGTTTAGATATTAAAACTAGATGTTCCATTCAAATTATGTTTCTACATACACTATTACCCCAAACAACACTGAAATAATCTGCTGATCTGAAAGAGTATAGTAAAAGTAAGGGAAGTGATAATAAGGCACATAAAATATTTTCTCTTGTTCGCAGTCCTGACACAGATGATTTCTTTTAAAAAGATGAATCAATTTAAAATTCATATTAATCCTTTTTGTTTGTTTGTTTGTTTGTTTTTGTCTGCAACACTTTTATTTGGATCTTCTTTGAAAACATTTTCACATGAGCTCTGGTACAAGGTAAAGGACAGCTTAGCATATGCACAGAGCCAGATTCTTATCCTTTGGGGTTCTTAGAACAAAAGATCCTCAAAATGTTTCATCATGTTGACAAATTATTCTCTGGCATTTAAAAATGGAAATACAGTAGATATTTATTTATTTTCTAATCACTTTTTCATTACTTTCTGATCAAACATCGGGAAATGTTTAAAGTAATTTCTAATGTTATATGGATATCTGCATTTTGCTACTGTTAGTGAAGCCATTATCTATTCATGCACAGTCTAATAAAATAAATAAACAACTACCGAGACAGAATTCAGTGTTACTGCTTGAAAAAAACGAAAACATTAACAAGATCATAATGAAAAACTTCTTTTGCTAGATTACAGCTTATGAAAAAGTCAGGTGAAGAAATGTCTGTTTAAAGAACAGAAGAAAAGAGAACCTCAAACCTTTTTAAATTCTGATCAGAAAAAAAAAATTGATACAGTATGTTAATCAAACATTATTTATTAATATGCAGGATCTGTGATGCACTAACATGGGAGTTGAGGCAGTTGTTCAAGCAACTGAAGTCTCTACAAATCTCCCTTTCCCAGAAGGATGAGGCCAGGCAGGAGTGTTAAATGTGTGCTCAGCTGCCATCTCCAAGAAGTCTCTAAAGCAAACACCAAAACTCCTTGGTGAAGGCAATTGCAGCCTCAATACTATCAACTGACACTTGTGTGCAGTGACCCTCTCAGGTCTCAGAAATGGTCTTTTCAGATTCCAGGTCTTGTGGTATTGATTTCAATCAACAGCTTTTCCTAAGAGCCCCATTTCAAAACAGTTCTGTCAGAATTTCTGTTGTCTATGCCAAGTTTTATCTCAGGGTTTTCATTCATATTTGATATCACTCAGCTATATAACAGGAGAGTGTTTTCTGTGTGCACTTGTTTCCCTACACGTTTTTTTTTAATTGTGTTTGTTTCAGGAGTAAATCTCCCTGTTTACTTACACTTTCTCTTACCTATTGATGGAGGCATGTAGAGCCTCTTCAAGCATTCTTTTAAAAATGATTTTACATTTTTGTTCATGCTTTAGTGAGAAGAAAGTACTGGCTTCATTAGAGCCAGCATTTTACCCCTTGCCTTTGCACACTGGAGGTAGCCCTCAATAGGCCATCTTATTGTTCCAGGGCCCCTGCTCCCCTTGCATCTACCTCAGCATCAGCAACTGCAGGAGTGCATGGGGTAGAAAGCAAGAAGCCATGCAGCAGGTTGCACCTCACCCCTTGTCTCCACGGCACAGCATAAAGCCTGTGCAGAGAGAGGCAGCAGGCCAAGTCACCTCAGGCGTCTGCACTGCCTAATCCCTGTAGCTCTTGGCATAAATGAGAGCAGTCAAAAGGGTTTTTTGATGGTTAAGAAGGGGGAAAGGGTGGTTTCAGACAGTAAAATGTTTCAACGTTTTTCTTTTTTCTGTTGTGTTTTGTTGTTTCTTTTTTTAAATGAAGAAAGCTATCAGGAAATCCTCAGCAGAAACTGAGAATGGGTTCCTGATGGCTGGATGGATTTTGCCAAAATCCATTTTAAGGTTTACTTTGAGTAAGCTCAAATCAGGTTGCCATATGGAATTACTCCATGCAGCAGCCTGACCCAGAGCAAGGCTGAACAAAGCTTAGATTATTTACTAAACTCCTAAACCACTGGCTGTTTTGCATCTCTCCCACACTGAATCTAATTCCATAAGTAAATAAGCATGCATTAAGTTAAAAAAACACATTAACAAATAGGCCAAATAGTCCTACACAAGGTAGGCTATTGATGATACACAAAGCACAACAAAGCGCAACCGTGGGTCAGCATTCATGCCTCAGACTGTCTCAAAGCTTTCTGGCACCTGCACTTCAGCATGTTTACTGCTGTAGCCAGGAAGATTGATCACAGGAAGCCAAAGCTGTTCAGTTATAAAAATAAGAATCAGCTGTTTTCTATGAGCAGACTGTCAGATAACCAGCCTAATGAAACCGTGGGCATTTCTCTTGAGCTCAAGAAATATTCATGTTGGAGAGGATACTGGAGCCATTCTAATACTTTGCAGTTGTTCTGGAGGTTAAATAGAAAGCGGCACAGAAGAAAGGATCTGCCTTTGTGATTAAAGAAAAGGCAGAAACATAACATCAAAATGCACAGCTTTGCCCTTGACTAAAATAGTCATAACACTAATGCTGTATTTTTCACCTCGCTGATGCATTCCAAATTAAAAACACATAGGATACCTCTCACAGGCATTTGTAAAAAAAAATAAAAAATGCCACAACTGTCTTGCAGAGAACCCAGACAGACGAGACATGGTCCTGCTTTTGTAAAAATAATTCATAACTTGATGAAATGTCTTGTGCCAGAATCAGATATAGGAAGCTTCAAATGAAAAATAGATTTGATTCGTGTAATGACTACATAAGAAGTTTTCAGTTTCAGCCCTCCCTGCCCTGGGCACCAAATGGACATGAAGGTGAAAGGAAAGCAGCAAAAGGCTCAGCACACACAAATACTGCTGTCCTTCTATAGGGCACATTGCCAACCAGGAAAACACTGGCCCTCATGGATAGGATTTTGGCTGGCTTGTACACTCAAACATGGTGCCACCAGTTGCCCCACTGTCAGTGCCCAAGCACACTTTGGTACAAAACTCACCTTGTCTGTCTGCATACAAGCAGGACTCCACTGGACAAGCATTCACTCTGTTATGATGAAAATAGTCCATTGGACCTTCACTCCATTTTCCAGACAAAAAGTGTCAAAGTGCCATTGTGGGAGACAAAGCATAGTGTCACATCTTCTGCTGCCTCCTTCCTTATATTTATCATTTGCAAAAATAATAGTGCAGGAGAAAGGCAGCAGCCTGACCTGCTATACTCTGCTGTACCTCACAGAATCAACCATGCTAATGTAAATAAATGACTTTGAATTGCAGTGAGATGCTCACCACTGTTCCAGACCCTTTGCATTGCTCTCTGCATGCCAGGAGGGCAACCGGTTTATAACCACCTCAAGCTTCAAAGGAGATAAAAGAAGTCACAGAAACATTCCAGTCTGCCCTTTGAAACTGAATTAAATGATCTCTGGTACTGCCCCTCAAGGGAAAAGAGGAAGTGTTGAACTTAAAAAAGAACCTTCAGCTTGCTTTGCTGTTTCATCATGTTTCTCATTTTCGGAAACAAAACAAAGCCAAACATAACTAAAAATAAGCAAATGTAACTCATTTAATAATGTACAAATTTATTTGGTATAATTTCCAGCTTTGGTATAGTTACCAAGCATGTCATACTGATAATACTAGAAATATTGCTGGGAGTGAAATATGGCTGCTATATGAGGTACACTGCCTGATACACTGGGTACCAAATAATGGGGCTGTATCCTGTTGAAAGATTAGAGTAGGCTGATCCTGTTTGGTTTTTATTTGCCACATCCAAGTTTCTGATATCAGATATATTAATATTATTTTAATGTAGACTTTTTTTTTAATTTAATTTATAGATGAAAAAGAGTAACAAATGTTGATAATGATAAAATGGACAAAGCCGATGATGTCTCATGATAATAATAAGGAACAAATGAATAATAATGAGACAAATATTAAGAATGAATATTTAAGTGTTTGTATATAATTTAGTACACATAAAAATGAGATTTTTAAGTTTTTGCTGTTATTTTTCAATTCAGACATAGATCTTCTTGTTTCAGTGTTCATCTTTATTTTCTATTTGTAAACCAAGAGTGACTACATTTTGCACTGCAGCAAAAGTAACATGTACTTTATATGCTGAAGGCATCTATCATCTTTTGTCTGTTGCTTTTCTGAAAAGTTCATCACCTCTATTACCACAACCAATAGCATTCTCATAGCAGAACTAATGCTTGTGAGAAAGAGCTTGCACAGTCCTCAGTGCTGTGTTTACACCAGCTGCATAAAGAAGAGAAAGGGAAGGAACAGTGCCAGTGATGGAAACTGTTGCCAAATAACAATTTTCATCATGAAAAGGGAACTTGATTTTCAAGATCAACAGAGGAAGCTTGCTGGGCAAGCTGGATCACAGGATTTGAGAAGTCATACATCAGGCCAGGGTTTGGGCAGGAGGAAGAAGAGTGAAATGGGGAAGATACTGCCTCAGGGAGCCAAAATGAGAGGACGGTCAGAGAAAGGCCACAACAGACTACAGGCAGAATGAGAGAGTGGCTGCGAGGGTGAGCACTGCTTGATGCTGGTCACACCCAGCTGTCATCATGTATGCATACCATTGCACCTGTCTTCTGACCACACTGGCACATGTGCCCTGAAGACCGCATTTGGGGAGCCAAGATCATTCGATGCAGTGTCTAGAAGCTAGGATTCAGGCAGCCCTGAATTTCTTTCTCATCCTGTTCTACTGATTAAGTGGCTTCCCATCAGATTTTTGGAGATGGTGAAGCATGCAGCAAGCTCCAATAGGGAGCATGCTGTTCAGGGCACTCTCCTTTAGCTCCAGTCAAAAGTCCATGGTGCTTCAGAAAGACAGTACTAGCCTTTGCCTGTGGAACTAGGCAGACTATTAGAACATGCAAATCTTGTGTGCATGCCTAGTGAAATTTCTACTAACATTAACATCCATGAAGAGAGCATGCAGTCTTTTGGGCTTTATGCTGGAGTGGATAGCCCTTTTTAATTCACACAGTCATAGCGTCACTGGGCTGCAGAGCAGCAGGCTATTTGTGACCTCCTGAAAGTCAAAGATGTATCAAATGAAACTGCTGATGCTGAAGCCTCTGATGGCCACCATATGGGGATAGAGGAAGTTCCTGATGGTATCACACACTTTTATTACAATGGCTATGACAGCAGATTTCCTCAATGTGAAGCAATTTGCCAATGAATATCAGAGCTGAGACTGAACAAAGGCTAGTGGGTAATGAGAAAATTTATGCCCTAAAAGAGTGACTGAAGAGCAACTATAGATGTTGATGGACTTTCAACACACAAGTACACACAAGGGAGGGGAGGCAAGGTGGAGGGAAGGAAAGGTGAAAAGGAAAGGGGAAGAGGAAGGGGAAGAGGAAGGGGAAGGGGGAAGGGGAAGGGGAAGGGGAAGGGGAAGGGGAAGGGGAAGGGGAAGGGAAAGGGAAAGGGAAAGGGAAAGGGAAAGGGAAAGGGAAAGGGAAAGGGAAAGGGAAAGGGAAAGGAACACGTGTTTTGCATTGTTTGGGAAAAGCTGATACCATTTCCTGCCTGCACAAAGAATCAAGGCCAAATTCAGGCCAAAGAGAGGGAAGCTGCCTAAACTATCCGATAGGAAATACTTAAAGCATGAAAGCAGTTAAACATCTAACACTACACTGTAAAATACTACCAAATCTGAGGAGCATCTCTGAGAACTGAATGCTTGTGTACTTGCAGTGACACCTGTGACAGTGACACAGTGTGACTTGACACAGTGACAGTACTTGCATCTTCTCTTTTTGAAATTAATTTACCTTAGACTACAAACTGCTTCTTCTATGTACCTCATCCCTATCCCCATTGCTTTTAGTTTTCAACCTGAGTCTTGTGAATAGAAAATATGCGATCAAGTACTTCCTCACCTAGAAAGCTGCTTTCTAACTCAGCTGCAGAACCAGGCTTTCACTGCCCCCTGGCACCATCAATCTCATATTTGCTCACCACCAGGAATGAGTTTCAGTGAGAGAGACTGAAAGGATAGGGAGTGATGGCTCAGAGACCGGCTTAGAAAGCGAACAGCAGATTACGTTACTGTGACTTGATTGAGGTGTACAGATATGTGAAGCCAAGAAGTAGCCAACTAGGGCTTGAATGCAATTTTGTGTAACTTCTCCTCCATTCCTTTGTCACAACACAGCAAACTGAGGCATGGTGGTAGTGTGAGGCTTCAAGTAGCGGAGTAGAGTGTTCAAGGAGGAGACAGTTAGTTAATCTTGATATAGCCCTTGTGAGTTGGCTTTTCCAGACAGAGTAATACCTGAGCAGATTCAGATATCTTTCCTAAATAAGTTAGCAGTATATTATCTGTATTCCTTCGTACCTTCATAAACTGCATTCAAGATTCAAAGTTTACATTAGGACTGACAGGTATAAAAAAAATGACTTTTCCCACACACCCTCCCAAGTCTGAAAAATAGTCTCATTAATTAAAACTAATGCCTGAATATTTATCCTCTATGAGACAATTATTAATTTAAAAATGCAGAAAAACAGACAAAAATTGCATATTGGCAGCTATATTTTAAACCAAAAAAATCTTCACATAATAAATACATCTTATGCACATTAACTTCAAATTTACTTCAGAAAGTTATTTACAATATAAATAATTATAAATGGGAACACTTTGCAAGATATTGTTGACAAAGCTAAATTGTGTTTCCTACATTACATTCCAAAGGAAATCTTCCAATTACAGATGTTATGCTACAATGTCACTAGACCCTATACATTGCAAGGCATGGTATTTAAAATGCTGGCAGTCTGTGTTTTTTTTCCAAAAGTATAACTCATTGGTTTAAAGCAAACATGAAATATTTCAGTATGTCTCAAGTGCTTTTTTTTTTCTTTTTGTTAGATTAGCATATTTTATGCATTGAAATATTTACCTTGGGAAAAAGTTTCAGTGCCTTAAAAGAACATTTCCTAATAGATTTTATTTCCTTTAAATGCAAAAGTGCATATGTTTTAAATGGTGTAAGCAAGACTGTTTCTTGCGTTTCCAAACTTCCCAGTATATTGGCGTCTGGAAAAAAAAAATCACATGCAATTCAAATTGCAATAAATAAACATCTTTAAAAGCTGCATTTTGAATCCTAGAACAACAGGAAATCTTTATAATTCCATATGAGAAGGGAGTTACTGAATCTGATCAGAAGAAAGCTTTGCTTCTGCCTGTATTTGATCTTTCTTTTCAAATGCAGTTTCATAGATGGAGTCATAAATTACCTCTTTTCAGAAAAGGATGCATTCCTAGCAACTTGGAGCCAGATTTATCCACAGGACTCTTGTACAAATATGCTAAATGCCACTGTGAAGTTAACCTCACATAATTTCTTCATTAATAAATGCTCCAAGGAAACGTGAAATGGAGTCACACTAGTGCTCGCATCATTCCAAACAGAAGACTGTATCAGCTTTTAGCCTTCAGAATAACAGCTTGGTAAAAACACTTTGCTAAACACTCAGCTACTCCTCTAGCAGGCTATATCAACATCGTACCATTGGATTACAGAAAAAAATGTGGGTTTTTTTGCTTCAGGTTTGGCTTGGCTTTTTCGTTGTTTTGCTTTGTTTTTGCTTCTCAGTGCATATGGCCAGAATATTTAACCACCAATATTACCTGCATATAAAAGAGGTCCTCTTTCACATTGTGAAGGTGTCTGAAGCTAATCCAGTATACCTACAGAAAAGGTTGTTCATCCGCCATTGATCCTGACAACAGTGCCTGCACTGCCTTTAGCCCCTTAGGTGTTTCAACTAAATTTGCAACTCATGGAAATACCAGAACCTGAATTGTTGGTATTAACTACAGCCACATTAGGACAGACATAGGTAGGTCTCATTGCAAGACATGATTCTGCAGAAGGTCTAAAACTCAAGCATACACCTCAGATTTGTTCCTCAACAGAAAGGCTAACTGGCCTTCACAACACCCAGTCTGGTTTTCTGGAGTGCCTGCTCCTTTTCCGAAAATACTTTTTTTCCCCCCAGTTCACTCAGGATGTTCACATAATTGAACATATGGTAGTTAATATATTTAGGAACATTAATGAATAAATGCTGCAAGTCCAGAAATAAAAATAAGATTCAGATAAAAGTGATTAAGAATGTTAGAAAGAAAAGAGTTTCAGTGTGGCAGTACTGTGTGGATACATCAGCAAAGCCTTATGAATCTTAAGGAAATACATTTGAGCCTCTTCCATGCAGAGATGCGCTTGTTTTCAAAGCACATACAAATAAACTCTATCACAGAACCATAGCCATTACAGCCATCACCTTTCATTGTTTCCATACTCATATTTTGAGATTCAAAACAAACAAACAAAGACACAAACCTGTTGCCAGCTCACAGGAAGTCAACATTTTTGGCCCTTACACATTTTAAGTAGTACCTTACTCCACAGATATTCCCATTACAGTCAATGGGACAAGTTGCTGAGTAAGGTTCGTTTTCTAACTAAAGAATTGTTGTGCAAATTTGTTCACAGTTGCATTCTGGCAGTGTAATTTTAAAGAATAAAATTAGGGAGGTTTTTTCCACTTTAAAAAAGATACACCAAAGTCATAATGCACCATCCACTGATGTCAATAAGAAATTATTTAAGAGAGCTGTCGTCACTTCACGGAGTAGCTACAAAATGTTAATTTGCTGTAAATAGCAAAGCACTTTTATGTTAGAGAAATGACACAGCACATCAATTTTTATTTTTTCTTTTTCAATTCACAACCTACATATCTGCTTTAAAGTGATAACCTTTAGTTAATGTGATAGATTTTATGTATTTGGTACAAAAACTGCATTTTTCAATTTTCTGAAATATTCCATTTGATTTAGAAAAGAAAGGGGGGAAAAAAAGCTATATCTCTAAAGGATACTAATGAAAATTCAAATTAAATAAATACACTGTGGAAAAGGTAAGCTTTATACCATATTTAAAAGTATATGTTATATGAGCTGCAGTGATATTATATGCTATAATTAAGGTTGCAAATTTGCACAAGTAGCATGTAGCATGCAGAGTCTATGTTTACAACATTCAGTGCTTTCTGTCAATTCAGAAGAAATTTCTGGCTATCTAAAGCAGCAGAATAGCAAAGTAGCTAACAAAAGGCATCTACTGAAGTGCTGAGGAGCAACAGCTGCTGAAACTCCAGGAGGGAACTGAGCATCAGCCTATGCCTGTAGCAGAACATAGCTGCAGAAACAGACTCTTCTACCTCTCTACTGATATATCAGGTATCCTAGTTACTACAGTGCATTATGTTGCATTTATCACTGTAGTGGACTGGTACTGTTGAAAATAGGAGAAGTAACAACAGTTTTGAAGTTTTTATTTTGAACTTAAATGGCAATGGGGATTTCTTTTATTGCACAGCACACTGGCTTTTTCCTAGATGAAATTGTACAGATAGAAATATTCTATATTGTGCCTGCCTGCTGTATAAGTCTTCTGTTTTTCCAAAGTGCCTATCAGAATGCCCAAACTATCTTCTCCTGACTACTTGTGGCCATTAGACCATTAGACAAGCTGATCTCAAAAACCCTATTGCCTTCTAATTAAAAGTTTGATAACAAGGGTGCTTGATGACCCTAAAATCCTTTAGTGCTGACAGAATCCCACTCATCTAAACAGAAATTCCTCAGTAATACAAAATAATATTGATAGTTAGACTTCTTTTTTGTATGTATTAGTAAGGATAATACGATACCATGTACCTCTACTCCGCTTTGCAAATTGTATTTTAATACTGTACAAGGAGACTCCAAATACAAGTTCATCCATATTATTCTTATGAACAAGTGAAATAAAGTTTTATCCAGAGCTGGATTTATCAAAAATACTTTGTTGTTACTATGCTTTTGGAAGATATACAATTGTTGGGCTGAAAGAAGTCCATTTTGATCCATTCCTACCTCTGAGTTACGGGTTGTCGGTGTTTTTCTCCCCTTCAATTATTTGCTTTGCTTTTATCTTAAAACAAACAAACAAACAAAAATCTCTAGACCTTCTATTCATTTGGCAGTTAGTCAAATACATTTCTTGCCAAATAATTTTGTTCTCATTTTACTTTGGCTAACATTCAATGCCCTCTCTCATTTCTGTCACTAGTTCAAATAGTTTTAGAGCATTATTTATCTCTCTTCTGTGCAGAGCTTGGTAAACACCAGTGACATTACCCCATACTTTTTTTCCGTTACAAAGATGACAGACCCAGTTTATTTAAAGTTTTTATTAGATCTTTCAGTCTCTTTATCTTTTTGCTGAGCTCTGCTCCACCTTTTCTATTATGGGCTTTAGATAATAAAAAACAGACTGTTGCTCTTCCTTGTGTTCAACGTACATTTCACCAGGAGTGATCACACTGCAGTCAATAGAGATTGCTTATGGAGTAAGGTACTACTCAATTCAAGATTCACAATCTGCCTTGGAGTGATCAGAACTATACACAATATTCCACATTCAGAGAGTTAATTTCCTCTACTTTCAAGTACATCTATACTTACGCGGCTTACAATGTTATTATTTAGCTTTTGCTTCTCATTAATTTTATTTGAAAATAGATATTTTTAACCCACCCATAGCATGCTGCTTTATATTTAGTTCCACTGATGACTCAATCCCATATGTTGAAATTCTTCATGGGTACAAATGAAGCTTGACTTAGTGCTAATCTCATTTTTGTAACCACCTCAAGTCCTCTTACCTTCATTTTGATATAATAAGGAGTGCTGGTCCTGTTCCTGTTGCAGTCAACTTTGAGATGTCTTGTAAATGCCATAAAAAGAAGCACAGGTCTAATATTCTTGCCTACAAATAACTTAGTTTACTTTTTTAGCATATTTTTTTTATTGAATCTTTTCTAATCAGTTAGTGACTCTTTGTTCATGAGATTATTAAAAATCACAGAAATTTTTTCTGCCTCTTTTGATATCTTCTATAACACCAGGACAGGCAATGATAATATCAATATTTGTAATGCAGTTGAAATTTTTGGAACCCCAGTTTCCCTCAGTAATTTTTTTCCTTATATATGACTGATTTTGGTATTCCTAATACGTTCATATATCCTTTTTTTTCTTTTTTTTTTCTTTTTTCTTTTTTGCTGTAATGAAGAAAACAATGTATATTACTTTTTCAAAGCCATACCAATTACTCCTCTTTATGTCAGAATACTTATAACCTTCTATGCTTTCTTAATTTGCTACAACACTTGTACAAAATTAGGACAAACCTCCATGATGTTTTTATCTATTCCTGCCATGTTCTTATAGCGGTGCAGTTGCTTTTGTATTTTACAGAAAAATTTCTTATTCTATTGAGTTCTTTTGTGTTTTGATTTGATTCTTCATTATTTGGCAATTTATAAGCACTTTTTCTTATGCTGTAAATATTACTGAATGTCATACATAGCCATAGGGTTAAATGTGTGTATCTTTGACCACTCCTACATCCAGTCTATTCTCTCTGTTTCTCTCAAGGATTTTTTTCCATTTCACACCACTTCCCCCTTTTTGCAACCTTTCAAAAATGAGGGCAATCTCCCATCTCTCCATCAAGACAGACATTTCTCAAAACTACACTGAGAAAGACCCTCTTTCTTTCTTTTAAATACACTCATAGTATTTGATTATTCTAATTATGAGGATACTGCTCATTTGACTCCTTTCAAATCAAGTGTATGTAAATAACTATGCATGTGAGTACACAAGAAAATAACAAATCTGAGTTCTTTCTCCCCTTTTTGATTTTGTATTGGTTGGCCATGGATGCTTTATACCATGGAGCAGCATAACACCCTTGGCCTTTAGGGAATAAAAAGATAGCCAGAAATACACATTTTGATGTGTATTTTACAGGATCACATTCCAACTTTCTGTGATAGTGCATAGCAGTTTTGTTACCTGGGATGTGTGGAACAGACACGGTTCAGAAGGTCTGCTCTGGGCAGCAATTCCAAAACAACCCCTCTTGTACAGTGCATGTAAATGGCTCTGCTAGCCTGCCCAGGTTCTCCCTACCTAGATCTCTTCCATCTTTTACACCTCAAATGGCACCAACTTTGAGTTTAGCTCCATTCCCTCTAACCCTGCATGCCAGTGCATTTTTATGTTTTAAAAGTAACATTTGTTAACTAACTCGTCTTCCCAAACCTTAGGTTAGTCTCTCTAGTGCACTGTGATATATCAAATGCTGGTAATGACAAGGGCATGAAAACATATTATATCTTCCAATTAGATCTCTAAGGTTACTTTTTAAAGCACAAAAGTTTTTAGAAAAAAGTGTCAGCTTCCATTGGTTATTATAACAGATGTCCCTTTGTGTCCTGCAGCTGTATCTTGCTGCATCCTTAAGTGAGAAGTCACATCAAAGTGTGATCCATTGCAGCCTAGTGAATAGTTTCTAATGGTTTCAGTGTCATATAGATGCTCCAGGGCATACCCAGTTAATGTGTAAGCATGTTTATCAAAGTACTGCCTGTGGGAGTTGTAATAATTTGGAGAAGCTGCTGGATGATCACCTGGCGTTTGATGAGGGGACATGTCTGTATTCAGGTAGTCTTTAGCCAGAACCAAGCTAGGTTTTGATATTCGGTCAGAACTGGGACTGCTTATCCTAGACAGTGCTGTGGGGCTGTTGTCATAGTCATTTTCATGAGGGCTCATAATCTTTCCATCCCGTTGCTGGATGTGTTCGCAGGGAGGAGTGTTGGCAACTGTCGGGACGCGGCAGATATCCCCTGCCAACTGTTGCTGCGGGTAGTTTGCAAAACAAATTGTATGTTTCTTCCCTGTGCCGTTAATGGAGATTAGTGGATCAGGGGTTGTTTTCCGTAACTGTAGCCTGTTTTCTTCCTCTTTGATCATTTGCTGGGTGGCTCTTATTAGAGTTTCAATTTTGCTGGGCTCATGTGGGCTGCTCTGATACTGTTCAGCACGGTATCGGTCACCAGATTCACTGGCAGAGCCAGGATCAGGTGAGCTAACAACACTGTCCTCATCCCAGTGTCCTCTTCCTAGGAAAGAGAGAAATACAACAAAAATTGGGGTTGAAGGAAACAAGCAGTCTTTAAAAACATGCACTCTGAACATTGTTTTGCAGACAGAAAACTACACAGAGGCAAGTGAACTGTGGTGAAGTCATCAGGAATGTCCATGGTAGACTCCTTGCTTTCCAGGACAATTTACCTCAGATTACAGTAAAATAGAACCGTTCTTCTCTATCTCCAAAGGGCTTATTCTGCAAGTCAATGGAACTGTGCTAATTAGCTCTTACAAATTCTTTAGATACAACCTGTGTTTGATAGATTATTTTAATAGAAAAGCAGCACTTTACGATACATCTGCCCTTACAACCTTAAACTCTGATTTTGGTGTCAGCTGCAATCTTTCATCTCTCAGACTGCCTTTTAAACCTAAGGGCCTTTGGATTTATCAAAACACAAAATCAGCCTTTCCTTGACGTTTTGATCAGTTTCACTTTCTGAAACTGTGCTAATACACTGAGGGTGCAACCCAACAGATACCTAATGGTGGGTTACTGTGTTGAAAAATAGTATTTTGAAGCTGAGAATTTGCTCTAACAAATACTGTTACCACACTACTCTTAGCTGCTGCAGTTTCCGTGGAAATAAATAGGAGGCATTACTTTTGGAGCAACCTACGTATATTTTGCTGCATGCTAAGCAGTCTGTTAAACAACTTGAATTATAAGTATTTCTCATATCTATACCCATGACCTCTGAGTTAGGAACATGCGTTATTTCCTCTATCTTGCATAGAGTTGCCCACTTGTGTCATGACTTTGAAACTGTTGCTTCATTTGAGAAAGTACCACTTCTGAAAATCCCGTTATCTCTTACCATGAATCCTGTGCACTGAAGTTATGTGGGGCATACTGTTTTCATACGCTTCTCTGCTTTCAGGGGAAGACTTAGTCAGGGGTAAGGCTGATCGGGAGCCCCACCAGCCTTCCCTTCCTGGCTGCGGTGTGCCAAGGAAGTATCTGCCAGCTTCACATCTGCCTCCCTCACAGGCCTGAGTATGGAAATGTCTGTCATCGCCTAGCCTTGAGTGATCTAGTGCAAAACCATAGCAGAGAGCACTGCGGTCCGAATACTGTCTGTAGGCACAGGAGACATCGTGATGTTGGGAGCTTGGCCTGTCCACAGGCTCCAACAGCTGGGGAGAGGCTGTGTCGGTGAGGGGGCTCCCACCCCACTGGCTCTCATGGTCGGATTCAGATCTCTCGGTGTGAAATCCAGAGTACTGAAAAACAGGAGAAACAGCAGGGAATTTACTGAGAATCAATGAAATCTGAAGTATCGGCACTGGAAATATAGAGAGTATGCATTGAATAGAGCGTTTTTCATTAGCATGCCCACACGTCTTCACCTTCTGATGGGACTCCTCATCCTTTCCTGCATTACATCCTTAATGAGCTCACAGATGACAGGACAGACATCATGAACGTCTAAAACATCCCATGTCAGCCCTTAATAGCCATCTCTTTTATGATGTGTGATATTAGGATCACCAACAACAGTGTGGCAAGTCAATATTTTTTTAATATGTCCAGGTTTTTCTCATTGCCTTGAAAGCTGCTGCTTATGTGCAACAATGGTGCTCCAAGGCTCTTCTGCAAAAGTATTTTTTTTATAACACCACTCCTAGAGCATTCTCTCATGTCAAATTGAAACTGAATGTGTTTGCAAGTTCTTTTTCCCAAAGTCCCTTCTCTTTTCCATTTTTTTTCTTACCTTGGATATTCTGAAACTTATTTTCTGCTATTATTTGGGACAAGAAACTTTCCTGTAGATACTGGGACTCCCCAAACTACTAAAGAGAAAAGCTCAAAAGTAATAGTAGGTTAGTAGGAGATTAGAAATCACAGATCTGCTGTGAAGTGGGTATAAGAAAAACCCAGCAATTTTTTGCCAGAAAAAAAAAAAAACAACAACAACAAAAAAAAACCTGATTGCTAAAGCATATAGAGCAAACATTTTGTCACCCTCATTTAAGCAGAGCCATCCCAAGACAAAAAAAAAAAGAACTAGCCAGCAGTTTGAAAAGCACAGACAGAGTAGGAGAATGAATGTTATTATGGCAGAAATAAGGATTAAGTAAAATTCCATAAATTTCTAGATATTCTTAGTAAGTGTTTGAAACTTTTGGATACTTTCCTGGGAGAGAAAAAAAAAAAGAATTTTTGTTTAACCTCCTAGGATTTAGCTATCTCATTTTTTAATCTTTTTATTTATTGGAAATGTCAAACTGCGTGGAACATCTTTAAATCAATTTCACCCATGATTACAGTCTGGGATGAGACCAAAGCCATACATGCTCACCTCTTCAATACTGCATACTCATGTCACAAATCAATGTATTACAGCATGAAACCTTGGAATTCTCCCATTCCATCATTCACCTTCCAGATGCCCACTCTGTTTTTTTCTTTTAATAGGCATTAGGCCTCTCTCCTGAAAACATAAACTTACCTTCCTTTTCATTAGATTGAGTTGCTATGAAACTCCTCATTATCAGCCAGGATCAAGGTTTTATGCACTTACCAACTGAAAGTATTGACCAGATGTTTGACTTTCAGAAACTTAAACCATCTGTGCAACATCAGTAGTGAAACTACTTCAGTTTTGGCATTTAATTGGGTACTGCTTCACTATTCCAGTTCATATTTGTGAATACTGTTTGTAAACAAGATAGGCTATTTAAAGGCAAGAAAGAAAGGGTCATGGCTTTGAAGTAGTAAATTATATTTTGTTAGTATTTGATAGAATACCTGTAGGCAGAAAACTTTCTGGTAGACATGGAGGAGGCCAGCAAGCTAGTATCACCATACTCACTGCTACGTTTTAATAATGAAAGAATACATCTAACTTTGAATGAAAGTAATATAGTTAGATAGCCACAAAAGAACTCTTTTAAATTTCAGCAGCTCAAGATAATTAGGAATTCTATTCAGCCATCATATTTTTAAGTAATCAACTGGTACACTTAACTTTTCTGCTATCCTTTCAAATCTAACATTTTCAAACCGCTTAGTCACAAATATGTCTTCATAAATAATAACTAAATTACTGTAAATGTTTTAAGAAAATATATGGACAAAATGAAGTTACAATTAAAAAAAAAAGAAAATAATAACTATGCAATTTTTGCTAGGATAGAAATTCACAAAACAAAAAACTGCTTTTGTACCTGTTCTTACCTTTGGTATTATTTATAGGTGGGTTCTTTTTCTATTTTTTTTTTAATTATTTTTTATAAACTAGATTTTTTGTAATTGAAAAAGTTTCAAACAGAAATGTAAGACGATATAAATATAAATCTTAAGTATAAAAATATTGAAAGTTGATTTATCTTCTTATTAAAAACAAAACCAGGACTCCTTTCATGAGAAGGACAAGAAAATATATTTCTCAATAATTTTATCATGAATTTTCATATTTTTTGACAACTTATGATGGTAATAAATGAGTACTAATTGCCAAAGATCTTTCAAATTGAAAATTCTGAAATTCATTTGGCTCTACTGTATATTCTTCCATCTATTCTCTGCTTTTAAGGATGCAGCAGGGCCCAGCTTGGCTTCTTTCGAGGAAGCTAATTTAACTGAAAAAATGATGTTTTTTTTCTTTTTAAATCTTGGTCCTAACCAGAAGGGATTCAGTTGCACAGACTTTTACAAGAATGAGAAACCATATCAAACAGTCTATGTTCAGCATGTCAGAAATGCACCATGTAATGTCATATAACCATGTAGACAAGACCAACAATGCTTCATGCATTTTCTTTGTACTTGATGTAAATGATGATTATTTGAGATCTGACCCTTGGCAGCTGCTAGGCCATGCACAGAATTAAAATAACACTGTGAACTGCTTGTGGCCAGTGTTGTCCACCGATGTTTGGTATGACTGCTTATATTCTTAAGGTAGAACAGAAGCAGACGTAGGCCAAAAATATGTCAAATTCCTTTCAAAGTTAATTACATCTCAATTTGGCATCATTAGACTGCCTCTACTGCTGCAGTCCTTAGACTGCCTCTCCTGGGAATTTGATGTTGACAGGTGGAGTCTCCAAATAAAGGCATGCGTGACAAGTTGATGGGGGGAGAAATGAAAGGATGATCAAAGATACTGCTTTACTGAGATGGCAGTGGAAACACTATCTCTCATGTCAGAATTAGGCTCCCATATGCCAAGTGATGAAAGACCATAGAAAACACAATTTGATTTAATGAAAATTCTGGCCAAATAAAACTAATGAAAACATTTTTTTCTTAATCTCAGTCCTGCCTCACCAAAAATGTTTTCCTTTCTGCCATTTTTGCCCTTTGTCTTCTCTCAGTAGAATTTATTAGCTTTGTTCTTTGTTGAAGTCTAATCAGAAGAGAACTTAAACATCATGAAGAACTTCTTCAGACAGGCAATAACTTCAGATGTTTTCTAAATTGTCTTCTAGCATAAAGAACAAAATAAATAAATCAAATGGTCCTCCAGCTGTTCCAAATACTAGAAATCACAGAATTGTAGAATCCTCAGATTGGAAAAGACCTCCTAGATCATCTAGTCCAGCCTTCAACTACCACCAGTATTTCCCCACTAAACCATGTCCCTTAGTACAACATTTAAACATTTCTTGTACACTTCCAAGTACAGTGTTCAACCACCTCTCTGGGCAGCCTGTTCTAACCCCTAACCGCTCTTTTGAAGAAATTTTTCCTGATATCCAACCGGAATCTCCCCTGGTGCAGCTTAAGGCCATTCCCTCTAGTCCTTTCACTAGTTATATGGGAGAGGAGGTCATCCTTTGCCTCTCCACCACTTCCTTTCAAGTAGCTGTAGAGAACATAAGGTCTCTTCTGAGCCTCCTCTTCTCCAGACTAGACAATCCCAGTTGTCTCAGAAATGGAGATTTGCAAATCTTTTTCTTAATCTTTCTCTCTGGAACTGTCTTCCAGAGTGTTATTTCAGTGTACAAAAGCAGTGAGGCCACACCAGCAGGATTAGCACTGACACAGAAAGGAGCTATTGGCCATCACAGATGCTCCTTTTACTTGAAGAAAGACTTCAGAAGAGCTGAAGGGGCAAGGGAACAGGAAAATACCAATTTGATGTTTGAGACAAGCTTACTTTAAGGGAACCCATGGAAGTGAATTAGGCCAGTAGATGATTTTAATATTTCTTGAGTCATATTCTTTTGCCTGATCTCTCATTCTTACAGGTATCTGAATGGCTTAAGCACTTATTCTGTCACATGCAGCAACATCAGCCTTCTCCACACACACTGTCAAATGTTCAAACAGTAGATGTTATAGTTATCTAATTTTCTGTCAGCCTGCTCAGATTTTTATTGTTATGAACACAAAATATACAGTGAAACTCTCTGAGAGTTCGTTTTTCCATGAAAAACTTTCACTACATTAGCATTAACAGCTTTCCTCTTGATTTTTGTCTTAACCATGAGAAAAAAAACATCACAGATGCGGGCAGCATTGTACTAAGAACATATGCATGCTTTTAAATCACTTTTATCTTACTTTTTACTAATGTAATCCTGAAATGTAAAATATGTTCTTTTTGCATTCACTATTATAGACAACACAGATGGTGAAAGGCTTAGATTAAAGTAATACAGCATGTCCATTAAAATAACCCCCACTGCTGGTGACTCTTCACCAGATCAGGAGTTATGTTTACTATAAAAAGAGGGCTTTGCTTTGCTTTTGAATATGCTAAAAGTTACCACAGCCTTAGGCTACAGAAAGAAATGATAAATGAAAGGCTGACTAGAATTCAACCTGTTTCCAATGTCTCTACCTAGTTCTTTAAAGGAGGAGGGGATATGTCCAGTAGTGGTGGATTGCAGAATTAACCTAGATTATTTGTCTAAAGTAGTCATAAAGTTAGCTTACCTCCACTATCAGTTGTGGCGGTGAGTTAGCAATAACTAATATACACTACTGGAGAAATCTATTACTTCCAAAAATTTGTGAATGCTGTAACGCAGACCAAAGTCCCCATCCAACTGTTAATAGGCACATCCCTATGTGTGCTTTCTCATTACATATACACTAAATATATATATATTATATGTATTTATATGATCTTTATCCAAGAACCAAGATAAGATACGAAGCAATAAAACTTTATCCAGATTGACCATAAAACATTCTCATTAGAGACAGACAACAGACAATTTTAAATATTTTCTTAAAATAATCATCATTAATGGGAGACTAAACTCCAAAGCAACTGTTCAGATGATCACAATTAAAATGCTTTTCCATTCTTGTTGCTTCTTCCTGTTTACAGAATAAATGAAGTCCAGGGCTAGCTTTTAATAACACAAAATAAATGAGGTCCAGGACTAGATTTTGAAAGTCCATGGCTATTATTATTACTATTATTATTATTATGGGCAATGATGGGTAGATAACTGTTAACCAACTCACAGTTTCCTTTTCCTGCATACCTCTATCAAGTCTTCATCTCCAGTTTTTCCACCTCCTCTATCAGCTCCCTTCCACTCTAGTTGGACAGAACTGTAAGAGAACTGTTCATAGTGCTTTGGCAAATCCTTGTGCTGTGCCATGAATTTTGAGTTAGTTTCCTCTCTGCTCACCCTATCCCTGCCTGGGACAGGTTTCACAGTGTCTGCATGACCACTAAGTATGTATCAACCAGTGTTAATCAGATGATGACCAGTGCCTTCAATGTAATGAACTCACTGAAAAGCACCATATTGCAATATGCCTGTTTTTGCATTAGGTTTGAGGGGATAAAAAAAACCCACACGTTATCATTTTGTTAGGTGACCAAAACACTCCCTTTTTGCCCTAGAACTGAATATTCATCTGAAACTTATTAACATGGTTTTCTTACAGTTCACATCTCATGTAGCTTTCCTAGGGCACACAGCTGGCAAGGGAGTGGATTCTTAGTCATCACCCAAAAAAGCATGTGATTCCCTTTTCTCATCAAGAGTGAAGTACCAAATTAAAAGCTGTGAAGAAAGGGAAAAAAAAAAAAACCCAGCAACTTATATTTAAAATTTCTTAGATGGCCTTAACATTGAGAGATTACTTTCCTCTCTGCTGTTATTTTAGTAATAGATTGCTTGCTTCCTTTCTCCACAAAAACAAACAAACAAACAAAAAAAACCAAACAGGCTCCTTTGCACAACAAAACCCATGTACTCACTTTCCAGACATGGCTTTCAAGTCACATTTTAATTCTTCACTACTGGCAAATTACATGGGCTGGAGATGAGGGACACGGACCATACCACCTGCTGTATGATCCTTGCAAAAGCTTTTCTTAATATTTCAACAGTTTATTCAGTGGTTAAGGAGGACAAGAGGGATACAAAGCCAAGCTACCAGCATTGCTTGTGGTGATGCGCTGTAATGAATAGTATGACCACTTTTCAAGATACTGGCAACTTGTGCTGCTGCTTGCTTATGAATGATGAAATCTGTGACTTTACTACCAGTCAGCTGATTACAAGGATGCAAAGTGAAACTGAAGACTAAATACCCTCAGCTTTCAGACAGCAATCCCTGATAAACCAACAGTCTCAGCATTGCACTGCTAGTTCTAGAATTATTCTGGAGTCAGAGAGAATGAAGTGGTGCTGGTGAATGTTATACTGCCAAAAGCAAACTTTGCTGCGAGGATGATAGGTCTTCATTTGCAATTGTCCCACTAGTAAAGGATGACTTCTGAAAGGGTCTTACAAGGTGAAACAAAGGGTAATTTCAATAAATCATAGATAATCCTCTTTAACAATATAATTTGGAATTAATTGTTCTGATTCTGATTCTTTAAATCATTTTTATTACAATCATTTGCTGTAGAGCACTCAAGTGAGAATGCTACTCTTTAGTAACTCATAGAAATGTTTGTGAACAAATGTTTGAACAACAGTCAGAACAATGTCTGGCAAATTTAGATTCTTAAAATTGAGCTTCCAAGTTTCTGTCATTCTTCTAAAACTCTTACCCTTGGTACTTTTGAGGAGAAAAGGAAAGAAAGCAAAAAATGATGTAGACATGTGGGCTGACATTGTACACTCATGGGAGCAAGTTTAGAACAGAGAAACTACAGTCCTCAGTTTCACTGTTGGATAAATATTGATCTGGACATTTTGAAAATATATAGCTATGCAACGTTATATCGTGAATGCAATCATTTCTTCTATACATCGCGTAGTGGAATAAGAGCTGAAGTTGTGCAACATTTTTAGGAAACATAATGGTTAGTTCAACAAACCAGATTTATTTGCGATAAATGGCTGGCAATGTAATAGTGCAAACGCAATGGCACTGTCTGTGGAACAGCCACACAGATCTGTTAGGCAAGCTGCAGGTCAGAGACTCAATAGAGTCTGGCCCATTCTATAAGCAGGGGCATGTGTCTAAAACATGAAGCATGAAAATGAAATCTGGGAAATTAAAGTCTGATAGTAGTCACCTATAAGTTCTTTCTCTCTTCCAAAGCTGTCCTGTTCCAATTCAACTAGGTCACTCGTTTCTATCCCTACCCAAAATTCAGTCCTTTTGATTAACATTTCAGTGTTAAACTGCTGTCAAACATCTGTCAAGTTTCTAGATATGTTGGAATTGTCAAAAAGGAAGGTAAAGCAAGTTTCCTCAGACTGCAATACTCCCAGTCCTCTCAAACCAAGTATTTCAAAAGCAACATTTTCACTCATCCTTTCGTTCACTCGTTATTAACTCAGAGCGCTGTGCTCTTACTGTTGTTGGTTATGATTTACCGTGCATGCTGAAGCATAACTGCTTCTAGCTTTTTAGAAACATTCTGAAGAAATGTATCCCTGTCTCAACATCTTATAACCTGTTGTGTTTTACTCCCTTTGAGTAACGCACTCTTTGGCCCATTCTAATTGCGTGGGTTAAAAAAGCAGTCAAAATCAAGATATTCAAAAAGATTTAATTTTGTTTTCCAAAGACAACTACCTGTGGGTACGGTGATGTCCTTGATTTTGACTTTGTGCTCGAGAGGCGAGATTTGCTTCCCTTTCTATTATCCGTTATGGTCAGAGTTGAATTTGCGTATGAGAATGCCGGCTTGGTAGCTGTGACCTGATCCAGGGAGAGCTGTAGTCCTTTATATTCAGTATCCCTATGTAAAAGGCAAAAGTGAAAAACAAATTCACTTCATATCTTAATGGGAAACATACCTTCCTTAGCAGGAGTGGAAAAGAAAGATATTTTTAAGGAAAAAAAATAAAACCATGCAGTTTACTGCCCTTATATATCTATGTAGTATAGCTTACTAACCAATAGCGCTATTTTCATACTGAAAATATGATTGCTTTTTGTGTCCAACTATTATCAAACTGATCTACATTTTCAGTAATAAAAAATTGAATGGGATGGAAATTTCAGAGACTTTCACTACAGTTCTGCATTGGTCACAGAGCTCAGCAATAGGACACATTTTCCTCAAACTTTTAACTGTACAGCTACAAACTTACCACATGTGTATATGTGGACACTATTGCACATAGATAGGGATAACAGCCTTCATATGCAGATGGTTAAATAAATTAACATTTTTATAAGTGGAAAACATTTATAAACTATGTTTATACTTTTTATTATTGATGAATTGATGCAAATTTGTGAATCTTTTTTTCTGTGCATCCTGTGAGCTGTTATTCCTCTATTTGAAGAGTCTTTTACACTGGAAGTGCTTTCCAGACAGATGAAACAGTTAATTAAATAAAGATCTTGTAATTTAAATGGTATGCCACACACTCACAAAGTACTAGAGATTTTCTATGAGTTAGGTATAATGGCAACTCATTACGTTCAGTATTAGTTTCTTCAAATTTTCTAATGAATACATAAAATAAAGGAAAATTGGCACTACTGATGATGTCTTTCTAACCATAATGAGGGCATATGCTTTAAACTGTGCCCCTCTGAAAACATCTGTGTTTCTGCTGGTACCCAGGGGAGTAAGAAAAGAGCTCTCCAGCTTTCATGTAGTCATACGGAACCTATTCTGACAATGATTCATTTAAACAGAGCAGAGAAGGAGCTTCTCCTTCACCTACCTACCTGGAAGAAAAGAGGAAGGATTCATGGTTTTCTCTTCCTTTGTGTTAATCAGCAGAGAAGGAGAGCAAGGAAAGAATAATGCTTCACTTATGCAGTCAAAGAGGCAGCATGTTCATTCAGACATTACCCCATGCTCCGTCTGAATCTAAAGATTCATTCTCATAACAGTAAACTGTTTGCCCTGCTTCAGCAACAATATCTTGTTCTAGAATCACATGTATTTTGATGCAAGCCATGACAGTTTTGTTTTTTTTTTTTAGAAAAGAACTTCGCCACAATCTGAGCACATCACAGCTTAGTACACTGAAATCCTTTCACTTAAAAAACAGCTGTAGAAGGATAAACTTGGTAAGTCACTGACATAAATGAAACAGGATGAATATTTGGACAGCCAAAGATAAACCTGCAGAATAGATGATTTATCCAACCCAATTCTACACTAATTTTTTTTTTGCAAACAAACTTGATAGAACAGACTGTTTTTTGACAGTCTGTGTTTTTTTGCAGACTGTGTGTGTGTCTCCACGTATATATACATAACACATAGAAGCAAATCACTGCCATTAGAACTGTGCTGAGTGTACTTCTTCCAGACCATAATGTGCAGAGATTCGCTAAGCGTAACTACTGATGTAATGAAAATGTGTGTGATCATTGCTTCAAATTTTACCTTTAAAACTCTGCTATGTATTGGCTTTTCAAACACCATGCATGCAGCTATCATTCTGAATATAGAGATCGTGTCCAGATATTTTGAAACCTTAAATCTTTTCCATGCTTACCTCCAGAATTTTGATATGGACACTGACTCAACATTCAAATCTTCTGTCTCCATATCAAAAGCCTTATCAAATTACCTTCTTATTATACAAAATATCAGAAACAAAGGATGTCCTTTAATCTTCATATTTAACAACTACAGTAGCATGAGGTATTATCAATTGTCATAAAAATATCAATCTCACTGTGATATACACATTCTCCCTGGCAATTTGATTATAAGAAATTATGGAGGAAGGGTTCTGTGGTCTCAACGTCAGATGCAAAATCACACAAATCAGAAAAGATCAAAACCAAGATGTTTTGCTTTTTATAACCTACTAAATCTTTTGTTTCCCATTCTGCTGGAGAAGCCCTGCCATTATACACCCATCTCTGATGCATGCCAGTATCTGTTTCCTTCTCCTGTCAGAGTCTTTAAAAAATTGGAAGAAACCCACTTCAGTATTCAGACTATAGATTATCACTTCAACAGTACCTTCACGCTCTTTATTTCTGTATAAAGGCTGAGCATTGAAATATAAGAGACTACATGTATAATGAATGCTTCTAGGCCATAAGAATTTTAAAAAACGGGTATGTCAGATCTGTCCAAAAATCTTATGTGCTGTCATATATTTCCTTCCCAAATCCTTAGTATGTCTGGGGTGAGGAGCCACTTTCCCGGAACACCACAGATTGGAATAAACACCAAAAGCTAGTATTTGCTGCCAATTGCTTAGAACAAGTAGAGAACAATTTGAAATGCGTGTTGCTCAATGTAAAGTTTCTGGGTAGGAAAAGAACACATCTGTGCTCTCCTTTCAGATGAAACACCTGGAATTTTTTGCATCATCAAGACATGAATCAATGCCATCCCTGTCCTAGCATAGCTACCCTTCAGAAGATCCAAGATAGATACCAGAACACCACTAAAAACAGGTCAAGATAAATACCAGAAATTTAAAAAAAAAAAAAGGAAATATGGAAGATGGGCTCTCAGTGTCAGATGGAGGAGATGTTCCCTCAAGAAATGAAAATCTTTGAGTATATCCATATGTAGTGTGAAGCAACAGACTAGAGGAACCAGAGCTCCTAGTGGTGTACGAACAACAGATGGAATTTCTGACAACTTCCTGGAGGCATTCATAAAACTTCCGCCAACCACGGTACTGCAATCTCCAGATTCTTGTTTTCAGACCCCTGTATCTACTATTACACAGTCACATTAACACAGTAGTCTTGCAACTCATGTTCTACAAGTAATTAAAAAAAAAGTGGTGGATATGAACACCTTCTTCCAAGGTCCTCACCTTCAGGATCTATATAATCTACTTCTATCCATATGAGACTGCTGAGAGAGAGAGTGATATGGCATGTGTTCAATTGCTAGGAGTATGTTGCTGACAATCTACTATTTATCTCATTTTCTGATGCAACTATCATCACTATAAAACATCAGAATATCTACAGGAAATTAGCTCTTAAATGAAGAACATATGGATCAAACTGAATCCAGACAAGACCAAAGTAATGCTTCTTTGCAAAGGGAAACACATTGAAGACCTCCACCTTTTCATGATAGGAAACAGCCATTCCTTCCACAGTTGGATGGAAATTCTAGGTTCTCTTTGACTCCTAACCATATGCTTCCAAAGATGTATTATTTCTTCTCTTCCTTGTCCTTTCTCCCCCCAAAGAGAACTGGGCTGGTATGGTCAATGTATCAGGCACCTACAGACTGAATTACCATGCTCCTCTGTAAGTGAAAAGAAATTAAAAGAAAAAGCACAGCATCCATTTGATAAAATATGCTATTTCCCATTGTCTTCTTGGTTGTAACTCCCAGAAGCGTTTCTACTTTGCCTTGTCGCTGGTTCTTTCAATGCCCATTGTAAACTTTAATCCTAACTGTTGTTGTATTTGAGGTAACATCATGAAGAAAATAAGACCAAAGCCTACACCAACTGTACTTCTCTGAGAAGGACAAAAGCTGGAGGAGAAATGTGTTCGATGGAAGAAACCAATCTGTCTGCCCATGACTTCTGTGCCAGCTGGATCTGCAAGACTTGTGTAAAGAGTGCTCACAAATCAGCAACAGAAGATTTTTTCTGCCTACTATCACTGCCAAAATATACAGCACGAAGAAAGATGAAAAGTCTGGTTAACAATGTTTTGAAAAGGAGGTAATGGCTGATTAGCATGTAGACAAAAAGGAGCAGTGAATGAGCATCAGAATAACATAGCTCCTGAATTCCTGGCAAACAAAAGAGGCTTACACAATTGTGGCAACTGGAACTCACCATGAAATTGAAGAAAATCAGAGTTTTCTATATAGCCTTATTGGAGGGAGAAAAAAAAAAGAGAGAGAAAGAAAAGAGTATTGCTAGAAACAGTGTTGGGAAGTCTGGAATTAGTAACGGAGGCCCAAGACAAAACTGTAGAGAAAAACTGAGGTTTTCTATACTTGTGTTTCTTCAAGAAATAGGAGGATCTTTGGGACTACCTTAATAAAAAATCTAAAACAAATGAACAGACATTAACTTTAGAAAGCTAATGGCATATTAACTTTGAAAATATTGAGATTCATTAACTCAAGAGAAATTAAACCCAGAAAAAAATGTTTTCAAATAGCAAGAGCAGCTGACCAGAACTTTTCCAGAGGAAAGAACAAGATAACACCCATTAGTGTTATAAATATTAGATATTTATAAATATTCATAAATATTCAGACTGAACCGAATGAATTTAAGAAGGAGGACAAACACACTCAAGAATAAAAAAAAGTTCTAATGTATGTACTCTCATAAGCAGCATAACCTTCAAAACAAGATGGGAACTTTCAGAACAAGAGGAAAGAATACTCTGCCCATTGAAAAATCTGCAAAAGCCATAAGGAAGAGTGCCTGTTTACACTGATGTCTCAGCAGAGAGAAAGGAAGAATAAGCTATACATGCAGTAACTGAAAATACATCAATAATCAATGAAGAGACAAATATTTACAATGCATTTTTTCTATTAAAAGATGTTAGATGCTCCAAAGAAAATTTACAGAAATTCAGTCTTTATACATGAACTTATTGTATTAGAAGCATCTTTCAGTTCATACTTTCAAAACACCAATATACAGCTGGAAACAGATCTTACACTTATTCTCTCCATTGATAGCCTGAAAACTATGTTATGATCATGCTGTCAGTGGAAATCATACCAAATCATACCAAGGCATCAAGTGACCGTACAGTTCTGACAAACGTGGGATAACCTATATCTCTTCATTCCTAAAACACATTAGTGTAATAAACAAAATACAAGCTGCAAGTAAAAGCATAAGATAACGTAAATGGAGCAAATTACTGCATCTCGAGTACAATTGTTCACACCACTGAAGTAAAGAGGAAAGCACTGTTCATGCAAAACAATCAAGGTGTGATGTTAATTGGTTACACTATTATTTCTTGTGAGCACATTATACATTTTTATAATTTATTCTACTGCACAAAAAATATTTATTAAAAGAGAATATATGAATGCTGTCTGCATTTTCTTTTAAAAAACTGAGAAAACTAATTTTGTCCTGCCGATGTAACAGTATAAAAGTATGACTTAAAACTCATTAATGTTCAGTCTATTTTGCAGTTGCTGCAATCCAGTAAAAAACAGCCATGAAGGTGGTAAAAGCCCAGCACTTCCTCATCTGATCTGATGACAATACTGTAATATATTATTCTTCTACTCTTAAACAATGCTTGCAACTTTTAACATTTCTGCACTCCAGCTCATGCAATGCTTACAGCACCATTCAGCAGATGAGTGAAAAGAGAACAGATTCTGGCTGTTCGTCATGTTCATGGCTTTCTAAATCAGCAGATGGTGCAACAAAACAGACAGTTTCCTCATCTGCTGTGTTCTCTATTCGTGTACAATGTGCCTCAGAAATGTTTACAGAGGCCTCGATCTGTTCACGAGACTGTCGGGAGAAGAGTATGCAATTCCCTTATCGTATTCCTGAACCAATCACAATAGCAATGCATCTCTTCACTCATATAAGAAATCAAACTTCATGATGCTAGTCTGGAGTGGGAAAAAAATCTCTTGAACTTCGCTGCTATGAAGCTATGAAGCCACACTGTTGTTCAGTTGTGTGACCTCAGAGATACTCTGTGCCTCAGTTTTTCCATCAGCAATTGGTGATCCTCCTTAAAATTTACTGAGTGAAAAGCCCCATAAAGCTCACCAAGTTATTTGGAAAGACCCTCCAGAAATCTCTCAAGTGGTTGTTTATCACTAGGACATTAATGGTTAAGCACTGCATCTAGTTGGAGAAGTATCTGTATATTGGATCCCTTCACTGAGTGCCAACCACCTATTTATCCCCATAAATAGCATAAGCAACAGTAGCTGTTTACATCTTGTTGACTTAAAGTTTACAGCCTCTTCAGCCATGAGATTCACGTACATGATATCATGTTTCTGTATTTGCTCTTAAAGATAGAGCAATCCAAACCAGGAAGTTCAATTAGAGGATTTGATACGTTCGGGAAAATTGAAGCATGAAGTTTCCTATTCAGACCGTGTAACATAAATGCCTGAGGATATCTTCTAGAGAGCTACTGTCAGAGAAATTTTATATTTTCCCTGATTGGTTTTTCGTCTCAGAGTGCAGTCATTTAACTGTCAGTTGGAGTTAAATAAAATGTCCTGGCCTCTAGATAATCATGGTGTAGCAGTGTTTTCAGCGGTCTGAAGGTACAGTTTGTCATTCCCAACCACATGTCTAGCCATCTCTGGCTCCAAAAGGAGCTCTTTTTACATTGGTCTTTATTTACTAGATTTTCTAGATAAAAAAATATGCACCAGGGATTTATTATTGCTTGTGAATAAAATGCCTAAGATATCCTAGGATAATTACATAGAAAGATAATGATAATCTTTAGTTACATATAGCACTGAAAAAAAATGCTTTATATAAATAAATAAAATATGAAGAACTGATTTTAATTCTGTAACATTCATTTTTACCAGGAGTGCTTTCTTTCAAATGTGCCCAGGAACACAATCATCTAGAAGTCATGTTTGGTGTTTAGTAAATGTCATGCTAAATGGAGAAGTGTATTTGACAGGAGCTTACAAGGATTTGTATATGTTGTAATCTGCCTGATAATGAGCAATTGGAATTAAAGTGAATAGCTTGCAATACTTTCTTTTCTGAGTGGCCACAAAACAGTTAAGAACAGAGCCCAGTGCAGCATTTTATCTTGAGGCACGTTTAACCTTGCAGAACTCTGTGATTTATCTCTAGAAGTGTCAGCTTTGATTAAAACACTACAGTGACTTCTTTGTAAACATTTGGAGTTTTCCATTACATTCACCTGAACACTCAGGTAGTATTTCTGGATAAACCAAAGGCCATGTTAAATGAAACTTTAAATGGTCTTATTTTTTCTGCACATACAAGTACAGAGGATCCCCACAGGAATTCGTGCTACACAAATGTAAATTCTGGTATACTCATGTAAGACTATTTCTATTTCAGAGAAAACCAGACTGACAACAGTACAACAGACTGCTTTTACATAGGTAGACTCACATTTCCATCTTATTAATATTTTTGTGTGTTAGAAAAAAAAAATAATGGTACCTTGAATACCACTGACAACTTTAAGACACTGATCTAGTAGCCAGTTGCTCTGAATTGAACTCTCACCCTTCCATCGACTGCTGTGCAAATCCTGTATCACAGGGTTTTTGAAAGCACTTGGCACTTGCCTGAGCTTACCCTCAAGGAAGCCAATGGGACTCCTAATTTGGGTAAGGTCAAATTTAGCCCAGATCTTATCACTTCCGAGAATCTCTACCTTAATCTTTCTGAATTCCAACTGTAAAAATTAGGTAAAAAATACTTTCCTGTGGGAATCACTTCTTTTGCAGAGCATTTTTTGTCTGTCTCGCCTATTAAACCAGTTTTTTATTTGAAGGAATAATCTCCCATTAGCAATGCATATGGTAGCTAATGTTACTAAACTAAATCTCAGATGCTGCCTCTGGCTGCGTATCTACTACATGCAAGAGAAGAAAAAAAAAATAGAAAAGATAAAACACATTGTCTGAGAGCAGTACTCATGTCATTACTGAGGTAAAACATGTTTTTATTTTCAAAATTTTCATGTGTTCAGTACAAATGTTTTTACTATGTCCTATACAATTAATCCTTGATTGAACCTCTTCCAGATAGTTAATAATTAAAGATTTCTTTACAGTTGGTATGCCAACAGTTCATCCATGCCTATTACATACCAATTTTCACAGATGTGTTCTTTAATTGGAGTCATTTATTTCTAATCTGCTTAAGCCTTCACTAGTGTAACGCTTGACTAAATATACATTAAACTCACCTACTTAAACTGCTAAAATAAATTTGTATTCTATGAATAAAAGTACTTGACTGAACACATGTAATACTATTGTCATTGTGTACCCAACTGAGCAGAAATTATTTGAAATAGTATGACATATAGCTATATGATAGGCTTGGACAAAAGAATTTGAGAAAGACTGCTGATGACTTTTTGGCAGTAATTATAAAATAACAAATTTTTAAATCTTGAAATTTACTATAGTACAGTAATGCAAGCAATGTGACCACCAAAAGGAGGTCTTCATAATTTTCATTAAGGTTGTTAGGTGTTTTCACTTTAAAATCTATGTACTGTGTTAGAGATAAGAGCCTCAGACCAGCTCCAGGCTAGGAAAATGGCTGGTACAGAAAATAAACTTCAAAGAAAATTGACTACTCTGTATTTTGTAACAGTGACTGAAGTGATGGCACAAGATTGGATAAAAATATTGTATACTCTGATCACATCCTTTGAAAACCTCAGAGTGAGACAAGGACGATGATCTTGGAACAGCTTCTCTATGCAGAACAGATAAGGAGATTCCTTGGTAGGAAAAAGAGATAACAGAAGAACAAGAAAAGATGTGTAAACTGTGAGTGATACAGAGAAAATATGTAGGAAACAGGTGTTCACTTTTCCTTCTAATACAAGAAGTGTGGGGCTATCAATACAGGAAAACACTGACAACAAATACATTCAAAGGTATCAGCTCTGTGTAGGGTGTCCTTTGAACATTTTGAATGCTGAAAAAAAGTGCTGGAGAAGCATTATTGCATGTTTGCCCTATTTTGAAGTTCTTTCCAAAGTATTTGCTACAGTCACCATCAGTATGTATGTGATCCTGTTCAGCTTCTTACATTACACTGTTCACCATAGTTGGTCAGTAATTTCGTACTTCAATTGCTTTAAAAGAATGCAATGAAGAGTGGTCTTGACAACTTGTTGTTACTTTTAACAGTTTGCTGTAAATGCTAATCTATTCTAATCTATCATGTTTGATCAGCTCCTCTGTGTTCCCCATAATTAAAGTTTTTGTTGCAAGAACCTTCCTAAAATCCTGAAGTGAACACATCGAAAAATTAATTACCTTTACTGTGATAATTTAATCTTCTTTGAGAAGATGGATTATATCTCATTTGACAGACTTCCTGATTATCTTTTTTGACCAGAGAATGGTTTATCTAAGAAAAAACAAAGTGCTTGAAAAATTGGTTCACTATTCATTCTGTTAGCTCCCTCTTGGCAACTTTCCTATCTGCATGCCTCATAACATACTTGTCCATCATTCTAGCCAGCTTTTGCTGATCAACTTGGTCCCATAGTGCAAAGCATGTTAAGTCCAGGATGGTTCATGATCCTCATTTCACAAGGAGGTCCCACTTACAGTAGATCACTTTCTCTTTCATCAGATTCACCCTTTCTTGCCATAAGGCTTTCACTTTCTTCAGAAAAAGCAAGATTTTTCTACAAAAAATTTGTTTCCCATTCACTTGTCTAGAGGCCCTCAGCTTTAGTTAAGGGACAGTACTTAGTCCCTCCAGGTCATTCTTTGTCATTCTCTGCCCGCAAAGCAAGTAACCATGATATGTTAAGAAATGCTTTTTGATTGAATCTTGAAGGTAAGAGAAGAAGGGCAAGGAATTATATGTATTTTTTAGCATTTGAAAAGAGAGGGGCTTAGTCACTTTCATTATTATTATTTTTACCTACAAATTAATCTACTTGTTTTTTATTTACAAACTTCTCCTGCAGCCAAAGCCCATCCACATTATTTGTTTACTTGTGTTTAGGGCTCTGTTCATATCACTCTCTCTTGGTGATCCAGCTTTTATAGACATATCGTATATAATATGTTTAAGATTTAAACATCAACCAGAAAAGCTGATATCACAAGGCTGTAAGGCATTTCATTTGTTATTTTCCTGCTAATTACTGGTTCAATCTCCTCAAAGTACGTATTATATTTATTATGTGCTATCATATAACTCGCTGCTAAAGAGCGTCCAATAGAGGGCTACAGAGATGGTGAAAGGCTGGAGGGCAGGATGTATGAGGAGCATCTGAGGTCCCTTGCTCTCTATTGGGGATTAGAAAAAGTCTTTTCACCAACAGGTTGTCAGGCACCAGAACAGCTTCCCCTGGGCAATCCCTTCCAATTTGGGATGTTCTATGATTCTATGAACTGAGTCCATTAAATGTTAAAATTTGTTCAATATAACCTTTGTTAGGTTGACTACCTACACCCTCTGGGCCACAGAGTATGTTAAACCACCATATATTGCACACTCACTACTATCAAATTCAGAAAATAGAATTTTTAATAGTCTTTATCTACAACCTTCTTATGAAATGTAAATCTGTCATCTGGCTAGCACCTTTGTTCTCCTGGTCCTTGCTTTGTCACAAACAGGCAGGGGGACCTGGTTTTGGCCAATCTGTTTTCACTGTACATCTATCAGAGTACATACACACATAACCTAGGTGCCTGCAGAGTCTCTGACTAGGCTATTCAATGCTCCTGTGCAAATGTCCACAGTATACACACAGATTATCTCCCCTGCCAATCCTATAATGGTCTCTGGACCAACACTGCAGGTAAGCTGTCAATGAACTAAACATATTTTTGATTTGTATTTGTGCAACAAATTCAAATTATTACAATATATGATAGTTATTGTGCTTTTGGTGAGCATTTCTGTAGCACATTTGCAGCACACCACTCAGTGTATCATACTCATGCCAATGGCGCAATACATATTCTCTCCTACTGCTCTTGAGCTCGTTAGGTAATGGAAGAATGGAAGCCCTGATTGCATACTCCCATGTTAAATTACACACGTGTTGGTATACAATTTACTTTGAACTGAAGCCACACCTCCATTCCCATTGCTGCTTTTCACAGGAAGCGCTAAGGATGTTGATTATCTTTCAAAAGATGATACTTTTTCTTTAACTCCCCTAATCACAGCTTAAAATCAACAAAATTATTTGGGAGAACAATATTCAGCAGTTTGGCTGCAAATGCCAGCAAAATAAAAATAATTTTAAAAAGCTAGTAGGTTATTTATCCCCATATCCAGATTTATTTGAGCAAATATTCTAGTTGGTTATGCCTTGTGAAACAATAAAGATTGTTTATTTGTTCTGTGTACAAAACAGTCTTTGGAAACAGCAAGAGAAAAACAGCATGTAATGCCTTTGGGTGGGTTTCCATTAACCATGTCCTAAGCCAGGGAGTTTTCTGTAGCAACAGTCTGAGCTACAGGCTGCCAAACATTGTACAGAAAGAACTGAAAGCCACAGGCTACTTTTAACAAAGCTGCCTCAGGGCAGACTCTCCATATTGGCTTTCTCACCAAAAGCACAGATATGAGAAGGGTGAATGTGGGGATGGGTTTAAAGATCTTCACTGTTGGTGATGCCAAAGTAGCTTCACAATACTAGGGGATATTGCCAGACTTGAGTTAACCAAGCATTTGAGTTTCCATAGTTGCATTGAAACTTCAGCAGATAATAGCTGTTATTTTCAACATTGCTGCCCTTGAGATTTATACACAGTGGTTTGTAGCTGAAAAATTCCAGCTGTTCTTCATTAAGTCCCAATTCAACATAGTAATGAACATGGCCTTCCAGCCATCTCTATTTGGCAAAGACAAGAAATATTCTTATTTCTATGTGTGCGCCTAAGGTTTGTTGGGGTTTTTTTGTGTGTTTTTATTTATTTATTTCAAAACAGAGTACACAAGCATATAATCATGCACTGAAAGTTACGTCTAAGCACTTTCAGAGCCAGCCAAGTTGTCCCACTTTTGTCTGGGTAGAGTTAATTTTCCTCCTAGTAGCTGCTGGTGCTGTATTTTGGATTTAGGATGAGAATAATGTTGGTAAGTCACTGATGTTTTAATTGTTGCTGAGCAGTGCTTACACAGCTTCAGGATCTTTTCTATTTCCAGGAGGGATCATCCAGCAAGGAGTTGGGGGTGCACAAGGAGTTGGGAGGGGACACAGCTGAGACAGCTGACTCAGACTGATCAAAGGTATATTCTGTACAGTATGGTATCTTGTTGAGCAGTAAAATCTGAGGGAAAGAAGAATGAAGAGGGATGTTCAGAGCAGTGGTGTTTGCCTTCCCAGGAAGCTACTTGCGATGAGCCCCACTTTCCTGGAAGTGGCTGCACATCTGCCTGCCGATTGGAGATAGCGAAGGAATTCCTTGTTTTGCCTTTCTTGTGTGCACAGCTTTTTCTTTACCTTTATCTCTACTGTCTTTGTCTCAACTCCTGAGTTCTCACACTTTAGCCTCTCTTATTCTCTCCCCATCAGGGGAGGGTGAGCAAGCGGCTGTGAGGTGCTGAGCTGCCTGCCAGTGTTAAACCACAACACATGTGCTCAAATTATTTAGTAAATCAGGACTTCTGTGATTTAATTGCACTAAGTGGACGACAGAAAAAAAAAAAAAAAAAAAACCAACGAGGAATAAATTGTGTAAGCGTATTTAAGATCATGGGATTGACTCCAGACTGCAGTCGTCACAAGCCTCCAGAGGGGTCAGATTCTGTACCCTTGTTCGCACAGAGCAATGCCTGCCTCCATAAATAGTGTCATCAAAGCGAGTGGGCTGCCTCTGAAGTAACCTACTGAGTACGAACATGTGTGCTGGAGCCTAGCCCATGCTGTAAAGTACAAAAGAGAGGTGAGGGAAGGAGAATTAGATTTTAAACAGATACTTGCCACTGTTGAACAGACAAAGGAGATTTATTTGTTAACACTTAATTTAGGACATTTCTAAATGCCGTGTTTTTGTGTGTATGAATAAGAGCTAGCAAGAGCACCTTAAGGTAGAGGGTACTGCAGAAGCAGCTAAGTAACCTATCACACCTGTTGCATCACATGGTAATTACAGTGAAACAACATGAGAATCAGCAGTACAGAGATGCTGCACAGAGCAAACTTGCAACAGATTAAGGAAACAGAAACAGAGCTAGTAAAACTGTAAACCTGCTGAAGGAACATGCTGCTGATGTTAGGAGAGTGAGAGCCAGTTCAGCACTCAGTTGTGTACTGAGAACTGGCAGGATAACAGAATCATAGAATCATCCAGTTTGGAAAAGACATTCAAGATCATCAAGCCCAATCATTATTCTGATCATCCAAGTACCATCACTAAACCGAGTCTGTGCCTATGTTCCATGATAATGGGAATAGTATCTTTTGGAAGCAGCTCAACTGCATGGCCTGCTTCTTCTGCACAGCCACTGATACAATTCTGACTGGTACTGTAATGATACAAATGTCATGTGGCAAAACCAGCAGACACTTTTCCAATGGCCTTGGTTGCATTCAGCCCTATGAACTATGATAGTGTAATTGACTTCAACCATCAGTGCCACAATCTGTGCTCTCCACCTGTGTCTTGTGGAAGGATCACTGGGGTTGACCCCAAAAGGGACATGGGCACCTAGAGCTGCTTGTGCTGTTCACAAGGCTCGTTTGTGCCATTCAAGGTTCTGAGGGGCAGAGCAAGGATAACGTGCAAATATTCTCTCTAGCAGAAACACCTGTGCTCCAGCATACAGTGCTGTGCTTCTGTGCAAAGTGAAATCTGTGACAGCTTACCTTGAGCCATTAACTGTGGCATTTTAGGAGTAAGAATCCCTGTGGTGGGCCCTGGAACTTTCGTCAGTGGAGTCAAGGCGGGCAGATGGAGATAGTAATTGCTTTAGCTATTGCTGCTAAATCTGCTGCTCAACATGTCTCACCCCTAGACAATCATTTTACAAGATCTGTAATTCAGCATTTGGAAGCAGCAAGTTTCCAAAGGCTGTAGCAGCCAGCTCACTGAATGGGAGAAGGATGAAGTGAAAAGCATTTCAAGTCACATTTCTTACTTGGAATACGGATTGTTCCTCATAGTCCTAAATTTCACACTGCCTGAGACCATCAGTAGGCATGCATTTAAACTAATGACTGTTTTGTTCTCTCCTGTGGATCTAAGTTGCAGTCCTTTAATCCTCACTCTAGCAAATAAAACTGGGTTCAAAAAAGCAGCGGCTGCAGACTCTGGCACACAGTTTTAGTGCCTCAGCCATTACCGTCACCTGGTTTAAATACAAGCATAGAAATTTGGAGTGAATTAAATAAATGGTAGCTAAGAAAGGCCCTACATGAACAAAGAAGAACTGCAGAAGCGTATTGTGGACACCTGGAGAAGCCTGTCTCCTATTTGCAAGAAATATATAAACGGTGCTTCAGGGAGACAACTCTGCAATAAAAACTATGGCAAACAAACAGAATATTGCATTGAATAGTTCAAGAGGAATCCTTTCATGCTTTTTTCTTTGAGGCATGTGCACTTCGAGAATTTTGGCTGATTAAAACAGTTCTATTACATATTTACTTTGCTAATCAGATCATACCAGTGAAGAAAGGTTTTCTAGTCCTAGGAAAAATGCAGACTGAATAGATGAGGTGGGACTCAGTTCTGTGCACTGGAAGTGTCAAAATTCCCATTAATGCAGAGAAATGTAAGGAAAAACAGGTCAGATTTGTTTCTACTACTTACAACTACTGAAGGAAAAAATTAAAAATAAGAAATACCTTGTTAAAGTCAGCATGCCTCGTCTCGAGTATTAAAGGTAGATAGCTACACTTGTATGAGTCATTCCTCTAATGAAATGAGTATAGATGTGCAGTATTACTACTGTAATAACTTCCCCAGTTTATTCACTATCCTACACATTCCATCACACAACTGAGAGATACAAGCCGTGTACCTTGGGCTGAGGAGAGTACTCTGCCACATGTCCAAACAGGTGGATTTGAGAGAAATGCTGAAGAAAAGCGGGACTGGAGGTATGGTAATATGAGGTATGGATGCTCCTATTGACTAGGAAACAAGAGGTGAGACCTGGAAGCAGGTCAAAAGACCCAGAAGCAGGTCAAAAAGAGAACGGTTATGAAAAGCAATGGAAATACTTCATTGCGATTGTCTCAGAATACTCTAAGAGCTATGATTTTGTCCGAAACATGACTTCCCCAAAGCCTGCTTAATATGCCAGGGAGGAGAGCTTTCAAAGTCCAACTCACCACACAGAATGCTATCACAGTGTTGATCCAACTATTTTAAACCTGGTAGTACACAAAGCTATAAATAGTTACAATTTAAAGATGAAGACTGAAGATACAATTAACTGTTAATTCATTCTAAATTGCATTTACCACATCATTACGTAAAACATTCATCAATATGGCATTTATTTGTGAAATAATCTTTCAAACAAATTGCGTACTTCAATTTGTGCTTCTAATCAGCCAGATGCACAATGTAATGTGAAGAGGGCAACTGGAACTTGTATGTACTATATCATCAACATAGATTAGTCATAATTAAATACTTAATCCATTTTATTGCTGCACGGTTTTATCACTGCATGGTACTGCTATTGTTATTCTTTCAAAAGCTAAAGAACGAGGAAATGTATATAGGAAAGCTTCCTTAGATTTCTCTAGGGACAAATTATTATAATATTTGTTCTTGCTCAAAAAGTCAAAGGATTTGCACTTTGCTTTACCCATTTGTTTAAAGGAAGGTTGTTTGCCATCTAAATATAAACTTAACTTCAGCAGTTACATTCTCTATTAATTGACTCATACTCAAGTCCCTTTATGTGATAAACATGCACAGCTAATAATCAATAATATGGCAAGAGTGTGTACAGAACAAATAAAAGAAACAGATATTCTTTGTCTGTGCTCGCGTATGCCAAGCAGAATACAAAGAAGAGCAAATGCTGAAATCCTTAAAGGTCATTTACATTAATTTTTTGACACACTCTGATTACACAAAAAATAACCTTCCCTCTTGTTGCTCACACGCGCTTGCCACCGTACCTATCCAGTTCAGTATGTATACTTATTAAAAACATTTGTTCTCAATTCTGGAATTCACTTTCACAAAGCTTAGGATTTATGGAAGATGGAAATGGTCCCTTTTTTATTTAATTAACTGAATGTGTGTTTGGGGAAGGAGTCCTACACAAACCCTTTCTCATTCTTTCTGTTTTCCTCCCACATACTGCTCAGGGGAGCTCTAAGGAGAGGCAGTGCCTCTCGGCCTGCACTGGCACAGATCTTTCAGACTGGGCAGGCCACTATACCACCCAGCATCTGTTTGCTCCTGCCCAAAACATCACATTCCTCCCAGAGTGAGAGAAAGCTTCTTCTTCCATGAGTAAATGAACCCCCTGCAGGACTTTGCCCAAGTGAAGGATACCATGCCAGGGGACAGACAGCTGCCCATTCAGCAAACTCAGGAATGTGTCCAATGTTGCCCAAAGTTGGTGGCCCTTTTGGTATGTTCACCCAAGTTCACTGTACACTGGCACTTCCTATTTTCAAAGGAACCATGGTGAGAGGCATCCCATCTTTCAGATGCTATCCTGCAATCCCACATGCAACTCTGCCATTTCCAAACTCTCTCCCCAGTTCCCATAATTAAGGGGCAATATGCAGAGGTTCACCATTTTTTTCTTCTGCCTGTTCAGTTGACCACGAGGGTCTGTGCCAAAAGCTGTTACCCACGCACCTTTCAGCTAGTTCTGGGCCACTGGAATGAGCCACTATCATCCTTAAGAAGCTTTAGGAGCCAGAGAATTTATATTAAATGCCTTAATCACATGCAGACTTTGAACACTATAGAACTAGTGCTCAGCCTTGCAAAGCAGAAACCCAATGAAGAGGCAATCAGAGTAGATAAGACCTCGACCAATCTGCACTACCAAAATCAGGGTTCCATGCAGTCAGGGTGCCCCTGTAGTCCCTGATGGTTGCAACCATGGATCGTGATGGACTCCAGCTCTGCCTTCTGCCCATATTCAAGTCGATGAGAAGCAGCCTTTCTCCAAAGCCGCTCAGAGGGGAAGCTCGGGAGAGCACACAGCCCTCCCACACATCACTTTGGCTAAAAACAGCTCTAAATATAACCTTGTTTCTAAAATCCGCGTACACGCACGAAAATACAAAGACCAGCAAAAGGACAGGAAGTCGGTAGGGGCGGAGGAGCCGCGCTATTTCGGTTCAGCCATCTACCCCGCAGCGCTCCTCGAGCTCGACCCGGAGGTGGGGAGGAAAGCCCAGCCCTGTGCCCACAGCCGCCCCGGGCAGGCAGAGGAGTGCGGGCTTCTGCAAGGGGAGAGCCGCAGACTTGGCCCCCAGCAGTCGGAAACCTCTTGAGGTGTGAGGAACAAGGGGTTTATATTCACTCTGTTGCTACTAAAGGGAAGTGAAATGACCGCTGAACTCAGGTGGTCATGGAAAAGCACGTAGAATTGCTGGCAGAAAGTCAAACCTGTACGTCAGCTGCCTTTAGGTTCCTAGTATTACCGTGCACTGACCTCTTGCTCTGCAGCTCCTCGTGCAGGTGCTCAGACTTAGCATAAGCAGCCGCTGCATTTCGGTTGAGCGGCCACCAAACCTATCGCCACCTGTGCTGCGCGGACCCGAGAAAGGAGACATCACTGCGCTGCCTCTGCCGCAGCTCTGGGAAGGTCCGGCCGCTCGCCCCTGCATCCCAGAGCGGTTGCGGCCAGGGGAGATGCCTCAGAGATAAGAGATCACCCCGCCCTGCGTGCCTCGATGCAAGCAGCACAGCCGGAGACCTGCCCGGCGAGCCCCAGATACTAAGGGATACGTTGAGATAGGCAGTATCTAAGCAGTCCCTCTGTTATTTTTTTCCTCTTTATTCCATTTTATCTTCATTTTTGTTAAGTTTCACTGACCCTTCTGATCACCAACTTTCTTTGTGGTTCTCTGCAAAGATCGCTCTCCAAGAACAAAAAAGAAACCTCGGAGCTTTGATAGAGACTCTGGATGAAATTAAGAACTTCAAACCCCAGATTTTTGAAAAGAAAAACAGATGTCCTGTTTGTTGAGTATAAATAACTCCGTACGTGAAAACCTTTTCTTTTTTTTTTTTTTCTTTTTTTTACGCTGCATTAAATTTTATTTAATGGTGGTTTATTTAAAATGTACAAAAAAAAAAAAAAAAAAAAAAAAAAAAAAAAAAGGAGAGGGAAGGGGGAGCAGGAAAATCTGCGGGTGCCAAAACCTCTAAATCTCCGTTCTCGAAAGGAAAGAGTCAAAGAAAGCCTTCACGTAGATTAAGCGCCCTGCTCCTCAGCGTGTGCCACAACCAACCCCCCCCTCCAGTCGTCGAGGCTCGGGGCCGGAGGCCGCGGCAGGTGCCCACCCCGCACTGCCGAGCGCATCCCGCGGAGAGAACTTACGTAAGGACGTAGTTGACGCTGACGATGCAATGCGGGCGCGACGAGCGGCTGTTGTGCACGATGGTGGCGTAGCTCTGTACCCACACCCAGCCGCCGTGCTTGGCCAGAAAGCGGTAGTACTTGGTGGTCACCTGGCCCTTCACCAGCACTGCGGGACAGAGCGGGGACAGAAGGGCTCAGGGGGGCTGCGGAGCATCAAGCGCGGCAAAGGGATGAGGAAAGGGTAGCCTCGGGCATCCCCTCCCCCTTTGCTATCGCAAAGGCTTTTCGAGGAGATCGAGGACAAACACAACGGGAAGGCCGGGGGGGGGGGGGGGG
>NW_024884142.1:33753466-33766805 GCF_019232065.1 Centrocercus urophasianus
GGGGGGAGGTGATCACAACACCCAACCATATCGTCATCGAGATTGAATTCTCTCAAAGTGGCTTTGGGTTTTTATCTCGTCTCTTGACGTCCACCTTAAGGAAACTTACCGGAAATTAATATACTTTTTATACATCTATCCATGTATTAATGTCATCGTGATATCGAAATAGAGTAGAGGGCTGCTCTCTGAAGCAGGCTCGCCGCTGCAGCAAATTTAGCCACGCAGATATAATTTGTGAGACTCGATAGAAGTGTTTGAACTGGCACAGCCTTTTCGGAGCAAGAAAAAAGGCTGTTCCCTGAGCTGGATTCGAAGCGAACTGAAACCCAGGGTTTGCACAGGGGTTTGCACCCGCCACCGGTGCTGCCCATTCTTCCCCCAGCCCAGAAGTGGACACTAACACAGTCAAAGCCCTTTGGGGGAGGGAGAAGGCAAGGTGAGGTTTTCTGAGCGCAGATCCTTACACAAGTGATGTGCACATCGCAGGTGGAAGGTGTCACAGCCGTGTACGTGATGGTAAAGGGTCTTCTCGATCAGATCCTGGGGCTCGTAGCCGGTGAGCTCAGCCACCCTGCAAGGACAGAGGAGCCTGCGTCAGCTGGGAGGGGCCGGAGCGGGGGAGGGGGTGAGGAATCGATTTGGAAGCAGCCTCAGCACTACCTGGAGTCTAGGAAGATGAGCTTCATGTCCAGGCTAGCCCGGAACATGAACATGTTGCTGTGCAGTTTGATCTCTGTCACGGCGCTGGGCGGCAGCGAGTGGCCCACGGCGACCAAACCGACGTTTTGGTAGCAGCCATCGAAAGGTGACATGTCCAGGCTGTACTGGCGGATCTTCAGGTAGCCACTGCAGTGAATGACCTGCAAGGACACACGGCTGCTGGGCGTGGGGGCTGTGAACTTCGCCGCCCCGGGGCCCCACCCCCCCCCAACCCCCCCCCCGTTTTTTTTTTTTTTTTTGGGGTGGGGGGGGGGGTTTTTTTTTTTTTTTTTTTTTTTTTCATACAGAACTTCAGCTCTCATCTCAAGCCCGTTAAAGTCAACAAGATTTTCTTTTTTTTTTTTTTTTTTTCCACTGACTTAAGTGGTTTTTGGACCACCTCCTAACTACGCTTTTATGATTCTTCTCCAAAGGGAAGACGAGGAAGTGCCAAGGCAGTTTCAGCTCTGTAATGAAGAGTGGATGCGTGTGAGAGAGTTTACATGTGTGCGTGTGTCACATGGATAAGATGTATCTATTACACAGACAGAGCAGACACGATCCAGAATGCATCTTTAGGCATAGATTTTAGGTACGTTTCCTCCCTGCATATTGCTGCTATGCACTTCCAACCTCAGTTGTCTATTTTAAGCTTCTCTTCCTGGAGCTATTCCAACAGATTTCCTTTTTCTTGCGCTACACCGTGTCACAACGTCTCCCGCTTCAAGGTCGGGGAACAGACTGGACTGTGCCCGGCCGGGAGCCTCGTGCGGAGCAATGGGAAACGGCCGAGCCCTCGCTGAATGGCTGCTCCTGTGGCAAGCGGCACTCAGTGCCACATTAAAGAGTGCCGAGCCGGGCCAGCCCAGGGAGCTCAATCCACATCCACCTCGCGGTGTCGTGGCGGGGCTGTACCCCCCCACACCCACCTTATAGCCCCCGCAGGTCAGCCCCGCGTTCCTCTTGGCCAGTACGCATTTCATCCGTAGGAAAAAGGACCTCTCGATCTCATACTCTGAGGAGAGGGAAGGCAGAGGGGAGGTGAGCGGCGAGGGAAAGAGTCCAGGTCCAAGTGGGACGATGCGATGTAGGGGGGACGCGCTTTACCCTGCACGAAGTGGGAGTGGTAGGGCTGGTGGGCCGTAAGCACCGCCGTCATCTCGTCGTGGTCGGCGGGGTGGATGTACTCGTAAATGCTGTTGCCGGTCAGCTCTACCTGTGAGAGAGGAGGAGGAGGATGAAGAGGGGAAGAGCAGGAAGGAGAGCGTCAGTCACCGGTGCCCTCTCCGCAGACGCCTCCCGCGCCGGCCCCCAGCCTACCTGAGACAGACCCAGGTGCACCGAGGCTGTCTCCGAGATGTACATGATCTTCCCATCCGGAGCCACCACGAATATGAAACCGTCCAGCGTCTGGGGAAAGGGTCGGCAGAGGGAGCAACAGATAGAGAGATGGACACAGACAGACCGACACATAAAGTACCGTCCTCCAAGGGGTTATTCTAAGTCAAGACGTATTCCCTTTCATGCTGTGATTATTCAGAAAGCTGGAAGGAAACGGAGCCCTGGGCAGGACTCTTCTATAGCCGTGATCCCTCAGGATTCCCGCTGATGACCACCCGAGAATTTTCGAGCGCTGCCACCCCATTTCTAACTCCCCGGGATTTAAGCCCCTGTTAAGCAAACGAAGGGAGTGTAAGCCTCCCCGCAGAGTGAATAACGCCTGTGTGGGACGGGATGATTTGTCAAGTGCGTTTCAGAAGACGGAAATGGGGTTTCTGGGTGCGGAGGCAGCAGAAGAGACCCCCAATCTATTAAAGACGTGTCACAGCCCATACGATCCCACACACACAAAGCATGGATACAGTAATTCCAATATTCCTTCCTCTACCTGAACTGCGTTTGTGCAAAGGAGTCCGTCCTGTCCCTCCCCTCCCACATTTTTTTTTTTTAATTAAACACGTGAACGGTTAAAAATTAGTCACGGTGGCAACTAAAAGCTCAGAAGAGGGACTGGTTTCTTTAATCGTTAATACCGCGTAGCTGTCGTTCTCAGAGTGGTACCTGCAAAAGATGCGATCCCAGCTCCCGTCCGACGTTATCCAGCGGGCTAGTGCGGCTGGAGTGGCCCCAGGCTTCTCCCAGTCCTGTTCAGTTAACACACACAGAAAGGAAAGTGAAGAGGTGACAAACCCACTCCTGTTGGCCTGCTGGAGTAAACCTCTTCTACTTATTTGTTTATTATTATTATACTTTCGCTTGAACTCGCTTTAAAACAGGTATACATATAATCGTTGAGAAAAGGGGATGTGATTTCCTCGTACGGGAAAGCCTCTTTGGTGGATTTTTTATTATTTAAATCTAACTCCTGTGGGAGATAAACACCTTTTTTTTGGTTAACGGGGAAGTTGGTTTCTAAGACCTGGGCGAAACGGTGTGCCCGACAAAGCTGCCCCTGGGGGCGGCCTTTGGCTGCATGGAGCGCGTAAGAGAGCGCCCAGGGGCGTGTGCTGCCTCCCAGAACCCCCTCCTCCCCCCGGCCTTGGGACGGACCTGCCCTGTGCTTCAGACTCTGCTCGTTTCATGCAAAGTGAGGAGGAATAAGAGCTGCAGGAAAATTACTCGGCCGGAGTAAATCTTTGTATAGGCAGTGCTTTTTAACGATGCTGTTGCCGAAATCATTTTGAAAGGGGCATTTTAAGCTTACGCGACTAAATAAGGATCAAACAAGAAGGAAAAACAAACAAACAAACGAACAAAAAACCCCACAAACGTACAGAAATGCTGATTGACGGCAGGAGAAGGCAAGGTCTGCTCCTACAGCGCGGACTCGGGAAGCCGAGCCCACTTTCTCTGGGGATTTCCACACGAAGCGGCAGCGGGCAGAGCGGGCATCCCTTGGTATCGAGCGCCCTCACCTCGGCTCGACACCCGGGCGTGGCGAACAGAGAGGGCATCCTGAGCTGCCCCTTCCTCGCCCGCCTTCTCACCGTTTCCCCCTTCTTCTTAACCCACGGCCCTCAGAAGTCAGCAGCATCCCTGCGCCCCGGCCCCTGCCCGCGTGTACCCCTCGCCGAGTGCCAGCGGGAGATAAGATCCTGCCCGTTAACTCCTCCGCGCCAATTAACGGGGACACGGTGAAGTTGTCCCCAACCCCCGGGCTCTCCTCCCTCCCCCGAAATGCAGTCGCTCTGCCGCCCTCCCCAGCGGGGCTGCCCGGGGGCACATCTGTCCCCTGCCGGGGACCCCCACCGAAGCCAGTCAGGAGCTGACACTTCTCGCACGGCTTCCAGGGAAAGGGAGAAGAGAAACCGCAGTATCTTTGCTTTCCCCGAGCTCCGGGACGCCCTGTCGAAGCCGCTCCTTGCGAGCTTCCCGCACTGGAAGGGAAATCTGAATAACAGTTTCCCTGTTCTGGACTAAAGCTGCGCTCTTCGCCTAGGATTTAAGTTGTTTATTAATCTGGGTTTACGGCTTCTAATTACTCTCCTTCTAAAAGGGAAAACAACCCGACCTCTGCGGGTTAATGAACAGCTCATCAACATTACAGGTTAACTTCTTTCGGGAACGCCGTTCTTCACGGAGCACTGAGCCCTTCGTTATGCTTCGGGTGGAAATCTCACGCTGTTTGGCCGCGGCTGTTAATGTTTCATAATTAAACGTTTTCACTCGTCTACATGAGCCAGCTTCTGGCGATCCTAACACTGGAGACACTTCGCATTGCCCAGATGCTTCAGCACTTTCTAGCCGGAGACGACTTCTCTTCACTGACAAACCCAGATCGGCGGGCTCTCCCGACGCCCTTTAAATACTGCCTTTAGAGATTATAAGATAAAACCTCTCCATTAATATTCCCCTTTTATTATTTTTTCCCCCCTCCGTTCGCTTTAACATCCAATTTCCTTTTATCGGGGGAGCAAACTGAGCTATCTTGCACTTGACCTACCGCAGAAAATTCCTCAAATCCTTTGATTGTCTATTTAAAACAAAACAAGGAAATCAGCTCTCCCTTTTGCTTCAGGATTACGCTGGAAACAAGATCTAAAGATTCTCTTGTAATTTGGAGAGCCAACGGAATAATGGCTTTGGAATAGAAACAAGCAGCTTTGTGCGGGAAAGGATAACTAAACCGTTTTTAGGCAAAGGATTTTCCCAGCTAAAGTGGCCGAAGACAAAGCAAAACATAATCTATTTTGGAAGATTTCCAAGATATGCCACATTAACCTTTGTAGATAAAAATTGCTTTCTCCCCTCCCCCGCCGGGGTCCGGTTTATCATATTTACATAAGTAGCCTTAGAAGCGATGTATCTATTATGGATCTAAGGAGCTCGCGAGCTCACATTTCATGTGGAAACAGAGGCGAAGTTTTACTGTTGCTTAATACTTGATGCATTGTCGAACCATTTCCATTTAAATACTCCCGACCCACGGATTACCTCAATGGACTGGCTGCATGGGCTTTGTAATTTCCTGAAAATGAGATTTCGATTTATAAAACAAGAAACCAATTAGTAACCAAATGAGGCGAAGTAGATCCACTAAAATTGACCTAATCCCACAGGCACCATTTAGGCCGGTTCTTAGCGAATGAATGATGAGCAATCGTGCAGTGCAAGCTCAAGGCATCATCCAGCTGTGTTATTGCAAGAAGCAAAAATAAATGGATCGAGCTTTTCTTTCGGAATGAGTTTTATACTCTCAACAAGATATAGATTATAGGCTCCCATCTAACAACCTCCTCCACTCGAGGATTTTTTTTTTTTTCCTGAGAAGGTAAACAATTCGACCTAGAAGATGTCCTCCATTGGGGGTGGGAGGAGGGAGAAAGAAAGGAAGAAAGGAAAATAAATAAATGACAAAACAAAATAGCAGCGGCATTAGGGACAGGCTTTGCTCAGTTTGCTAACAATGCCCGTTACTGAACTGCGCGCTCTGAGGCTGCGCTCAAACTGCGCTGAACGTGCGCTGGTGCAGTTCGGTCTGCGAGTGCTGAGTCATAGCTTTTCCAGCACTTCTCGACGGGAAATCACGGTTTGCCCACATTTAAAAGTGAGGGAAGGGGCAGAAATCTCCTCGTTCTCTTTGGTGGGAGGACAACACCGGGGCAGTCCGGTGGAAGCGCCTTCCTTCCCCCGTGCGCATCCCGCCCAGCGCCGGGCACGCCGCCCTCCACGGACGGACCCACGGCCAACGCCGCAGCTCCGTGCCGCGGGAGCATTGCCTCCCCGCCCCGCTGGGTAGCTCCGAGCCCTCATGGCAGCAGCCAATGGAGGCACCGGCTGGCATCGCGATATCGTTGCCGAACTCCCCTAAGTCCCAAACAAACGGGGCTGCGCTCAATCACTGCAAATTGGGCCGGGACGAAGTGGCAGAAGGCTCCGAGAGGCGCGGACAGCCCCGCGGGTCTCGGGGTTCCCAGTCCCTCCGTGAGCATCCGCAACGCAGCCCCGACCCCAACCTCGACAGTCTTTGTCTGTCCGTAGCGGGGGGAGTGAAGGGGGGTAGGGGAGGAGGACAGGAGAAGCGAGCTCTTATCTTCTTGGCGTTGATTTGCCAGCGTTTCCAAGTGGCTACCACCATTACCCCAGCCTCAGCACGATCCGAATTCACAGCGGAGGAAACAACGGCAGGGCCATCGGCGCCCCCCCTTCCAAAAGCACTCGGCAGGGAGCCCAACTCAAACCTCCCACAGGGGGATCCGGGCTTCTGGGGGCCCCTGGGAGGCCGCCTGAGGCAGCGGGGAGACCTCGGAGCACCCCGGCTTTTGTCACAGCCTCCCTGCAAAGGCAGAGGGGCAGCGAGGTTGCCTCGAGGAACGGTGTCGTTCAGCAGCCCTCGCTATGCCACCTCCCAGCACCCAGCCGGGCCGATTTCTCACTTAATTTAACAGGAGGTGGTTAATGATAACTCCAAATCTCTGCCAAATGAGGCTTCTGTGAGGGAGCGAGTCGCCGTCGGAGGGTTCAGATGGAACAGAAGCAGCGACATTTAGGGAGAAGAAAGAAAGAAAGAAAAAAAAAAAAAAAAAAAAAAAAAGCTGCTCATGCCTGCGGATGCCATTAGCGAGGTTTCGTCAAGATTTATTATCTCGGTAAATCAGATGCGTTCGTTTGAAGCGGATAGAAGCGAGCGCCCTGCTTCCTTTAGAAAAATAATAGTAAGAGGGAGGCAGAGTTCTGCCGCCTGAACAGACGGCCCTGCTGGGGGAGCGGCCGTGGAAGTAGCACCGATTCACCGCACTGGAGAGAACTCGCAGCTTTTGGGTAATGGAGCTGCCCTCCTACATGCAAACAAAACGGAGCCCACACCGGAGGAGGGGGAAGACAAAAAAAAAAAAAAAAAAAAAAAAAAAAAAAGAGGCAAATTTTCGAGCGCAACATCCATACTTCTGGGTTTTAGAGAAGACGCAAACGCAAATATCGCTTTACCCGAACGAACAGTGGAGGAAAGGGTAGGTTTACGCTATTCACACACAAGTTGAAAACGTCCTTCAGCACTAACAGAGCACTAACAGAGGGAGAGGGGTTTGTAAGGAAAATCTGACTGTATCCACCCGTTAAAGTGCCTTTGTCAGCTCTCGTGCTGAGAGTTCAGTTCTGCACTTCACATGTTAAGTTCACATCAAAACTCGACTTAAGCACAGAGAGGTACCGCGCAGAGTAAACTGCGGCTTAAATGAGAAAAACTTCTGTACGAAATCACCGCTGAAACCCAATGCTCAATCATTTCCCTTAGCAGCAAGAAAAACAGCATTAAATCACCTATCCACGTGGGAAATGGATTTTGTTTTCCTGCTTTTCTCCCCCCCGCACTCCCCCCCTTAAAATAAAACAAGATAAGGAGATTCAATATTGCAACGTTAGGCAAAAGTTCACGTAAACGCGGACGCTGATTTTGTCTGGGAAAGCGAACGCCTCTGCGTGGGAGCGATCCGTCTTCACAGGACAGAAAAGCAAACAGTCCTTCCCTGCTTGTTCGGGTGAGGGGAACAGGACCCTGGAAATATTCCTTAATTAAATATATGTGTATACAGAGCGTCACTTTTTTTTTTTTTTTTTTCCGCCTTCACTTTTGGACACCGGGGCTGCTTATAGGAATCGTATCCTTAGGTAAAGAAATTATTTTCGCCCCCGGATTTATTTCTATCAGGTTTTGATGCTACGTTAGTTGCCTTCACTGTTACACTGAAATGTCAGTTTTTTTTTTCCCCCCATGAACGTTAACACAGGACTAAATTTATCAGGAAGATATTTATCTTTTTCTCCTTCTGTCTTTCTTTTCTTTTCCCCTTCAATAAAAATAATTTTAAAAGCTCTTTACACTGTTCACAGCTATCTAGCAGATCTTCTCCACATTATCTTCCCCAAAGCCGACCCCATGCAAAACAGGCTCTCCCTTCCCGAGCCAGCTGGCCCATGCCAGGCGGCAGCCACGGGGCGCATTTCGTCTTTGCCAGTTTTCCCGAGAGGTTTGGGGCAGGGCAATGGGGTGCCGGGCCCGAGTCAAGTCCTGCACTCCTTCGAGAGACTCGCAAAGCTGCAGCTGAATCTCCGCACTACACTCCCTCAGAGCCGCGCTCATCCGGTGCCACCGCTTTGCATCGCATTTTCAGACAGTGAAACGGAAACTAAACGGCGCTGAGAAGCTGCGTGGCTCTGCGGGCACGGCCCTGGCAGAAACCTCCTGTTTTCATAGTGACCCTGGCATCCAATCTCCTCCTTCCTGCATATGAGCCCCTCAGTGTCCAAACGCGCAGACGGACGCCCACCGATGCTTCCTCCGCTGAGGAGCTTACATCGTTCTGTGCATTTATTCCCACCGTTTCCAGTCAGGCCCCGTGCAGGGAAGCTCCGGGCGGGCCGCCGGGGAACCGCACCGCTCGGCCGAACCCACGCTTCTCCGCTCTCGGCCGGATCCGGGCTGCGCCCCAGCTCTCGCAGCTCTGCCCTCCCCGGGAAAAAACACAGAACGTCCCCTGCCGTATCTACCGCCTTCCGCAGGTTCTGGCTGTCTCTGCGTGCCCAGAGCAAACGGGGAGGGAGGGCCTCCCACATACTGGCAAGTGCCTGCGGAACCACTCCGACCCCCCAGCACGGACAGCACCGCGGGGCCACCCCCTCGGCGGCTGCTTCTTTCCATTCGCAGCTCCCCCGTAGCGAGGCCGCGGAGGTCCCGCCGCCACTCTCCGCCTCCCTGCTCAAAGCCGCAGCTGCCGGCCCCGGCCCCGCGCCCCCCGCCGCACGGCTCCCCGGGGCATTGAGGCATCCCGCGCTGTCGCCCGGGACGGGGCCCGGCCATTCTTCTCCGCCCGTGATTACTCGCAGCCTACAAGCAACACCATATGCTTCGTCTGATCAAACAGCCCCGCTGCATCGGCGGCGGTAATTGACGAGAGCCTCTCGGAATCACGCAGGAAGGCGGCCCGCTGAGACGGCGGGAGCTGACAGATCACCGCTAATAATCCTTTTAGGAACATCGCGGGCAGCGGAGTTGGCCATAGCTTTCTTTTTATAAAGTGTGCGCTGACAGTATTAAAGGACAGCTCAGTTTCCTTGCAGATAGATCGCATAGAATGGCAACGTGGTTTCATGAGAATTTTAACTTTTTCTTCCACTTCCCCCCACCCCCACTTTTTTTTTTTTTTTTTAAAGGTTTCAGGTGTTACAACTCCCTCTTATCCCATTCTTTGGTTCTAAGTTACTCAGAGATACCAAACGTTGCTTAAAGAAGCGGCTACAAGATACACTACGTTGGAAATGACTGCTATGGCTTTGGCTCTATGTACTCACGCAGCGCTGAGGGGGAGGGGGGAGGCCCGCCTCCAGGTCCGAGCGAATATTTACCTTTAAAAAGTCGAGTTAAGACCGCTCCTTCCCGGTCTGAATCAGGTTAAAAGCAAAACAAACAAACAGAACAAACCAGGACAGTCCCCGTACCCGCTCTGGGTTCATGAAGCATTACCGACAGACCCGAAGTAAACGCAAAGTCTGTATTACGGGGTTTCTTACGTATCCACACATTTCAACGAATGATTAATTTTGATTTTTAGATAAATCATTAAAAAAAAAAAATAAATAAAAATCCGGCCCCTCAGTCTTCTCTCTCACTACCGTCTCTTCCAGGCAGAAAACATCTCAATCTAAATAAAAGCTTAGAGAATCGTTTTGATTTTTTTCTTTCCCCTGCATCTCACAGAAGCGACAGACGGAGAGCAGAGCAGAACTTCATCCCGGTCCCTTAACAAGCTCTCTACTCTCTCTGGAGCCCCTCCAGGCACCCCAAGAGGCGGCTCAGCGCCACCAGGAAGAGCTGGAACTGAGGACGCGATGGCCGGCTCTGCCCAGCGAGAGTCAAAATGAAGCTCGCTGCAGGCCCTCTGTTCGCATCGTTATGGGGCTTGGACGCGTCCGAATATAATCATTCTGTGAAAAATTCCCGAGGTCGATTAACGCTCTCAGACGGCCTCAGCGATCCACAGATCGGGATATAGTGGGTTTACGATGCGATACGTCGTGCTTGGCTTATCAGTTGTGGGAGCGCACCCTATACCTGCACACCGCACCTAAGGCTTTAGGACTTTGCATAGGCTTATGTAAATATTTACCCATATATTAGCTCCCCCACGTACAGCTATAAATGGGGGGATCGCCCCCATTTGCCTTGCGGCGATGCCCGCCGCATGGACGAGAACAGAAAACCTCCTGCTGGCTCTGCGTTGACAGAAGCCCCTCAGCCCCCAGCAGAACTGTCATATGAACGGAGTGACAACATTCACGGGAGGGAGAAGTAGCAGCAGAAAGTACTCGGCCCCCAGAGTTCGGCCCAAGCAGCACCTGGATGGGAAGGGGAGCACAGGGGAGGGCCATCCCACCTACCTTCTGGGAAAACCACCCGCATCTTGAGGTAGCTGGTGGTGAGCCTGATTATGGATGCTTTGTCCAGCTGGGAGGTGATGGCCGAGGGCAGGGGCAGTAATTTAGCCAGTTCATAAAATTCGCTGTTTTCTTTCTCCCGTCTAGTCCGGGCAGCATTTTTGGACTTCTCTTTCATCGTGTTTTTTTCCCCCTTCCTTCCTAAAATTTAAGCTCCGGAGCTTCATCCAAAGGTGGGAGGGGAGCGCTCAGTTGCAGTTCATGTCCCGGATCATCGGGAGGGAGAACAGCCGCCGCCCAGAGAAACCGTTCTGTGAAATGGAACAAAGTGCTGAAGAGCAGAGTGGTGTTCTTCAAAAGAACGAATATTCTCTGAAAAGTCACTCGGGGGGGAAAGGCATTTATCCAGTGCAGCTCAGAGACTCAAGCAACTGCAGGAAAAAAAAAAAAAAAAAAAAAAAAAAAAAGAAAAAAAAAACAACAGAACTACAAGCCCGTGGCACGACGCAGCAGCCAAACGAGGTGTTTTGGGCCTCTGTTCCTGCTCATCGCGGACAGTGCCTCTCCTCGAAGTGGGTCATGGTAATCCCGATCCTCCCGCAATCCGCTGCCGGAACGGGGCCTCCACGGGCGGCTTCGTAGGAGCCTCTGCGGGAAGAAGAGCGGTGGTGGTGGGTGAGCAAGTCTCTACTCAGCGCCGCGGCCTCCAGAAATCATCATCATAATTTTTAAAACCTAGCCCAGGTGCCCTTTTCTGCTTGCGTTGTTTGTTTATTTTTTATTTATTTATTTGTTTTGTCCTGCTTGTTGCATTAATCCCGCTGCCCCCGTGAGCCAGGACTCACTGCCGATCGCAGCCCGGCACAGCAGTTACTTCGTGCGTTTTTCCAGCCAATTTTGGGGTTTTGCCGCTGTTTCCTCCCACCCTCGGTGGGAGCACCCAACCTCACTTCGCACCTCTTTGCGCGCGCCCCCCCTCCCGCGGAGGCCAGGCCCCCTGCACCTACCTGGTATCCCCTCGCAGGGCAGCCCGCAGCGAGCCGTGCCAGGGTGCGGACCCCTCTTTAATTGGCTCATTAATAGCGGGGGCGCGGTCGTTGCCCGTCGCGGCTCCCCACGCCGGCGGGCAGCCGGGCGCTGCCGCCTCCCGCCCCTTTATCGGCTGCCCGACTCTCCCTCTCACATACTGGGTGGGGGTGGGCTTAATGAAGAAGCCCTAATTGCGACTGAGAAATGCCCTAATAACTTCTTTTCCGGCTAAAAGCCTTTTAGCACAACTTCATTTCTCCCCCAGCCCCGGCCGAGCCCGCCCTTAATGCCACTCACGGACCCGCCCCGCCTCCCATTGGCTGCCGGCTCCCCGCTCCCTGACGACCATTGGTGAAGCGGACGGTGACGTCACCCCGAAGCGGACACACACCCCTACTCCTCGCGCGCTCCCGCCCTCTGACCCCTCGGTGGCGCGCCCGGGGGAGGCGTGCGGGGACGCGCACCAACCCCCCCCCACGGAGTGCCCCTGGAGAGTTAAAACAAAAAGGTGCTTTAGGCAATTCTCTCTGTTGTTGTTATTATTATTATTTTTTTTTTTTTGTGGGGTTATGAGATTTTCCTGCTAGACTGGGAAAAACCCAAACCAAAACAAAACACTTAGTCCTAGAGAAAAAGAAACAAATAATCTATCAGCACCAAATGCACCTCTCCTACCTCAGGAAACAGAATAGCACCGTGCGGTAATAGCGGCATGGTGCGGGAAAGCGCCCAGCAGCTCTTCCTGGTGTCCGCACGGCCAGGACGCACCGCTCGTCCCTTTGCCGGACCACCCCTCTGTGAAACAAACACAACGCAGGGCAGTTAGGAGAGGTATGGACTCGAGATAAATTATAAAAAGTAATGAAAAGGGGAAAAAGGGGGAAAAATGCGGCCCTCCTCTTCTTAAAGCCCTCGCTGTTGCAGAGAAGGTGACACCGTGCTTTCCGAAGGCTTTCTGTGTGCTGCAAGCACACACCAGCAGGCTGAAAGCGGGCTTGGGGAGAAAGACAGCACCTTCTTGCCGGCTTCTATTGGAGGAAGCTGTCCTGCAAACAGCGCTGATATCCCCGAGGAGTGTTCAGGCATCTGGGCAACAACCGGACTCACACCATCAGGTAGCGCAAGGCTTGTTTGTCAACAGGCGCCTCAAAAATTATCCTTTATAGTGCTTTTGGCTTAGGAAAAAAATGAGTAAATCAGAGGAACACAGTCCTGCCAATGGATAGCAGGGAAACGCAGGCAACCATTCGCCACCCTACGCTCCCGCAGCCACGGATTCGTAGAGGGGAGAGTGGCGGTGCCGGGGCTCTGCCGGCCCCGGAGCGGAGCGGTGGAGAGCGATGGAACCGGGGAAAAAAAATGCCTGGAAGCCTCGGGGGACGCGGGCACAGAGCGGCCCAGATCGGGATGCTGCACCGCTCGGGAATGGGGAACTCGCTGCCTGAAGTACACACGTGTGCTCGGTTCGGGTGAGTTTATTCCCGGGTGAGCCTACGCCGGGTAATTGATAATATAGGAGAACTGAAGAAACAGGTATTGAAACTCGATGCACTTTAAAAACGATCATTATAAGCGGGCTACTTGGAGGAGGGCTCGGTGAAAAGAGGCATTTTGCAGCCAGGCTTGCAACTCCGTGCCGTGAAAAACTTGAGTCGCCAGGCACAGCACGCAGCGTGCATTGCACCGCGTGTGCGTGCGAGTGGGGAGCGAGAGAGCTCTGCAAATCAAAGCTGGAGGG
>NW_024884142.1:33766905-33807840 GCF_019232065.1 Centrocercus urophasianus
TTTTTTTTTTTTTGGTTCTTTTTTTGTTTTTGGTTTTGTTTTTTTGCTTGTTTGTTTTTTTTTTTTTTTCCTGCACACATCTTGGCGTGGTTTGCTGTATTTATTTGTTTCTGACTTTGGATGTGCTTGCTAACCCCTCTAAGGAATAAATTGGCCACCAATCCTTATGCGGGGAGATCGTTGCCATGCAGGCATTGCCTAGGCGCTAGCGCCTTAGAAAGGTAAATTCCAGCAATTTAACCAGACAGAGCGACCGTACTGCTGCTTAAAAATCACCGGCCTGGTGTGGGGCGCAGGCGGATTTTGAGACGACAAACCTCCCCCTGCACTTCGTGCGGGCGAGAAAGCGGGATCCGACCTCGTACGGATCCGCTCGATGAGACAGAGTGCGTTCAACTTCGCTGTCTGTACAGGAGCTGTTTCCTCTCCCTACGCGTAGCAGCGGGGATGCCGCTCCTTAGGGCTGGGAGCATCCCGGTGTCCCGAACTCCGACTGCGTGCCCCGAGAACCTGCTGAGCTGGGCTGAGAATTTCCATCCATGCCCTCATCCAGGCTGTGCCTACACACACACACACGTACACACACCCGGTGAACGCACTCTGAGACCATTCAGAGCCGATTAACAGGTTTTAACTGATGTAGATCTTAACCTCCGTGCTTAGAGCCGTGCTCCAGGTACTTTATCCGCTAATGGTGTTGGGGTACTCAGGGAAGGAGGACAAGGAGAAAGTGGATTCTGTAACAAAATGCAGGAAATGGGTAACAGACACTCGCATAAGCTGATCTTAGATATAAGTGATTTCTAATACATCTCTCGAAAAATAATAGAAGGAATACTGCAGAATTAGGGCATGAGGACCAGCGCAACCGGCAGTTATTTTCGGTAACTTACAAACAGTTGCACACTTTATACTCGTGGGTGTTTCTAAGTGATACTTTCAGGAGGCACTCCGGTGCAGTGCCGTCACTTTCCTTGCTTTTGGCACGAACACCACGAGATGACTTACTTACACTCATTTTTTTTTTTCCAGTGGTGTCAAAGGTCAGTACCTTCAGCCCTCTCCTTATTGAGTGCACTCCTGATGATGGTTGAGAACCGAGCTGCCATACTGCTACGTGAAGCAGTGAGGGAAAACATGAACTAAAGAAATGGAGGTGGGAAAATCCACCTCATGGTCAGTAACAATTATCTACGTGCACTTCGTGCTTTGCCTTCTCTGTTCACAGTGTCAGAACTGTGGTACATCTCTGCAGTTCTGCAGCACCAGCTGCAATGTCTGCACAGAAGCTGGGAAGGGCAAGGGATTGGAAACGAACTTTGAAGGAATCCCAAACTTAGCAGAATCGCAGAACGTCCTGAGTTGGAAGGCGCTCACGAGGACCATCCAGTCCAACTCCAGGCTTCACACAGGATCACTTAAAAACCAGATCGTAATCATGCTGTACACAGTGTCCTTCATCATCCTCCGCCTCCTCGGAGACACTGCTCGGCTCCCACATCCCCCTCTCCCGCACCACGGCGGATTTTCTCCTCCCGCCCCATACAGCGGTGCCCTCACCTGAGCCGGGTTCCCGGGGCGGTCCCGCTCCCTCCCGCAGCCTTCCCCTGGCGCTGGACTCTCCCTGCCTGCTGCCCTTGTTAAAGGGGCCGCTTCGCTTCTGCCGAGCTCCTAGATGTAGTAGAGCCCGACGCCAACGGCCGAGGGCTCAGCCTGTCCCAAGAAACCCTCAGTGCACAAAACTCGCAGCATTTCAGATGAAACCCGCCTGAAGGCGAGCCAGCCCCTCGGCTGCACTGAAGCTCTGTCTCTGGCCTCCCCAAACCTCTGAGAACAGACGTGGTTGAGCCCCAAATGAGGGATGGGGCTCAGGGATCCCCACATTGGTACCCCTGCACTTCACAGCCTCCGGGATTGTCGACAGCTTTGCTGCGAGGGAAGCACTTTCCAAGGATTTAAATAGGAGCTTTGCTTGCTCTGGTCTCTTATCTATTTGTGGTTACGATTCTGGTTAAGTTTGTACATGTGAGCATGATATGCTAAGTCCTGTTGCTTAATGTTTTCTGGGTTGTCTGGGCAAACCTATTGCTACTCCCTCTGCCTTGCCCACATGGTGCTTAGGCGCCTGATGGCAACCGTGATGCAAACTGAGCCTGTGCCTGTTTTCCTGAGGAGTGACGAAGTGATGCCTCTCAGGAAGACACCATGGGATAAATCATTTATATGGGAAGGTGGCACAGGGAAGCAGCACCAGGCTTGAAAACTCAAATCCAGCTTTATCCTATTTCAGACAATGCTCAGTCTGTTGCTGAAGGGTGAGGGTGTTCAGCAAGGGTTGTCTCAAGATGGTTTTTATCCATTTAGGTTTTGCCTCATTGTTGAAATACTTCATCTAAACTCTGAATTCTGACTACTCTTCTCTGGTGGTAAGATGCTTATTTAAATACTGTGAGAACTGGGTTTAACTAGTTGAAGCTAGAGTCTATCAGAAGGACAGCTGCCCTAAGAAGCTGCTACAAGACCACCACTTGTGGCTGGAGGCAGGAAGCTTCAAGGCTCGCTTGTTCTGTATAATTCCTCTTAGATTTAGCTGGTAGACGAGCAAATGAGTGAAGAATCGCCGTTTCTTCAGTCTGACAATAGCTTAGTGATGCTAACACCACATTTTTGAAACATGCAAAAATCTTGGGATCTGCTAGACTCTGGTTTTAATTTTGCCTTCTGTACAAAATGCTCTTGATGCATGACTGAACTCAAATCACTTGTCAGAGCAGCCATACTGGAAAGAAGGGGGAATACTCTGTGTCAGGACCCAACATGCGCTGATAAGCTTTAATTGCCCTGGCAGCTCCATCCATGCACTCTGCCCTTAGCGCCCATTCAAGCAAGGCTGCAGGTGTTCCTGGCTTCAGATGCCTTGCAGCTGTGCTGATGTGGACCTGGCTTGACTTTGGACCTGCCTTACCCCTGTGGATGTTCCTGATGTCTTCAGTGCCATCTCTGCTGCTGTCACTACTCCCCTCACATTGCTCATGTGGGGTGGCTCCTGTTCATTGCAGGGATGCAGTGACCCTTCTGCTTTCTGTGCAAAAGATTCTCTGTCTCCAGCCTACTCCTATGTACTCTTTTGCATTTCCAGAAACGGTGCCTGTCCCAGAAGTAGTAGCATCCTGATGAGCTTCCTGGGTGGTGCCAAAGACCTCTGATTGAATGTGGAGTCTGCTTGCAGTTATGGGGTCTTAGAAAACACTAGCGTGGAGAGAGAAAGGAATTAAACCGCACAGAGCTTCCTCTGATTTCCTGGCTGGAGCAGAACTTTTGATTTGAAGAAATCAAGCCTCAAGCTTGATTCTTGTTCTGCTCTTGATGGATATTTTTGCTGCCACACACTATAAGGGGTGACTAAGATTAAAATCCAGTTTGATAAGAAGGTAGACTTGCTGAAAATTCCTTTGGGCGTAATTCAAATCTAAGACAGAGGGAAAGGAGAAGATTGGAAAGGTCAAGGTTCTTCCATTTCTCCAAATATACGAAGGCTTCATAGGAAGTTTGGACCATGTTGGAAGGCTGCAGAACTCCACAGGGGCTCAAGAATATCTCTGTGAAGATCAGTTTACAAGACCAGGGCCATAGAATAAAAGCTCTTGGGGGCAAGGGCTGTGTTTATCTCCATACAATGTTGATCACAATAGGATCCTGTTTCTGTTTAGGGGTTCCAGATGCAATGCTAGTCAATGTCTATAATAAACAATATTAATAATAAATATTAACATGCCAAGCTGCAAATTACTGACATAGTTTTCTAATATTGCTGGTTACTTTCCAGTATTGTCCTTCAGTCACACCACAGTACATTGTACGCAAAAGAATTGAAATCCAATTATTGGTGTGTCAAGAGTTAGAAGGCATGATCACTTTTTTTTTTCTTGTAAAATCCATCCATTGAAACTGACATCACAACAAGTGAGTTCATTGGCCTAATAAATCTGATGTCCAGCGTATACACACTGTTCTGTTTACGAGGACATTATTAATTAGAGTGGTAATGAGGCTGCTCTTGCGTCAGGTAACTAGTATGAAAATGTTAAAAGTTATCGTAATGGAAAAATGTGAGCAGTAGACTTCAGATGTGACATTTATTTTCATTCATGGGAAGAGAGCTGAAAGAAAGACTTTAGCTATAATTTCTCTGCTTCACTGAATCTCTAAAAACAGCCTGCAATTTCATTCTTCTGACCGCAGTAATGCAGCTTTACATTTGCACAGAAAAGTAACTTTTTAAATTTAGATTTTAATTTCATGTCTGATTTCAGGCGCAGTAGAAACTTTATCTTGGAATAGCATTTCTTCTATAGCCAGCTCCTTTTGTGCTACAGAAAGAAATAATAATGAGAAAGTATTCCAGCAGGAGGAGCTGGTTTAGAAGCAAATGGATTCCATGGCAACTCCTGACTCTACATGACACCTAATAACTAGCATTTATGTTGGAAATTGTCTGTGCTATCTTGCACCCCAGTTCTGGTCTTCTTATAGGGTTTTCCCCTCATTTTAAAGAAAAAAAAAAAAAAACACACAAAAAAAATTCCTCATTTTTTTTCTTTTCTTTCTTTCTCTCTCTCTCTCTCTTTTTTTTCCTTCTCTTTTAGATCAAGGAATTAGCATGAAGTGAAATGATAGTTTGTCTGTCTCAAAAGTACGCTTAAGCAAGCTGCTTTCAACTGAATATAATTCAGTTTTCTGAATTATTTCAGAGATGAAATATTTGCTGAAAAATGTGTTCATCTGTCAAGGGGCAGAGTTATATAGAACTGGAATGCTGAAACTATGTATTTTTTAATGTCATGAGATGTCCATATTCAGCAGTTTGAAATACTGATAACCTGGGAAGATCTTACCAAATCAGAGTAGTGCCTTGGTTCATATAGTGCTGGGTGAACCAGGGGAATCTTGTAATGATCAACTGGGGGATAACCAGTCCTATGGGATTTCTATCTGCAGTCAGCCATTTGGACAATTTATCATCTGATGAACATGGATTTATATCCTCCTGTGCCATGTTTCAGTATAATGCATATGAGAGGCTCGAGAGCTGTTGGTGTTTGAGTGTGGCACATTAGAACTTGTTATTTTATACCAAAACTAAATTAACGCTCTTAAACTATCACGTGGTAAAAAAACCTTTGTTTATGACAGCTTCAGTAGAACAGGTTGAAAAACAGAGCTGAGCTGGTGACTTTTTTGTTTGGTTTTCTGTGGACACCTCATGGTCTGGCTGTTTTTTTCAGTCAGATCTTGCTGTTTACCCAAGGCCCTAAGACTGTAGAAGAGAATAGTTTAGGCCTGGAAAAAAATATATTTCCTGTGGTCAAAGGAAAGCTCTTTTCTGTATAGGTGAATGAATGCAAGAATGAAGCAAGCAAGGCCGAAGAAAACTCCTGGGTTTGTGGTTGTGAAGGTGGAGGACGAGCAAATGAAGACGGTGAGCTAATCTGCAAGTGAAGGGTGGCCAAAATGGGAAATGTGGAAGACTCTAGACTGGACTAATCTTAATGCCAGGTATTACAGGTAGCAAGACATGTTTTGATACATCTTGAAGATGGCTAACTTACTTACTTTCTTACCTTTTCACTCAAGAGAAGGATTATTTTTTTCTACCCACCGATAACCTTTTTTAATTACTTGTCACTTCAAATATGAAGAAATCCTGGACAAATACACTTAATTGATAGGGTACAAAATGTGAAAATGAGACTTGGTTTGGTTCATTTCTTCCTGTAAATCACGATTAGATGCTGGCATAGATTTCCTTCAATAGACAGCCCAAACTGCCCCAACTTAAATTAGTGGCTTGAGTTTGGGATCAAAAAAACCTTCTGTAAGAAGAGCTGTAATCAATCACATAAAAACGCTGATGAAAAAGAGAGGCAAGGCTGTAATCAGACTTTGGAACACAGAAAGGCATAGAAACTGAAAAGTGAAAGGAATATGCAGAAAGCTATGGTTAGCAGTGTCAGTAAGAAAATAATTTTTTAACTTGTTTAGGTGTATACATTCATTTTTATCTAAACGAGAAAAGAAGATACACGGCAGTAAGGGAAATAAATAAAATAAAAGCAAGACTAGACAGATTGGTTACTTGAGATGGAGACAAGGTGAAGGCTGAAATGAAAGGGTGAACATAATTATAGAAAGGAAGAAGATTTAGGAAAACCAGAATTTTTAAAGAGGGAACTGATTTATCATTATTGCTGTCTCTTATTACCTTACTGTTTTCCATAGCTTGAAGCTTTATGGTTTGGGGAAGAGATGGCAGAACAATGTTGCATTGGTGGAAAGGAGTTGGGTAAGGACACTTAAATGAAAAGATAAGTTGCAGATAGAAGAATGAAATAATGGTTATGGACAAAGCTGTATTTTATTTTGTTGTATTTTACTAATTGCAAGATACTGAAGGAGTAGTGGAATCTAATTTTCAAGACCATCTTCTCCATTTACTTGTGAAATTAACATGTATGTAGAGATCAGATTACAATCAGTAATGTCACTGGTCTTCCAAAAGATGAAAGTGATGTTTCTCTTCTAAATTTTGGCGAGTTCTTGCATTCCTTCAATAGGGATGGTGACAGTAACTACAAATGGTGTATGCTATGTTCAAATAACATTTATGTTTTCCTATAATATTTAATATATTTAATATTTATTTTTACATATACGTATGACACTTTCCCATGATTGTGTTTATTCTTCCTCCCCTGAGAACTATTGACATAAGTGACTACATTTTAATGATTTCAAATGGTAGAATTCCAACTGTAAGGGTATGGAAGTGTTCTTAATATGGACTACTTATTCTTAACATCAAGTTGATAAGATGTAACATGGGAGCTACAAGCAGAGATGAATACATTAAAAAAAAGGCGACGTAATTTATAACATGAAGACTACACACTTATGTGTGGAGATAAATGGAAAAGCAAGAATCTCACCTCTGAATGCACCCATAGTGGATTTTGAGGTGTGATATGCTGAAATTTCCTTGAGTAGTGGATATGGAAAATTAAATGTCTCAAAAAGAGATTGGATAACTGCATATGATATGGAAAACCTAGAACAAAGTTGGAGCACAGAAGTGTGGTTTACATCTGGAACCTTGCCTGAGACTGCAGGAGAGGTGCTTATCTGTTTAGGATCCATTACTTGGAATCTTCCCCTGAAAAGAGGCTTGCTTCCTTTCAGAGCAAGAGGAAGGACTCACTCTCTTCTAAAAATGAGCTGCAGTCCACTACCCATCCTCTCCCATACAAAATTCCCTCATTCAGATATTTTTTCTCCTCCCTGACCACATTTTCCCATATTTTCCCCTAATGTGCCCTAATCACTATACAGATGATAGTGGCATGCTTCTGTTAAAGTTATGCTGTCGTACAAAAATAATTTGATGTAATGAAAGCAGATGAGATTGTTTAATAAAAACAAGGAGGACTTTTGCCTCACAGCAGCCATGTCTGTATGACTCAAAGCTTTGCCTCTCCTTCTCAAAGGATCATTATCCTGTTTTTCTCATTAGGGATTTTTTTTTTCATCTAATTTCATCCAATTAGACATTTTTCATGGTCATGAATTATTTGTCTTTTTTTTTTTTTTTTTCTTTTTTTTCTGCTAAGGCAATGGTTCCTAAGAATTAAATAACTTTGAGACATTACCCACTCATCCAATTCAAGAAAATATGATTCATCTCAAAATTGGAAGTGTTATAAAATCTGCAGCTGTTAATCTTTGAGTCCTAGATCTGAGTGAAGACATATGATACTAAATGCTACTATTCACTAAATCCTTTGAAAATAACAGTAGAAACAAAATTTGTTCTGCTAATAATGTATATTGGAAATGCATTTCAGCCTCTGATCTTGGATGCAAAAGGTAATGCATCAACAGAAAAGGAATTTCAGCTTAGTTTTCAGTTACTAACTGTTGGAATTTTGTTTCAAGTCCTGTTTGTTTTCTTAGCAGCACCCACATTTCCCAAATTTTCATGGATTCAAATAAATTAATCCGACTGTTTCCTAGGACTTTCACACAGATAAACAGGCAGTGCGTGTTTATAAAATGAAACAAAACCAAAAACTATTGTGCATTCTTGTCAGTGTCTTCTTGGTGAAATTTTAAATTTTTTTAAATTTCATGTTTACAAATAATAGAATATTCTAGTAATCCACCTGGACTATTTATTTCTAAAACCCATTATTTCTTAAGGATTTTGGTCATTTAAGGTCCCTTGAGGACCATAGTCTTAAGAAGATTCAGTCTAGTTGTTGAGGTGCGTTCAAATTTGCAGTAGAAATTTAGGCTCCTGTTCCCAACAGAGTGCATTAGAGCAGCTTTCTAGCTTGGGCACCTGCTCCTATGAAGGAGGGAAGCTGAGGCATGAATGGACATTCATTCCACTGTGGAGCGGAGCGTGGGGGCCTCTGTCAGCTTTGGAAACACAGCTGAGCACCTTGTACAAACCTGACAGGAAGTGAATTAAATCGCTAAAGCCTGTCTTTCTTACTCTGCCCTGAAAATCTCCCTGAGTAAAAACTGCTGCTAGAGCAAAGGTTCAGTTCTTCAACAGATGCAGTTTCAAACTGCATGATTATATAATTCTACAAATCTCTAGAGAGAGCAGTGCCTTCACACTGCATTGTTTAAAACTGATGTGTAGCTGATGTGGACATCTGAATCTGAGGTACCAGAGAAGGAGCTGGGCTTTGCTCACCTATATATAAGAATGACTGGAATGTTTGTGCCATTGGTTTCATTGGAACTTCTCAGAAAAGCAGAGGTATGTGTATCCTTGGATGCTCAGCAAATCCAGATCTTCAATCAGAAGAAGACTTCTGTATTTCAATAGTACATTTCAACATACCAGGGAAGGATGAATATTCAGGTTGCATCCTGTTATTGAAGCTAATTTTTCATGGTAACTAGTACTTTCCTTCCACTTGAGGAAAAAAAATTCTCTAAAAGGTTGCAAGATCCATTTTGATGAGCAGCAACTATTATTGCCTTTTAAAGTGTCTTTGAAAACTGTAGCTCTGTCCTGTCGCTGAATGATATTGCCATAGTGAGGCAAATATTTCAGCAGCAGAAAATCTAGGCCCCTGCGTTCTACCTTTAAAGTCACTAGAATAAAAAACACACTGCCTAAGTACAAAGTTACAAGAGTTTTGTTCCATTACATTCAAATAATGAAGGAACAAGCACATGTTTGACATATAATGTTTATGTTTGCTGTTGCTATCTTAAACAATTCAGATAAAATAAGTGGAGATTTAAGGTCTAACAGCCTGAATTAAAGTCAGTGAAGTCAGCATCTCAGGCCTGAACATGAATTCATGTGCTTATAGAGCATTTTTGGTCTCCAAGTATAGCATAGTCTTGATGCAGATATTTTGATTTCAGCAAGAAGAGGGAAAAGCTATCATTTCATTATCATTCTGCAGCAGGGAAGTCCAGATCATATCTGTGTTGAAGGTGCTTCACAAAGATGCTTTTCTATTTCTCCAAGATGTAAAGAAAGTCACGTCACACATCAACAAAATAATAATTTCCTGACTTATATTGTGACAGTATGATCATGCTTCATTCAGCTTGTATAACCCAGTCATTATTTCTTCACTGAAACAGCTACAGAGTTTGAATGTCATTGATGTGTGTCTCATTGCTGTATAAATGGACATATTTAATTCCAGGAGACCAATAACATTTCTTGTCTCTGAGGGGCTGGGGAAAGTGAGCTCACGTTCTAGCTCAGTCCCTTTTTCCATTGCAACTGCTTTCATTTGGTTGCTGTTTTTTATTATTATTATTTTCTTTAATGATTCAGAGCAGGCTCTTATTCAAGATACATATTTTAAAAAATCCAACAGATTCATGTGTTCATGTAGACCAACAGCATCTGGGTGGCTTAGAACTTAGATTAATTATCTCTAGATATATTTAGAACAGACAAAAGCAAAGAATTTCTACCTGACAGATAGATGGTTTTACTCTGAGTTGCCTTCTCCAGAGAAGGTGCATAATCCTTACCCTGATATACAAAGATTTTGTCAGCTTTCGCGTGTAGGGTTCAAGTAAAAACATATGAGATGCACAAAGGCAGAACTTGTACTCAACTAGATGTGCACCACACACATGGATATATTCTGTAAGGAGCTCATTTTGGTCAGCTTTAAGAATTTCAGTAGCAGGGAGAATGGAAAAATCTTCAGATCTCTGTTTTCCCAAATTAGCTAATTTCCTTTTGGAATCAAGCTACTTAGAATTAAAATCTACAATTAAATAAGTATTTGTCTCAATCATACATCTAACTGTTCTTTGTACTTCAATTTTTTTTTTTATAATATATTCTTGAAGTAACACAATCTTATGTTTTTATCTTAGTACAGTATGGTCTTTTGCAGGCATTTGGAGATCTGAGAATGCAGAAGCCTAATCAGGGACGAGGACTTTCTCTGTGTACTACAAACATAGAATGAAATTCCTCTGAAAGTCCAGTTTCAGAAAACCTAGTCTCAGCATTACATGAGAGTGCACTGCTGCATCAACTGGGCAGGGGAATGGGATGGGAGGGGCTGACCTCATGGAGGAAGCAGCCAGGACACTGTGACTGGGTTAAACTGTTCATCATGCAATCTCTCATGAGAGAGCTGGTCACTATTTTATATTGTATTTCAGGTAGGGCGAAATAGTAAAAAACTTTAGGGACAAATCTTGACTTTGCATGGATGAATGGAAGGACCTTTTAATGGAGATGGCAGAATCCTGTCAATCTTTTTTCCTCAGCTCTCTCTTTAGTTGTTGCAATGACTTGAGAAAACAAAATAAGGCTTAATTGAAGAATCTTTACAGCTTCAAAAATGACATTTTATTAGAATCTGATTTTACTGTGGTATGACAATAAGTAATTAGTCTCTAATTAGTTGGACTGGCTGACAAATACATGATGGGAACTCACCATGTGTTATTGGTATCTGAAACAATTTCATCCTGTTAGCTGGAAGGAAGTATCACTGTCAAATATCTATGATTAATTTTACCACATTAGTATTATGTGCAGAAATTGAGTTATTTCTGTCCCAAGGTTCAAACTTGCTTGTGCGTGAAGAATGCTGTTTTCACATTTCTGCAGTGTAGTTAGAAAAAGATAGTGGCATTTCTAGACTCTCTTTTCTACTGTTGCTCTTGCCAGCAATTAGTATTTTCCAGCCATATAGTTAGCCATACATGCATTACCTTATTAAGTGTGATTTTCTCAAAAGTGTGTGATTTCACCTTTGCTGTCCTGACAATTAGGGGGAATGTTCTTCTTGGGGCTGATGATGTTCAGCACAGAATATTTTACATTCTTCATTCCATTGCCTTTCAAACAAATATGTCTGGCCACTGCCTGTCTTTACTTTCATTTGCTGCCTGTGTTCCAATTTCTATTCTAAAATCTGAACTAAGGCCCTTCCCCAAGCCACTCCTGTGACATTTTTTGAGATTCCTGTGTTGTCCTCTCACGTACGTGGCCTCTGTTACTGTGCAGTGGGATCTCACCAATTCTCTCTGTATGGATCTGCAAGGAGCACTATAAGCCATTTGTTTGGGGGGCATGCTTTTACTGAGACTTTTGGTAGTACAACTCTAAGCTAATGGAAAAAATGCAGTACGAAACCTAATGCACAATCTGCATTTTACATTCTTCTGGGGCGTGATTTGTAATGAATTAATTAGCATTATGTAATTAGATGGGTGGGATGGGTGATCTTTTTAGACTTGAAATAAGTAAAATATTTTTAGGCAAAGTAATGGAACTTGACTTTGAGTTGGCAGAGCAGAGAGTGGTTGTGACTTTCTATGAACAGAGATGCAGAAGAGAGGCTTACTGACTTAAGAGACAGACACATTCAAATCGCAGTGATGCAATATGGAGCTCATTAGAAGATCTGAGTACAAGACATTTTGTAAACATACTTAATTGCAGTATGGCATAATCATTGTGGAGAATCCTTTTCTATAGAACTTGTTTCTTCTGTCTGCCTTGAATTCTCTGGAGAAATTTTTTACCAAGAGATTTATTTGGTACAAACAGTAAACTTGTTTCCAAAGATGTTCTCTTAATTCTCTTAATATAGAAGTTTCCTTCATGCACTTCATGTAAGCAGCTTACCCTCTCACTGCTACCAGTTGGTGACATTAATAATAAATTTGGTTAGCTCAGTCCCCAGCAAATTGCTTCAGAAAAATGCACATCAAAATTTCTGCTGATGTCACTCCTGGCACAGTGTGCTGATACACAATCTGTGCTGAAAATACATGCAGTTTAACAAGATGCGTTTTTAAACAGACAGGTGGGAATCAAATATAGCTCACTGACAGAACAGGCATAGTGTGCAAGTGGAAATGCAGTGACCATTCTCAGTGGCTGCCTGCTCACCTTTTCTGTAGCTCATGTGTCTGTCTGGGCATTCTGTCACATCCAACTCTTTTTCAGAGTATATTTCTTCTCATGAAACAGGAGAATTCTTCCTTCTTGTAGAACAGCTGGCACTGGTTACCATGGAAGAGAGAATCTGCCGCAGAATTTTTAACACAGCGTTGTTTTGACTTACAGAAACATGTGCTTAACTGTCTAAAAGTGAGCATGCAGGTATCCACCCTCATCATATTGGTGCATTTGTATAGGACAGCAGAGGCGTCACTGCAGAAGCCGTCTTCTGGAGCCACAGCTGGCTCAGTGATGTTGAATTTCTTACCTATGATTAAATCAGTAATGAAGGCTCAAATTGGTTACCTAAATGTAGATACTCAGTGCTATTTCAGATGCCTCAGATTACTTAAGGCCTTCTATTAGCTCTCTACAGATGGCTTGCATTCTCCTGAAGCTGAATGCAGCAGCCAGCTGAGATGCTCCATCTTCTTAAATGGCACTGGCTGTCTATGTGTCAGCAACCAAATCAAGCCCAAAAGCATGCAACTGCACTGGAAAAAAAGGATACCTAAAATTAGGTAATGATGTTTGGATACCTACATAGTTACATAGACACAAGGCCTCTAAGATCCCACCATAACTAAGAGAATTACGGGAGCTCTAATAGAATTTTTAATTAGAACTTCTTACAGATTTTGGTGAGTGCTTCAGCTCACTCTGAGCAGGACAGAGCTTAAACCAGTTACCTAAGCATGAACACCTACTACCATATAGGATAATGCAGAGTGGCCAAGCCTTTTGGAGCAGACTAGAAATGTGTTTCCAAGTTGAATCCCTTACCTGCTCTGCTTCCAATGTGCTCATGCACACTGCAAAACATACTTAGGCGTAGGAACATGATGTATTCAGCTGCAGCTAGCCTAGCAGATGCAACGTAGGAGTGTACCTGGAGGGCTTTCTGAATCACACGTATGCAGTGCATTGAACTACACAGGAGCTGTACAGTGTATTTTCCTGAAAAGGCATAATGGCAATATAGCCCTCAGCCCTATTTAATTCCACAGATCTGCTTGTACTGGTTTGCACTACTTGTGAGGGTAACTTATGACAGGTATGAAAGATATAAAGGAACTGGAAGCCAGGTGGGAGTCTCCTGATTTCAAAAGGGTTTAGGTAGATGGATTAATTACATATTTAATCTACAAGAATTTCAACACTTCAGCTGCCTCATAGTTTGAGCTCTCATCGTGACTACAGTGCTAGAGGGAGGTGCCTTCTGCAAACTTCTAGTAAAGGAATGGCAGCTTCATATAAACAGAACAATCCTTGTTTATATTCAGTCTATTACTTCCTATATATTTCATCCTGCCAATGAATTTCCCTAGAAATAATGAAAATTGCATCACCTTTTTTTTCTTTGTACAGTGATAGTTTCAGCGTGTTGGAAATCTTTTGTGAATCAAAAGTGATGCTGTAATTTATTTATTTATTTTTATTAAAATGCAGTTTGCTGTGTTGCGTGGATTTGTCAGAATAACAAACTGAAGAATGTCTAATTTCACACTGTGTCACTGGTATGACCTGTATGTTCTTCAACTCATTTTTTGCCTAAATTCTCTGGACTTTCAAAAAATCAATTTGTATTTTTGGTGATTTATTTCCCCCCATTTAACACAAGCAGTTTTAATTGACCTAGCATTTCCTGTTTTGTCCATAGCTCTTTAATGTCCATTTTAACTTCCAGAAACACGTGCTTTTCTGTATAAATTCTTATCTGTGCAATGAAAAGCTTCTTACTGTAGCTCCTTGAGGGATATTCAGAGCTTTCTCTTACTTATATTTATTAACATAGTTTATATGAGACCACTTACACACTTACATAAATGTACTACTTCATGTGGGGTGTAAAGTACACTTGAATGGATGGGTGGGCTCTTTTTATACCAATGGCTTAGCTTTCTTGGTTACAACGCTGACTACACAGGCCAGAACAGTGTCTGTGCCATACCACAGAGAGATATTCCTTCTGTGATTTGAAATTTGCTGCCATGAATAAATGTCTCTAAACAGATGTGGTAGTAAGATTTGCAGGCAGTGAAAAATATCTGTGGAAGAGCTAATGAAGAATCTACCTGAAATGGAAAGAGTGGTGGAAGAAAGACGAGAAGGTGATCATTTGAGAACTTGCTGCAGCAAGTAAGCCTCTTTGCAGAGAGGTGGCGCCTGCTCGATGTCTTCAAGACTCTTCAAAAAAATTGAAGTTTTGTTTGTTTTCTTGAGCAAGGAAGGAGCTTAGGAATTTGGATTCAGGCTCTGATGTGCAGAATAGGCACATCGGAAGTGCAGACATGCCCATATAAACACAGGAGATGCATCTTGCAGAATTAGAAAGCTGAAATTACACACAGTACTTGAATTTAGATACAGTCTATCAGTGAATGCTCAGGTCTTATTCTAGGCCCCAGAATGGAAGTTGGTGATCGAGGCTTCCTGAAGATTTCTTCGGATAATGCTCTTTAGAAGCAAACTAGTAACGAGGAAAAGGAAGTTGGGGTCAGACGGCGAAACCCCTGGATTTATCTGAGTGAAATCTGGGCCTTCAAAGACTCAATTTGCAACGGAAATGCAAGACTGCAGCTGTGAAGCTGGTGCCGCACATTCAGGACCTGGATCAGAAATGAAATCTTAAGTAATGTTCAAAATAACAGGTTGCATCATGAAATCTCCTTAAGAAGAGACAAGGAGTGGTTGTTTATACCCAGTCCTCCTTTAGCTTCTGCGAAATGCTGCTGTGATGCCATTAACATGGCAGGCAAGGGAAAGGTAGAAAGGGTGTAGTCATATAGGCAGATTGGCAGATGAAGAGTACAAACACAAGATGCTTTTTTTTGTTTTTGTTGCTCTTTCCAAATTTTGGAAGAAGTATGATACATAACCAGGCAGGCACTAACTGCAGCTGATCTCTGCAAGGAAAACAGTGTAAAAACCTATTGGCAAACTGGAATGAGAAATTTAAAATCAGACCTTTTTGTACGCACTGTCAATTTGCTCATCTATCCATAATGCTGATACATAAGGAAGAACTTCTCTCAGAGAGTAGTCAGGCACTGGAATGGCTGCCCAGGGAGGTGGTGGAGTCACCGTCCCTGGCAGTGTTCAAGACGCGCCTGGATGACATGCTGCGTGATATGGTTTAGTGCTTGTGGTGGCAATGGTGATGAGGAGACGGTTGGACTGGATGATCTTATAAGTCGTTTCCAGCCTTGTGATTCTTGTGATTCTTGTGATCACAGAAGTATTTATTTGTATCGTGTTTGATTTTCCTATTTTTGTTATACAGCTGTTCTCACTTTTCTCCATTAAATGTTATGGATTGAACATAACGATTGATTGTTCTGAGCAGCTGTTTCAAATGCATCAGAATTCTTTTTTTAGATTATTCAAATAAATGCTCATTTTAGGGTCATAATGACCTGATGCAGTGGTATAGGCCTAGGGAAGACAGGCTGGAAAACTGCCCTGCAGAAAAGGACCTGGGAATGCTGGTTGACAGCCAGCTGAACATGAGCTAGCAGAGTGTCCAGGTGGCCAAGAAGGCCAATGGCATCCTGGCCTGCATCGGAAATAGCATGGACAGAGAACCGGCAATGTGAATGTCCCCTTGTACATGGCACTGGTGAGACTACACCTCAGGTACTGTGTTCAGTTTCGGGCTCCTCACTACAGGAAGGATTTGAACCACTGGAGTGCAGAGAAGAGCAACCAAGCTGGCTAAGGGACTAGAAAACATGAGTTAGGAACAATAATTGGAGTTGTTCAGTCTAGAGAAGAGGAGGCTGAGGGGAGCTATTATTGCTCTCTACAAACACCCAGAAGGAGGTTGCAGAAAGTAGGGTGTTGGTCTCTTTTCACAGGTAATAAATGATATGACATGATGCAATAGCCTCAAGTTGTGCCAGGAGAGGTTTTGATTAGGCATCTGGCAGACTTTCTTTACAGAGGGTAGTCAAGCATTGGAAGAGTCTGTCCAGGACAGTGGCAGAGTCTCCATCCTTGGAAATATTGAAGAGATTTATGGACTTGGCACTGGTGAGGCCTCCAGTACCACGTTCAGTTTTGGGCACCTCAATACAGAAAGGACATTGAGGTGCTTGAGCAGGTCCAAAGAAGGGCAACGAAGCTTGTGAAGGGCTTGGAGAATATGCCCTATGAGGAGTGACTGAAGGAACTGGAGCTGTTTAGTCTGGGGAAAAGGAGGCTGAGGGGAGACCATATTGCTCTCCTCCAATACCTGAAAGGTGATTACACTGAGAGTGGGGTTGGTCTCTTCTCACTGGTGACAGGACGAGAGGAAATAGCCTTAAGTTGTGCCAGGAAGTTTAGGTTGGATATCAGGAAAAGTTTCTTTACAGAAAAGGTTGTTAGGCACTGGAATAGGCTCCCCAGGGAGGTGGTTGAGTCATCATCTCTGAATGTGTTTAAAAACTACTTGGATGTGGTGCTTCACGTGGGACATGATTTGGGTTGTTAGAGTTAGGGTAGTGTGGTTAGGCTGCGGTTGGACTCGATGATCTTTAAGGTCTTTTCCAACCTGAGCAATTCTATGATTCTATGATTCTCGGTACTGAGGGACATAGTTTACTGATGGACTCAGTAAGTAAGGTTGATGGTTGGACTTGGTGATTTTGAAGGTGTTTTCCAATTTAGATGATTCTGTGATTCTACAATTGATTTGCTTATATTTATTCTATATTACATCAGACTTTGTTTTTATGAGACAAAGACTTCTGCGAAAAAAAGTTTCAGATGTTATTTAGAAATTTCATTAAACTGTTTCTAAAAACAATTATAATACCAGGAAATTAAATGCTGTGTTTCCAAACCAAAGTACAAATGGTACAAATGACATTGCAGAATTTCTTTAATTGATTAACAGAGAACACTGAAGCTATTGTCTGTTACTCTGCAGTTACTTGTGACATGCATGTAGAAAGCAGTAAGAGCCAGTATCATCATGTTGGTATTCTGTGTGACTGGCATGGTTTCTTTTTCCTAATTAATTAAAATTGTTGAGGGACAATATATTGCTTCACTCAAGTATTTTCCCAAAGAAAGGACTTAATTTTTGTGACAATTCACTTGCAGATTAAACAATTCTTTTAAAAATGGGTGTAGGAGTAAACAAATGTGTGCATAATCAAATTTTGCCTACAAGCTTGAAAAAAAAAATATTTGTTGAGTGACACACTTATAATATACTGAATATGGCCCAAAGAGCAAGGAAAGCAAGTGTCACCTATCAGGCTGATAGCACAGTAACAACTTTCTCTATAATTGTTGCATCTAATGCAATCAAGTCAGCCTGTAATAGTGAAACAAACATTTTAACTATTATCAAATTATGTGAAGATCTGTGAAAACACTCCATTACTGAATTATTTATATAAACTAACCATTTATCTTAATTTTAATGCACCAGAATCTATGAAATAAATCTGTTATTAATTACTGACCCTTTGAAATTGGCTAGCCTTCTCTTTCCTGCAATGTAGTGTTGCTGGCAGGTCAAGGTTGAGGAAACTGATTCTTCCCCCTCTCCTCAGTTCTGGTGGAACCCCACCTGGAACATTGTTTCCAGTTCTGGCACCCTAGTATGAAAGAGGCATGGACATATTGGAAAGAGTCCAATGTACGGCTACAAAGTTGATGAAAGGTCTGGAGCATCTCTACTGTGAGGAGAGGCTGAGCAAGCTGAGACTGCTCAGACTGGAAAAAAGGAGGATCAAGAGGTGACTTGGGCTCAATGTCTACAAATATTGAAAGTAGGGTGCAAAGAGAACACAGTTAGGCTCTTTTCAGCAGTACCCTGTCCCAGGACAAGAGGTAATGAGCACAAACTGGAACACAAGAAGTTCTGTCTGAACACCAGGAAGCATTTCCATATTGTGTGGATGACAGAGCACTGGCACAGATCGCCCAGAGAGAATGAAGTCTCACTCAATAGCTGATTGGACATGATCCTGGGCAAACAGCTCTAGGTGGCTCTGCATGAGAAGGAAGTCTGGACCAGGCAGCCTCCAGGAGGTCCCTTACAACCTTAACAATTCTGTGATTCTATATGCACAATCATTTTTTTCTTCAAAGTAGTAGAACATAATTAAAATGATATCTATGAGGTAATGCTTATAATCTAAGTACAAGCTGAATAAGTTCGAATTCTGAGTTTACATTTTTTTCTGTCTGAATGAAGTTGCACAGCAGTTTTGCAGGATATTGCCCTTGATTACTTGCTCAGTGTCTTGTATCTCCTAAAGGCTGACAAGTGGATTAACTTCATGATGTACACAGGTAAGCAGTGTAATTGTTCTCTTCCTCAAAAGGTGGATGCTGCTACATTCTCCCTTCAGACTTATGTCTTGGAGATGGAATCTTCCAAGGCACCAACACTGAGTTGGGCCTCCTACATTACCTGTCCTCTTGCAGAACTCTTACTTCCTCCTGTTCTTCAGATCTTAATTCCCCGTTATTCACAGGATGTTTTATCCTCTCTAACACTGAGCCATAAAACATCATACATGATTTTAAATGCCTTACTCCTTCAAAATTAAGGAAAAAAACCCCATTAAATAAATTGTATATACAAAGGCTACTCTGACTATAATGTCTCCTATATTATTATGTTGGAACACAATATCAGAGGTATACATTAATGCTATGGCAGTAGAGGTTGAACCTTCCCGCCAATACTCTTGTTACATTTTGTTGCCATGCAACAGATGGCAGCAGAGGGGCAGTCTGAAATAATGGCATCAGACATGGAAGTACATATGAAGCAAAATGGTGTAACAGAATTCTTCCATGCAGAAAAAACTGTACCCACTGACATTCATAGACACTGGCTGAACATTTATAAAGACCAAATCAAGAACCTGAGCACAATAAGGTGGTTGGTGGTGCTTTTCAGTAGTGGTGAAAGCTACAATCTGGGCGGCTAGGCACAGCTGTCACACCATGAAATGAAGAGCATCTTGATCAGCTTATCCATGCTATCAGGTGGATTATAACCAGGGAATTGTACACAGACCTGAATATTGACTTCAATGCATTGGATGGTGGCAACATTAGAATATTGAAAAATTTCCACCAGGTGGGTTCCATACATTCTCACACAGGAGCGGAAAGAATACTGCATGCAAGTTTGTTAGGAACCAATTGAATGAAGATGAGGCTGAAGGTAAGTTTCCTGAATTGCAGCATTACTGGTGATGAGACGCAGTATCACCACTACAAATAGTGGAATGGTGACGTGAATTTCTCATCAAAGAAAAATTCCTCAGCAGGTAATGTCATGTGCCCTGTCTTTTGGGATAGGAAAGGAGTGATCCTTCTGAACTTCATGGAACCCGGACAAACCATCAACTGACAACTACATTGTGTTGCTGACTAAATTGAAGGCTTGAACTTCTAGAGTCAGGTCAGAGAAGAAGACAACCTTTCTCTTGCAACATGATAACACCAGGCCCCATTCCAGTTTGAAGACTGTGCAGTAAATTGTAAATCTTGGTCCTAACAAGTCCACCATATAGATCAGATTACAAGAAGATTTACTGCATATAAGCTTATATTAATAAAATATATATATTTTTCTCCCTGTAGATTATCATCTTCAAAGGGTAGCATGCATAAGGGAAGGATTTTGTACTACATCATATATTTCACACTGAAAAAATCTAATGCAAAACATTCTTATGGACATATTTTTATTAAACATGAAATGTAACATATCCATCAATATTTTCAGCATATTTTTCTCAGGACAAATTTTGTATTTTTTCCCTATAAATTAAAAAAGTCATCTATTTAAACTGCATCAACACACATGGGCTACAGAACATTTTTTCAAAATGAAGATTGTAGCCCTAAATTTGCGCAAATTACGGTGTCTTTTATTTTGATGTGTCAACATTGAATTATGGCAGCTCTAGTAGGAATAAAAGAGATAAATATGACTTCTGAAAGATGAACCAAGAAAAGACAAAATTTTATAAAGGAGTAAGGCCACTGTGGCTAACTCTGTGTTACCAGAGTCAATACAGTAGTCACTTTCAATTTTTGAGTTGTCTTGAGGTTAGAAGTTTTGTTCCGCTAAGGCAAACTCACTTTTTGGGAGTCCAAAATGACCAGATATGTTGGGAGAAAGACAAGCTCTTTTTAAACAGATTTTTCAGATCACCTTACTTCAAAGTCAGATAACTCATAGCATCAGACACCTCTGTTGTGGCTTGTGCTGAAGTATTAGCTGGTATAATATTCAGGTAAATATCATACTGTTGGTCCATGCCAAGATAACTGTCGCTCATGAGATACAACGTGTAAATACACCTAAAAAGGTAAAAAATAGAGTCATTAGTTTGGCAATTAGGTTTCAGCCTAATCATTAAGAGATCTTAATTTTTAAATTTGTCATACTTTCCAGGGGTCTCTGGAGTGTAAAAAGCAAGAGAGACAGTATTTCTATTTCTGACATATCCAGTTCTCTTCAGAGCGATGAGTTCTTTTTTGTCAACTTCTCCCAGTATTAAAAACCATCCTTCATCTTTAACTTTAGGGAATCGAGGAGCCACTGCTTTACTGTCTTGCTTTCCCTATTCAGAAAAAGAAACGGTTTAGTAAAACTGGAAGTTTTTTCAAAATATCATTCTTTCTTGAATGAGAAACAACACAAAAACACATTTGTGAATTTTTATGTAATACAATAATTTACAGATACAAATTAAAACACTTTTGTTATTTCCGTCTAGATGAAGGCTTCATCTCAAAACGAAGAACAAAGAAAAACAGTTCTAAGGAAAAATAAAAAAAGAGCAACAAAACAGAATAAAAGATACTATTTCACTTTTTTTGTAAGCTATTGAAACTTGCATGAAAATTCTGTTCCCCTTTCTGTAATTTCATCTAATGTATTCCCAATACTATTCTCAGCAGAAAGGTTAATTGTAAACCTTGTGTCTTTAAATAACACTAAACAATATTGTTCAAGATAAACATAAAAACAGCACCTGAAGTATTTATTAAATGTTGAGATAGCAAAAAGAAAGACTATTTCAGTGATTCTTTGAGACAGTGACTTTACTGCTGAAAGCTGAATATACAGTGATGCACACTTGACCATCGTTCCTTTTGTGCTCTGTAGGTGGAAAGGTTTTTCTGAAGATTTACAAAGAAGAAAAAGCACCACTATAGCAATGAAGCTTCTGCAACAGTTTGATACAGCCATTTCTTACAAAATAGGGCTCAAATTCTGGGAGAGGTTTATAAAGCAGTGATCACTAAAAGAAATATTCCTGCTTCTCTCACACTTTCAGTGGCTTCTGGTTAGGGAGGCAGTTTCAGTAACTGGAACAGCAAATAAAAAGGCTTATGAAAGAACTCTAAACTTTCCTACAAATGAGAAAGTCTCCCCTTGAAACTAAGGTGATTTATATAAAATGTGAAGAGAATACGTGGAGAATATCCTCAGTAAAGGGCTGAGAATGTGTTACAAGTAAAAACATATTTATAGGTGTGTATGTATATACAGGTATGTACAGGCATGCAGTATATTTGAATATCACAGGATCACTTAAAAATTGGTTTGGGAAACAGGATATGTAAAAATATGAGAAGTAGGAGTTTAAGGACGGCAGGTACTTAAATACTGCCTGCGAAGTTATTGTACCCACTGTTATTACTTTATAGAACCCAAGCATGAGTTCCTGGTTTGTAAAACAAAACAAAACAAAACCAAACATTATTTTTTCATTGTCTTAAATTGGTCTAGGATTTTATCTAAAGAATCTATTTATTATCCTACTGCAAAAACCATTTGCTTCACTACTAATATAGAAAAAGCTTTGAAAGTGTTTACAATTTGCATAACTCTCAAACCATAAAAAAAATTGTTACGCTGTGTAAAGCATTATTGATAACGTAAATGGATTATTGGAAACTTATGCACTTGTTGAAGGAAATGATAAATTCATGTACCTGATACCCCATCTGGGTTCTCTGCAGATGTATCTGGAGCACATATTCTTGATCAGCATGTAATTTGATCCATCTTTTGTCATCTCGTGTGTCTGGTATCAAAGAGGGAACAGGCACTTCATTCTGTGGCTGAGCTGGGTCATCCCAACAGCCCTTAATGCTCAGGCTAACGTGCAGAATTGGCAAGCGGGACAAGAAATTCCAAGCCTGTAGGAAAAATCAGATCCCTGTGGATTAGAAGATGATCCATACAATTCAGATTACAGTCATTATAATAATAACAATTCAGTGTGCAGCCAATATATTTATTCTACACCAAGAATGATTTATTTGTATAGGAATACTATACTTAACAGCATGACTCTTAGAATCATAAAATACTTTTCCTCAACCTCTTGCTCTAATTACTTCTAAGCAAATAAAACAAATGTGAAACTTTTCAAGCACATTAGACATGCCTCACTAAGATTACTGATGTCTGAACACAGGAAAAATTCTTTACCGCTTCTGATTAAAGTATTTATTTCTTATAAGCCACTTAAAAACTAGTATAATTAAGTTCTAAATTAAACTTCCTTAGCACAGCCCATAAAGAACAAGACACTGCAGTTCTAATTAGCAATGGGCAAACCTCAGAGAGTTCAGAGGATCAGTTCAAATAATTAACAAAAAATTTAACTGCATATCCAAAGTTATCCTGAATTTTTTTTTTCTTTTTTAAAAGATTTTCTTCCATCCATCTTCATGAACTCTTCTTTTAATCCTTTTGAAGAATCTTAAGTCTGTCATTTCTTATGAACTGCAACAGGCCCTCAACTTTCATCTTTGTACTGAGAACTGTTGCTAGAGACATACACTTTGCATAGGTGAATGTGACAATTTCTTCAACCTCACATTCATGAACCACTCAGAAAATGCAGCCCTGTGTATCTCCCATGTTGTCTTCATCAGACTAGCAAAAACATCTCTGAGAAGTTGTGATAAAAACGGAAGGAAGCAATGTAGGCTTTCATTTATTAAATTCAGCATAGTCACTTAAACTGTGTTAGGAAGAAGAAATAGTCAACTTTGCTGTGAAATGGAAGCAGTGATTTGTGGCCTCACTGTGGGTAGAGAAGATAGATGAGGTAGGCACCACAAGAAAAATGAACAAAGCAAAAACAACCGTCACATTCTGCTTTGCCCCTCTCCTCCCCTAACCCAAAACAAAGCAGGGATGAGCACTTCACTGTTTTCAAAATAACATATAAAATGCTAGGTAAAGGGCAGGAAGGAGAACAGGGAAAGAGGAATATTGATCTTGCTAAAGAGCCAGCAAATGTCAAAACAGAACCTTGTGGGAATGAAGAGGTAGACATAGTCACATGGGCAGTACGGTCATAGAACAGAAATGTTTTATTTAGAAAAAGGCTAAATTGTACATATATGTATATGTAATGTATTGTTTTGATTATGTTGTCTTTCAACAAGACCTATTTTCATTTGGACTGTGTTTGATGTGTCTCTGATTACTTTTTCTGAGGTGAAAGGTCTTGAACCTTAATAAAAGGAAGATCAACTTCATACGTTGTCTGATTGTCTTAGGATGAGGGGGCATGACTTTAAGCTGAAAAAATAGGAGATGTAAGTCAGATGTCAGGTGGAATTTTTTTATGCAGAAGGTGGTGAGGCACTGGAACAAATTGCCCAGAGAAGCTGTGGATATTCCATCCCTGGAGGTGTACAAAGCTAGGCTGGAGGGGAGGCCTTGGATAACCTGATCTAGTGGTTGGCAACTCTGCCACTGGCAAGGTGGTTTGAACATTCTATGATTCTATGAAAAGATAATTTTGCTTTTTCGGAGACATTGCTATCTAGATTTATATTTACAATATCCATACATAACTGGGGATACAGCAGCCAGGGTAAGAAGACCTAAGATTGCATTGCCAAACAGAGTGGAAACAGAGTGGCAGAGTATGCCTTCCTTCCATGGCTTTCATGCCAGCTTGTTGTTCCCCCTCCATCCCCAATGGATGTACTGCCATACTACGGTTGTACTGCTAGATGGATGAGCTTGCTAATCATTTGGCAACAGAATTTACTTAGATCAGCCTAAAGCTGATTGTGGAAGCATATTCCCTAATCCTGTGAGCACTCTGAATAAGCATGAATCTTCAGTACCACTGAATGAAGTGCTCCTACCTCCTCCCCTGCTGGCACAAGCATTCATGTAGCTGCTTGGCTGCAGGCCATTTTGACAGTCAGCAAGAGGGTTGATGTGAGCCCTCCTCTCCTTGTCCCTAGATGCTCCTTCCCACCTCCTCACTCAATCCATCCACAGCATTTGTGCAGCTGTGCGGTGAGCTGGGTCAGGAGAGGTGAAAGTGGCACGGGGAGGGCAGAGCTGCCCATTTCAGCTGCAGTGCAGACTTATGTTGGATTAAAATGGCTGCATTACCATAGCCCGGCCAAACTAAATGAGAAAACTGATTTAGGCTAAAACTAATCTCTTTCCTTCTTCCCTCTTCTGTGCTGCATGAACAGCTGTGTCCATTCAATGGAGAAGATGGGGAGGGCCAGCTGTGAGCGCTCATGGAGTTGCAGTGTAAAACAAGACACTGATGAATTTTACTAATGCAATGCATTAAGTGTTATCTTAGAAAGGGCAGGGAAATTATAAAAGAGAAGATAACAGCTATAAGATTAAGGGAAAAGATATCTCCCCTTCTGTCCCAAGCCTGAAAGAAAAAAAAAGCAGTATCTTGAAGGAGAAAGATGTTAGTTTCTTGCCAAGATTTTTCTACAGTTAGCACAAAAGACCATAATAAATTCACCTCCAGCAGATCATACTGGATGAGACTACTTGGGTAGTTACATCTTAACATGCAAATAGTTTTCTGATTAATGTAAAGGTTTTTAAGATTGACTTTACTGCAGGAACTTTACTATTGTGTGAAATTCTCTATGCACCAAAGCAGAGTACTGCTGTTTCAGTGGAGGTACCATGTGCTACACCAGCCCAGTGATCACCCCTTTTGTTGTATTTCAGATATCATCTGCCTGGAAAACTTTTATACTTATATCTTGCAGGATGTGGCCTGTTACAATTGCATTAGAAAAAAGTTTAATTTCAGCAGAGGTAGTATTAACTCCTTTTTTTTTGGTACTACCTGTTGCTCCACTGAAGATTCTGATTCAGTCCTATTAATACTGTACAATGCCAATATATTTTATGTGTCAAAGGTCATCAAGTTCTCATGTACCCTTGACAGTACAAACAAAATATATAAACTCAGAATAACTTTGTAATTGGATAAGAAGGTATTTGTAATACTTAGCTATCCTGGCCTTATATTTTTGAAAATTAAAGGCAAAGTCAGTACTCCATGACGATAGAGGTACCATTGACAACAGGCTGCCTTTTTATCATCCATGCAATTTGGAGAAAATAAAGCAATGCTTTTTTACTTGAGGAAAGAAGTCAAGTAGTAGCAGATGAAAATGAAAAATGAGATTATAGAAACACAGACACTTCCCAAGTAGAAGTACCCAATACTAGAGCAGCAACAGCAGTCTTTCAATCTTGAGATCTCTTTTTTTTGTCTTCTGATAATATAAATATCAGGTTAGTATTTTACAAGGTGCCTACATAAAGGAATTAGAAACTGAAAAAGCATTGCTCAACAAATATCATACAGAAAAAAAAAAAACAACCAGGAGTTATTACAGAGTTACTGCCCAAATAGTTTCTGCATTTAGGCTGTCAGCTTTTAAAAGCTAGCTGAATTTTTAGTAAAGTTTAGGCTTTTAACCAGTATTTGGAAAATTAAATTCAGGTTCCCACATCACTTAAGTATTTACTGACCATTTTAATTTTTTTACTTTTAACTATTTGTGACATAAGCATATATCGTCCCTTTAAGCGTATCAGTGCATCTAGTATGTGCATTTATATATACTACCTGTCCTTAGCCACCAAACTCATAGATTCAAATCCTAATCATGCTAGAAATTCTTCACGAACATTTGCTAACACCATTAACAATTTTGCCAATAAACCGTCTCCCCAGGACTTATCCTAATATTCCAAATCCATAAGCAGCCTCAAGAGCTGTTATTTAAAAATTAATTAACAATCTGCTTAAAAAATATTTTTTTTCTTTCCAAATGTGATATTTTTTCCCATTTTTTCTTCTCTCCTAAATTTATAAAGGTTTATTTATTTATTTATTTATTTTTTTAACCATTTTCATGCTAGTAACAGGTTTACAATACAGGTTCAACAAATTGCAAGTGACAAGTAAAGTTTTATTAGTAAAAGAATGTTTTAGGCATTTTTGTGGTGTACTTATCACTTTGTTTGACTTTGTTGAGGTCTGGTTTCAGAATGCTATGTTTAAAACCTGTAATTTCATATTTTTTCATTATAGAGACTATGTAATTTCCTTATTGGAAGTATTTTCTCTAGGTTGCCCCCTATTTAAATGCATATTTAAAGACTTTACGTATGAAGACACTCAACAGGCAGTCTCAATATAAGTCTTGAATATGCGGAAGGTATTACCATAGATTTTTCATGCAAAAAATGCCATAAATCATACATAAATTTTATGTATAAAAGTTTCACATTTTCACTGACATGTGTAACACAGTCATGACCATGCTATAACCAGTATGGCCATTCCCAAGTGGCAGAAATGAAACTTTCTCCTTATATAATACTGAGCCATTGTTTTTTCCTCTCATATGCATCTGTATTTACTAACATAGGCATACAGAGGCACAGGCTCATTCACAGTGTGAACATACACACCACATACACACAAGCTATTTTTGAGGAAACTGCTAAGACATTTCAATACCAGCCAAACATATTTATCTGAGGATTAATCTTCATCTATTGAATCAGACGAGAACACTGCCATGCATACAATTATTTAATTAGCAGCCAAATCCTCTGCCAGTCAGCAGCCGCTCCAGGCATACTGATGGGGCAGTAGATGCAAATCTCACAGTAGTACTGCTTTTTCTCATTACTACTGCAATTAGCACTTAAATTGATGCTTTAAACATACTAATTTTTGGAATAATTCAGGATTTGTATGTTACCTGGGATCGCCTCGCTGCAGAGACGACACCAGATTGCTACGCAAATTGAAGCACTTTTGAGCCAAATAACCATCATCATATCAGACAGAACCAATTTGCATTTGCTTTTAAAGATAACAGAATGGCAATTTATGCAAATAAATTAAGTAAGTTTACTTCTGAGTTCTCCCTGAACTAATTATAACAATGTTCTAATTTTTTATCACATCTAAAACTTGGACTGAAATCAATGTGTATTATGTTAGAAATCTGTTGTTAAATGAAGCCTTGTTTTGATGTCAATACATTTTCTTAATTCAGAATTCTGATGGTAATTCAGTTACAAATGCAGCTGTTATAGACATTTAAATACTTTTCTCCTTGTTTGCAAACCAGTGAAATGTTTAACTGAAGCTGAACAGTCAAACACAGGACACATTGCTGTCATTTTAAGTATTCATATAAAAATAATTTGAAGTCTTCCACTTTCATACATTTATTTGAAATCAATAGCCTTATAATGTGAGGAATTCTATAGAATATCGCTGTCCTTTGCTGGAAACTCCTTGAAAAAAACAAATGAAAATGAGACTCTAGAGCAGACTTGACATTTTTTCTCCCCACTGTGAAATGTGAAAATTTCATCTGCTTTTTCAGTTTCAAATAGAAAACGACTGCTGAATCTTTTACTACGGGTATTCTCAAAAAATAAGGTGTGTGACAGACCACTTCAGAAAACAGCTACAATGACATTTGCAATGCACGTTTCCTAAAGCATAGCTGGCTCTAAAAAGCTGAATAACACTAAGCAGATTGTACGACCTAGACAAGTATCTATAGAGCAAGGAGATGTGTTAATACCAGCCATAAACCACACAATGTTACTGGTTAACACAGAATAAGAGAAGACGGTTTGAGAAGAAGCTCTGTAAAGCCAGCCGTGATTTGAAATTAGAGCAATGAATGCATAGCATTTTATACAGAAAATTACATTATTTACTGAAGGGAAGAGAGTATTTCTTTTCCCAACTACTCTTGCTTTCCAATCCTACTGATAATGACCACTGATAGGAAGCATTACCTGTGAAATGTGTGCTGTTTGCAATTCATTGTCCACAATTGAAGCAAACACATTTTCTTTTCCTTCACAGGCAGCCATAAGTTCAGGAAGACACTCGATAGGACCTTGGTAACCTCCATGCAAACTCTTCCTTTTTCCTTGGCTCCACTTCCTAATACAGAAAGCAAAACACAACTACAGGTAAGAAAAGCAAACATTTATTTTCCCTACTTTGGATGGTAAAACTTGATGCTGTTTTGAAATCTGATCATTTATTTTTGGGCAGCATTAATGACTGCATCATCTAGACATCAATAGAAATTAGCATTATCTATGATATGATGGGTACAATATATTTTTACAATGGATTAAAATAAAGAGGTAATTAATATATAGAGTTGCATTTGCTAGAACTTGGAACTCTTCTAGTGATCTCCTGTTCATTTCTTTAGAATCATGGTTCTCAAAATAATCTGTGAAGGTTAATTACTCGATGAACACTGAAAACAGAAATATTACTTGGGAAAGCATCAGTGTGATTACATAATAATAACTGTTACTATCATGAGTTTGGTTTCTGTTACGCTAATGAACATTCTTGGGCACAATGAAATTCAAACAATAATAGCAGCCAAGTTTTAATGAAACTAAAAAATTGCAAATGCTTAGAAGAGTTACTTACTGAAAAAGATAAAGGTGCTGTACTTCTATATTGGGCACAGTAAGCAGGGAAGAGTCGTGTACCCATCTGCCCTGAACTATCATCTGCACCAGGTTGGTTATATTCAAAGCAGCCACCAGCCAGCCATGATGTGCTGTGACATCCAGCATTGCCTAATAAGAAAAAAAGAAAATGTAAGTATATTTGTGTACCTGGTTCATACAAGAAAGAACATTTATTCAGAGTTTAACTAACAAGAATCTCTAGGCCTTCAATGGAGGAATTTACTTCAAACCCTAGTGATGGGAGATCAGTTTGAATTAACCTTGAATAAACGGATTAAATCTTGCATCACCATCAGCCATTACCCTTGTGATGGTGAGCAATTTACACCACATTTTTTTTTAGTTTGGGAGCAGACAGTGGGCCTTTTCCTTAAAAATAACCTCTCTATTACATAATCCCACTCAGAATGAAAAGAATAAATCCCAAAGTTGACTGTAAAGGAAGAAGTCACAATTAACTGTAGTATTGGGTTATACTTTGACACGAGTTTTACGAGAATAGTGTAAATATTAAAAAACTCCTTGTACTATTTAAGAACATATTTACTTCTATTCCAAAATTAATACTAATGTCACTTACCTGTAGCAGCTGTAATTATTCCCATTTTAAACGTAAGGACTAAAATAAATATCTTCCAAATGGGACTAGACAGAAACCTAAATAGGTTTTTTTTAGCTTAATGGGCATATCAAAGTTTTGTTCAACACTGAAGATTACAAAATAGTAAATAGATTTTGCAAGTTGAATAAGATTGGTCAGAAATAACATGGATTTCAAGTTTTGTATTGCATACAGTTGTCTTGAGAATGAAGGATGTCTGGCTGTCTCTCTTCTGGTATCTCTGTTCTGAATCTGAAAGGCCTTCCCAAGTAACATAAAAAAAAAAGGAAGCAAACAAACAAAAAAGCCCTGACCAGCTACACATCAAACTCCAAAACTGCTAGTGGTCATCCTTCCTTTCACGTCTTGTGAGTTCCTGTATCTTTTATACTTCTAGCTGCTGTGCTTTAGAGAATGCAAGTAAAAGGTATGCCCCAAGTATCATAGCATAAAAATCTAACTGCAAAATTCACTAGAGTATGTACGGTGAGTAGTCCTACTAAGATAAAAAGAAAAATGCTGATTTTAAAGAAAAAAAAAAAAAAAGCTAGAATGAAATTTGATATGATTAGTCTGAAAGAGAATTTAAGAGTTCTTCCACAGGAGAACAAACTGAACATGAGCTTTTGGTTTCAACACAGTTTTTTTTTAAATGAAGCATGCAGTTCTTTGAATAAATGCTATATTTTCATACTGTCTACAGTACATGAAAACAACTGATATAATTTATTTTCATAAATTAGCATTTCACCTGGTGAAGAAAATTATGCTATATGCTTATTCTCCTGCTAATTTAATTTCCCTCGCCATAACAATAAAACTTGGATCTTCATACTGCAGCTCTCGAACTCAGTAGAAAGTCAGATATTTAAAAGTGGTTTGCCATATAGTAAATTTGCAGTTTGATCAAAATAATGGAAAATAATTTTTTCAAGAAAGCAAGAACACATTCTGGCACACTGAATAATTTCCACACTTCTTTAAGTACTGTCTTGATATTAGGAGAACTATAGTTTGATTTCAGGACTAGGATTATGTTTCCATGGGCTTTTCTTTTCAAGACAAATTATGTTCTTTGATACTTTCTTAGATAGCACATACCTGCATCATTTTAACCTATTTTCCAGACACTAGTGTAATGACGAGGAGCTGTCTATGTAAGTCTTTATGTTTAATCAAATGTTTTACAGACAAACAAAAGGCAGCATTTACTTAAGGCAAACTAAACAGTGAAATCTTCTTTAAACAAAGGAGTTGTTTACACACGCAGAGCTATTTCAATTAAATTACACTGATTCCGAAGAAATGCTGAGTTTAGAGACACAAGTTAGTTTCAGTCATGGCCCATCGCACAGTTTATCTTAGCAGTTTATAATGCAATTTCAACAGGTTTTATTTCAGATCAGGAAGATAAGATCAGTGACACTTAGAAAAATATTTAACCTGTAGTCTTGAATTACACAAATGATGTCACATTTCTTTTGAATTGTGGATAAAGTGCCTTTCAGCTAATAATGATCTAGATTTAACATTTAAGTTGCCTTTTTTTTTTTTTCTTTTTTTGGAGGAACAGTCATAGCACTCTGAAACACACATTCCTAGCTACCCAAATAGTACCTCTCAGCTCAACAGTAATAGTTTTCTTGGCTGCCTGAGGTAATTTCCTGGTATGACTATTGTTAAACATTAGAAAATAAGATTTTACTAGAAATCACACTTGAAAGGAACAGTTTCACGAGTTATAGATGTATGGAGCGGCTTACATAATTTCTAGTCAGACAAAGAATTGTTCTCAGAATTTTTCAGAGTGAATCTAACATTTTAAACTTATAGGACACAATCTTTAAATCTACTGGATGAGTCAACTTCCAAATTTTGAAAGACAGCAAAGCATCCACATGTGTCTGTGCCTCTTCGAGCCTGGTGCCCAGGCAGCATTTCACCTCCCTCCTGTTTCCAACCTACTGATTCACACTTTCTCCTTTCTGCTACTCTGAAATAGCCTGAAACATCATGCTCCTCAGTCATGAAACTGTAGCATATACATTAATAACAATAGGTGAAGAGATATCCTATCTTTTTTATGAACAGCAAGAACATACTGAGCTGCATATTTAGTCAGCATAAAGCAGTGGTGTTTTCGTAAAATTCTTCTGAGGATACATGTATAACACTGTTTTCATTGTTTTCCATTTTTTCTTTTAATCTTTTCCCCTACCCCCACCTTTTTAACAGAGGCTTGAAAAGGGAAAAGGAAGAGAGAAGACGTCAGAGAAAAATAAATCTAAAACAAGCTATACACTGAAATTAACTGGAGGATCCTTTCACATAGAAAATCTCCTAGAAATTGATAGAGGCCTGCAGATAGATATCCCGTAGGGAGTGTGTGTGTGAGACTCTGTGTCCCACATTGTTATAATGAATCCACATGGCAAATCCTCTTTTCCTCCTTATTTTCTGCTTCTTCACCCATAGAATTTATTCACAGCATCTCTATCTGGATGTAAAATCCAAGACAGTGACATTGTGAAAAAGTCAGAACAATGGTAAAGTTGGCTTGTTTCATCTACTGCCTTGGAAACCTACACATGCTTCTTTTTTTCTGCTAAGTGTAAAGCACACAGATGCTTGATGATACTCAAGTAATCATTGAAATTCCTATAAAATCAAGGTAACGAAACAAGTTATTGTCCTCCCTTCAAGTTAGTGGGGTTTTTTTTTTTTTTTTCTTTTTTTTTTTTTCCTTGGAACTGATTAAGAATTTCGTTCCAAACTTAAAATGGCACAAATTGGTTATCTACCTAATTACCCTCTGAATTTCTTTCACAGGATAATTTCACCATAGGGAAAAAAAAGTGAAAGAGAAGAAAGAAGTGAACAAATGAATATAAGTGAAAAAAGAGAAACTATAAAAGTGCTTTTACTTTCAGAAGAAAATTGTGCATTTTACTAAGACAACAATTAAAAACAAAACAACATCAACAGCTTTTTAATTTAAGTTTGAAATGATGGAATAGACAGAAGTAGTCAAGGGATCTATCACTTGATACAATAAAAACTGTTTACCATCATATTATTTTGGCCTCTTTCTGCACTTAGAAAAATAAAACCAGAGGCTTATACTGAGATGGTTTTGATGGAAGAATCAGGTTTTAGCTCTTAAGACTTTACAGTGTTTCTCTCTGACAAACATGAAGCAATAACAGCAATTACTAAATGAGTTCTTCAGCATTTTAACCATCATTATCAAACATTTCTTGACTCGTACTGACCAGAGAAGCAGCTTCCTGTAAACCACGGCAGGGCTAGAATGAAAATGCTGATGCTCAGTAAGTAAATGATATAGTTTATCAGGTATGGCAAAGATTTTCATTTAGGTGATAGAGCTGAATGTCAAAATGTCTGGATCAGAATATCTTGCTATGTGTTTCCTTATACCAGGAGTCCGTAAGTAGGAAACCCTCAACATCTGCTATCAGTTTTCCATCATCTTATTTTCGAGAGCAGTGGTTAGTTCAACTACCAAACTTTTAAAAATTATCAAATAGTAACTCTCTGGTCTAAAATAAATCTGAATTTTTACAGCCTGTCTCTTTTTATCCAAAGTTATTACTGATGCTTGGAATTTGAATGATGCTGTCTGAGGGAAAGAAAAGAAGGAGGCAGAGTGCAGAAGAGGTGTGTGTATGGCAAGGAAGAGAAGTGATAATAAAATGTTCTTTTTCTTTGTTTTATTTTTTAAGCACTCTGAATGTGTGTTAAAAACAAAACAAAAAAACTGAACTCAACTAAACTGTTCCCTAAGTAACACTCTTTCTTCCCTTATTTAGGAGATTTGTCTAATAATAGAAATATCCTGATTGCAAATCTTATATTTTTGAAACTTTTTGCAAAGCTGTAACATTGTTTTGGTATTGATTTCACATCCTTCATTTGAAAGCCAGACATTCTGGATCACTCTTGTATGACTGGGTGGGTGGCAGGGGACCAGAGACTGCACAACTAGCAGAATTTCTGACCTCATCAAATGACTTAAATAACTTTTCTCTTTAAGATAAGTTACTGAAGTGTCAAAATGATGCAGCTTGCATCTTAAAAGAAACTGTATACTGCTTGGAGTAGTTTACTGAACTCACCTGTCATATAGCTCTGAATATACTAAGAAAATGACTTAAATACTGTAAATACCAATGTAAACATTGTATATATAAATTTTAACATTTATACATAAACATGTAAATATTTATATATTATATAATAATATTTAGCAACAAAGCTAAATGAACAATGAGAATTGCTCTGGATACAGAGGCTAAGCTAATTTATGGAATGACATTGTGGCTGAGAATTAGACCTGCTAAAAGTGAACTGTTATAATGATGCCATGTTTTGGTAGGTGAGAGCTGCAACTTCACAAATACTTAGGGTGAGATATAGGGCTCAAATTTTTCTACCATTTAAACGTTCATTTTACTTTTCATACCAGTGCATCACAGACTACGGCGTTTTCTTGAGCACCCTCATTCAGGAAATTGAAAGTTTCTGTACTATTGTATACAGCACTCTAGGCAGAACCACATTCTCTGTAAACTGCATTCACCTTAAACTTGAAAATTTACATAAAATAAATCCTACACATTCTCAGACAAATATTGATTCTGCAGTGATGCTTTGAGAAAGGAAACTAATATTGATATGAAATAAATTCCGTATGCCTAAAATACTCTAAACTTACTGCATAGCTATGTCAAAAAAAGAGAGGTAAGGTTGTTTGGATTTTACACCTATTTTACACCAAATTTATTAGGTACAGTATTCCGATATCAAATAATATAAATATCTCCAACCTTGTCTTCAGTGAATGACAGTGTAAGTTCTGTTGTCTAGGACTAGACTTCAGTTACAAATAAAGGCTTAAATCCATAGATCTATTAAAATCATTAGAACTGTGCCTATTTACAACTGCTTAGGACTACAATTTATATGAAAAATATTTCTAGATAATAATATGCAAAAATTATCCCATTTTACTCTTTTTCCTGAAAACCACTAATATAGAATGAGAAATCTTTTTTGCACATGCTTCAAATCTAGGATGCCTTCCAATATGTAACATTACATTACAATCACATGTGATTTGCAATCATACTAATATAAGTAAAATATTTTCCCAGATTTTAAAGCATTATATGTACTTACATTTCATGTTTTTATCTAAATCATGATTACGATGCTTCAGTTATATACCCCAGAAACAACAACTGAGCAGTCTAAGAGTTTATTTGAAAAAGTCTTATAGAGGATCTTAAGGTCACAAAGTTACAGATTGGTACAACAGGTACTTCAACTATTGCACTTCAGAGATCTAGTCCAGAATTTCTTACTAGAAACATATTAATTGGGGGAGGAAAGGGAAAAGAGGAGTTTCAAATCAGTATCAAAATCATTCAGCTGTACAGTTTCAGCCTATATAAAAAAAAAAACTATTTTATGAGTGTGATAGTGAATAAGCTATAATCGACCCTAGTTGGGCACTCCTTTTATACTGTCCGCTGCATCTTGCCTCTCTTCACTATATTTTTGAACAAGCACATTCAGCTCCCTCTTCCCTATGCTCTGCTACTCACTATGAGAGACTAATTCTTCATTCTCCCATCACCATAAAGGTCTCACTGACAAATGCAAATTACGACCTTCCTAGCTGCTTTGTAAGATTCCTATCCCTGTATTCATCCTTTAGCCTCCATAGTAACATTATTAGTATGATCAGAATCAAGGAAAGGACAAATCACTTACTGTCTACATTTAGTGGAGTACAACCCTTTGGCTCATACTGATTTTTATTTTTTTTTTGATAGTATTACAGAGTTAACAGCAGCCATGGAATATGATACTAGCAATATAAATTTGGTAGGGCATAACCCAACACATTCAGAACTTGTTGAGTCCCAATATCCAATTTATTTTCAAATAACTAATTAACAAATTGATATTCCATACTAGGCTAGTGAACTGTAAATACAACAAAATGTTTTTTGAGAAAAGTCTCTTCTTTGGCAAAAAGTCCCAGTTTCTTCATCCTAAACAATGCCTCACAGGTAGAATTTGTTCCATTGCTTGCACAAGTCTGCCAAGCCTCTGAAAAATACACAGCATCTTTCTCATGATGATAAATCTGCCCTCTTTAAAGTTTAAATTCAGTCTCAAAGTAGTAACGTAGTATTTAGTCAATAATTAAAATTTTTTGAGTGCATTCACTAGAATCCTTTTCAACAGCAACAGTTATTCCCAATAACTTTCTCCTGAACTTTTAGCCCTGTAAGGTTAGCATTCAGGAAGCTCAGCTGCTGTCTAACAAACTTAATTAATCAAAAAGTCATTTCCGAGCTGTAACTATGAGTAAAAGTGCTTCAAGTGTGCTAGCAAGCCTACAAGTTAATCAAAATGCTAATGCAGTACAAATTAAAGTTGTGATTAACATTTCACAGTAGCTGCTTAAGTGAATTGATCACACAAATGGGTTAAGCATTACTCATTTCCTCTAGCCCCAACTGGGAAAAGGTTTGTTATGGGTGGGGGAGGGATTATATATAAGCAACACCAAATCATCATTAAACTGTCACCAAGATGCTTCCATAAAGCAGTTCCCAAACTATCTGCAGTGAGCAAAATCCCCAACACCACTGTGACGAAGGTAGCTTCTCCTTCCCCTCCTCATACATGCCTATAAAAAAGCAAGTATTTCCATCCCAGTATTTCCTGTGTCCAGGCACTATCACTACAAAGATATTTATTGCTGTTATTATCTATAAATGAGCATCATTTCCAATATATGTTCCACAAATCTTTTTTGTTATTCTATTATTTTTACCCTCCTCATGTGGAATAATATTAGCAATTCAACCTTGTAACCAACTAGTATTCAAGTAAAACTGCAGATATGATACAATCACTGGAATACGACATGTATACAAAGAATGTGTGCAGGAGCTAAAGAGACATTGGCCTCTGCTATTCACTTGTTTCTGAATACTCTTCTGCATGATGGAGTTGATTTAACTTTCTTTCTTTCCTTCTCTGAATTAAGGTGCCCACTTACTTATAGTTTGAAATGCATTTATTAAACAAAACAATTACATGTTTGTTCCATAGCTTGCACAAGTCTGCCAAGCCTACTAAAAATACACAGCATCTTTCTCATGAGCAGATTTATTTGCTTCTGGACAAATCTCGCATATGCAACCAAAAAACGTGTCACTCCTGTAATTTTTACCTTTCAGCTAGAAATTGATATGCCCACAATAACAGGAGATAACACAAGAGCTTGAAGTGTACTTAGGATCTTCTCCATTTCTTCACAGGCAGGAAAACAAATGACCCAAGGGGCATGGCTCCCCAAGCCATCAGTTTTAGTGGACGTTAGGAACTGAGGACATCTGGGGAGAATGGGAAGTCCAGTGTGGAGTGACATTTGCAAAGCCTGGGAACTACAGCTCAGGCACCTCTGCTGTTTGCAGCTATGCCTACATGGGCAGAAACCAACTTCTGCCTGAGAACTCTGGACACAGCTCCCACCAGCAAAGAACTGCCTGCAATTTACTGACTTAAATATTTCACCCACAGAACTGTAGAATCACAGAATCATAGAATGGCATGGTTTGGAAAGGGCTTCAAAAATCACACAGTTCCAAACCCCTGCTGTTGACAGGGATGCCAACCCCTAGATCAGGCTGCATCCAATCTGGCCTTGATCACCTCTACTGATGGGATATGACAGCTTCCCTGGGCAGCCTGTGCCAGTGCCTCACCACTCTCTGAGTAAAAAAACTCGTAATCCATAAGCTAGCTCTTAAGACTGAATAGCTGTGCAATGTTTAAAAGCTCTAAACATGAACAAGAAAGATGATACTCAGAGTTGCATCAAAACCTTCAAATTAAAATGACCATAAAGAACTTATTTAATTTACCTATTGTAGAACGAGTAAAGGGATGCTACACATATCGTTGTCCAGTTAATAAGGAAATGCAGACCCTGATTTGAAGAGCTTTTTATTTCACATCAAAATGAGATTCTCCAGAGGTGTAACAAGCCTGGAAAAGGCCATCCATCCTCAGTAGAGCTATTTGGGCCTCGTTTTGTGGATATGCATGTTTCCCATACAAACTGCACTTCACTGTGCAGTGCAGAACCTGCCTTCCTGTCCATCTTCTCTCAGTGCACAGATACCCCACAGAGACGCATTTAACACATCCATAGGTAAACACTTCTTAAAGGTTAAGTCTGGGCTCCATGGCAGTCCTCCTTCTGGCAATACTAAAATATTTTATCAACAATTATACTACAAGTGGAGGCTTGTGGCCAATCCCAATGCAAAGCCAGCAACTGTCACATTCATTTCATAATATTCCTTGCTGAACCTGAAACTGGTAGTATTACTACCTCATTATCTATTTCAATTAATGCAAATATAGGCAATAGAACAGCAGAATAAGAACTGATCGCTGAATACACAGTCACAAAAGGCTTGACAAAAGAAGTAAAAAAGGGATTAGATTTAGTCTATTTCACATAATTCTAAATCAGAGACTGGGAAAAAAGATGGGGTACTGTCTTTACAGTAGTAATTTTATTATATAAAAATATTAAACAGATCATTTCATGAGATTTTTTATTCTTTTTCATGATCTTCCACAAGTGGAGAAATGTTTGAATTTAAGCAACAGCTGAAGTGCCGAGCACTATACTACTGATATCTCTATCTTTTCTCAATAAACATAATACAGACAGCGTGCTAAGATTAAAGAAAATACACTGCTTACTGTAATTCTATTAAAGGTAGCCAGGATAAACAGAAATTAAGTGACTTGCCCATGGTCTCACAGGAAATACTGGCAGATTTTTTTTGAGTCATGGGAACCTTCTATATTTTATCAATGGCAACACGTCAGTGATTAACAAACTCTTTAGCTTTTCACTCAAGCTTTTCAGGTTCATTAAAAAGTTGGGTGTGGAAGTAGGGCAGCATTCACCTTCCAGAATATAAATACTGCATATTGCTATTCCTTATATTTCTGCAGTAAAAGGGAAAGAATTCTGTATTTCATCCTGTGTAAATACATATCAAAATTTATCTTGCTATAACAAACTTTTTTTCTAAACAAAACAAATTCTAACTACAGGAAAACTGTAACAGAATGTATTTCTTCAATTCTCTATGGCAAGAATTACATTCTTCTATTGGGTCAATCCCATGGCTCCTCAAATTCTGTTAATGCTGTGTCATCACAGCAATGTGCTCTTTTTGACCTTAGACGTGACTTCATAGCTCATGACTTCTATGCTTAATTATGAGTATAGATCAACAGAATTCTAATATAAAAATACAACAGAAATCTCAGCAAAAGTAATTTAACAGTGGCTGTCTACATTTCTTATTAGAAGAGAATGGAATCTTATCAATGTCACATAAAAAAACCCAAACCTGTCGGCGTTTCCTGTTGCCTTCACAAAAAGAGACTTCAATAACATGAACTTTATCTTTGCGTAACAAACGTAGTTGGAAGTGTAACAGAGCTTGACTACACTAAAGCAGCTGATCACTGTTACATTCTTATGGATTTTACTGTAACCAACAAAAATGGTCAAGAATTGCAATATATTATATATATATCTATTATACACATATGTATATATACATATACACACATACATATATGTACACATGAAATTGATATATGTAGATATTATATACATACAATGTTTCAGCAACCCTGTTCAAGAGCCCTGTCCCTGGAGGAGAAGGAATATGGATGGGATTCCTACACAGGGCATTTTAAAATCATAAAAGTTTGTTATTTATTTACAATATGGATAATTCTTTTTTTGTTTTGTTTTGTTTTGTAATTACAGTGATCTTGTTTCAGAGCTTTATGTATATATGCTGAGGAGAAGAGTGGTAAATTATGAAAGACAGTACACTACAAATATTTTGAATTCCAATAATTCTGACATTTGTTCTGAGCAACTACTGCAGACTGAATAGCTTCACTGGATTTCACCAGTTTTAGTTGGTGATTTTACAAAATCCATCAGCTACTCTTGGCTCATGCTATTATCATTGTTTTCTGACTATTAACTCTACTCAGCCTGAAGTTAGTGTCAAAGAGGCCCAGAGGACATCAGTAGAGTCAGGCAGTGGGTGAAATGTGAAAGGCAGCAGGGGAGAGAAGGCTGATTAGGTGAAGACAGCACAGGAGAGTGGAGAATTTTGTTACCTGTGTTGGAAAGAGATTTGCTTATGCATACTGACAGAAATTGGCAAATGTGCTCTGCGGGGGACCTGGAATGGCTGCCTCTGCATGTACTGAGAAAACAGCCACTTGCAAAAGCTCTTGGAAAGACCTTATTTTTCTGGAACAGAAATGCAGAGCTGACACAGGAAGTCTGCATTTTGCTCACATATCCACCAACAAAAACAACAGTTTATGTTCAGGTCACCATTGGAAGGTTAGCTATACAACCTTAACACCTAAAGTATTTTGTATGTAAATAAACAGAAATTCAACACATTTCAAAACCCAATTCTGCTTCACAGCTGAATTTTACTCTTTGAGGTGTATGAGCACGTGTTCACATGCACATAGAATGTCATCCACTGGATGTGTTTATCAGTGGAGCCCTCCATGGTTCAGTTCCTTTTCTCACAACTAACATCTTTTTTTCCACCTCTGTTGACCTAGAGTTCATCAGCAGGTCAGTGCTAAGGAAAAAGGTAACAACCAGTATTGAAAGTGTAACCCTGTCTATTGCTTAGATTCTGGGAACTTTAACCTCCATTTGGAAAGCATGACTAATAAGATGGAACAAATATTCTCCCAAGAGATTTAAACCATGCACCAACTTCAAAATACTAACGTGCTTGCATGTTTTTCCTGTTCTTTGAAAGCAGGAACTTTCTTTCTTTCTTTCTTTCTTTCTTTCTTTCTTTCTTTCTT
>NW_024884142.1:33807850-33814522 GCF_019232065.1 Centrocercus urophasianus
CTTTCTTTCTTTCTTTCTTTCTTTCTTTCTTTCTTTCTTTCTTACTTTTTTTTTTTTTTAAAGACAACTGTATATGTAACATTATTTATCAGTTAACAAAAGGCCTGAGTTGCCAAAATACTGTATGGAATAATATTCTGAATTTTACTTCAATTTAAAGGAACTGCTGAATGCCTTAGGTTGTTTTTCTGAGTGATTACAGTTTCTGAAATAAAATCTTCAAATAAGATCGGAACATCATTCTTGTAGATGACATGTAGGTCACTGAGGATATTAAAATATGGGCAAACAAAAATGGTAGGAGGAAAGAATTACTATCTTCATTTTACAAATATGGAACTGAGCAAGATAAAAAAACTTTGTTGAAGATCGCCTGATCTTTGAGAATCTGTGAGTGAGTCCAGGTTCAGCTCTGCTAAAGAAAATAAATACTATTACTCTTCTCTTGCAGAAGCAAAGGGCCAACCTGTTCTCTGCATCACCTAGAGCTCAGCTTTCTTCCCACTGTAATTAATGGTGTATTTCAAATACTGTAGTAATCTATTGCAAACCTAAATTGCTGCTTTGAAATTCTTTTGAGGCATGCATCTATACATGTGACTGCTTGCTACCAGTACTCCCCATGGCCAGTTTAGTTCTGTGGGATGAGATTTCTGCACAACTGTATAAGTCACAAGCCTACAGATTGTTTTTAAAATCTTTGTTTAAAAGAATGCTCTTTGATTCTGCGATTATTGGGAAACAGAAGATACATTTCTTCACAAGCTGTAGAAAAACCCGGTATCTTGTCCCAAATTACATTTCAAAACATGTTTTATTTATGCTTGGCAGTGACTAGAATGCTTTAGGGTCCTATAAAAAGGAAGGTACCCATGGGACATAGTTCCTGGGGGTCAGCACACAATTTGTAGGGAATACATCTGCGCAGGAATGACTTTATGTAGCATTCCACAGTACAGTGACTGAAGCATATGAAAGGAGATGACAACAGATGCCTTCAGTCAGTGCAGGCTTTTTTTTTTTTTTTTTTTTTTTTTTTTTTTTACTAGAAGCTCATTTACCTCTGTTTCGTAAAGAGAACATCTCTGTTGGCTTATAGTTCCTCCTAAACATAGTGGCATCATGCCAGTTTTCTCACAAGACATTGCAAGAAATCCTCAGATTTTTCAATAGTCAAAATAAAAAATTCAAAATTACAATATAATAACAGTAAAAACACAACAGGACTGAAATACTGAAATGCATTACTATACCTGACATATTCTAATTGCTTGGTCCAGCACTGTCTTTGTATCAGTTGCATAATCTGGACAAGGCAACATGGCATGACTGAAGTGGGCTTGCAGCAGGAGGTGTGTTTTTGTGTGTGAGCTGTCAAATGAATGAGGATTGACTTCAATTGGAAGATGTTTTGCTAGCTCACTGTTCATTTGGTCTTCATTGTGTCTCACAGGTAGATCTGTGTACTCATCAGCATTCTGAAAAAAAAGGTAAAAAATACATTTAAGCATTGTAATTAGCTTCAGAGTAATTATTTTTCTTTTCGGAGACATAAAAAGTATATGTATTTAATTTAGTGTAATTAGATTTAGTTGCTAAAATAGCAATATTTTAATATTTACGTAGCCTACTTATCAGAATCAGGTGTTTGTGGAAAACAACAGCTAGTGAATTATTCAAAAATATTCACCCAATTATAGGCTTTAAAAACTTTTCTACGTTGATTTTTCTGCTAGAGAATAAGAAAATAAAATAATGAAGTAAATACATTCACTGGATGGATTCAGTATTAGAGATGACCTTCTCCAGATATCCTACCCTAGTTAGCACACAAAAACACAGTAAAGTTGGCTATAAAGAAGTTAACAACTGACATTTTCATTTTTCACAGTTCCTACTTTTCTTTTTGTAATCAAAACACTGTTGGCTTGAAACAGCTCTGGGTTGTATTTCAAATTGATTTTAAAATGTATTTTCATTATTTTGAGAATCAATTTCTAAGCAGCAGCTGCTTGGTAATCACAGAAAACAGCAAAATCATTAAGTAGGTGCTGAAAATCATCTTCTGTGCTACCATTCACATCAAAATGTGAGCTAAGAACTTCCTCACTGTTGCAAAAAGGAGCTGTACAATAATCTTTGTCGTTATCACTGGCAGCATCCTTGGGGCAGAGGGGAAAAAGTCTGTCTGTGTAGTCAGAGTGGTAGTTCAGTCTGCTATTGACAGGGAGATGCACTGTCTCTGCAAGTAAGAACTCTCAACAGAAGCATCCTCAGATCTATAATTTGGTCAGCAGAGTCCATGAGTACTATGTACATAATCCAGACACAAGTAGCAATGTTCTCCACAAAATCCTCTTGTATGTATGCATACATATTCTTGTTTGGAATGAGAATGATCTTTCTAAAATATAAAATTTGCAAGTAAAGTAAGACTTTTATAATATGAGGTATTTTTTCCATTTGTAATTTATACGAATATATTTTATCACAAAATAAAAGTGTTTTGGGTAGCTTGAACGGTAAGGTAATGTCTTCTGAACTGTAGGTTTAGAAAAGAGACCATTAAATTAAATTATTCAAGGTTTTATATTCCTTTTAAGCTACAGATTCAACCTCTAATCAGACTTCCTGAACATCCATTTTCATTAAACATTCACAAAGGTAGCCAACGCAGAATGAATTAAAGAGAAACTGCCATTTTTCAACAGCTAATGGAACTACCTAACAGAACTGCAAAGTATTGTATCCACTCATTCAAGTCCTAACAGAGGTTTTTTAGAGTTTCTAAGAAAAAGAAGTTATACAGCTGCTTTGTGCCCCCCTCTCAAAAAACGGACAGTACACATTTTCTATTTATTTTAACTACACAGTGAAACTATAGCTAAACTGTGATATAAATGTAAAAGGAAAGATAGATTTGAAAAGGAAATCAGAATGTCATTAATTTATCTCGACTGCAGATTAAAAGTGAAGACAGTCTAAAGAGAACTGCTCCTTAATCCTAGATGCCTCTGCTAGATCTCTTGTGAAAACTGTGGTCATTTATTCTCTGAACCTAAGGTCACAATCTTTTTAAGCCCCATAGAATGTTGCATGTTTGCTTCACTCTTTTTATTTAACTTGCTTCTCCTTCAAAGATATTTTAAAGAATATTTACCAAGGAGATTTTTTACTTAGTTTTCCTTTGCAGTTTAAAGTAGCAGAAAGAAAAAGGATCAGCCGAGTCACTCCAGACCAACTGGTGCTCCCAAAAATGCGTTTTCACTAATTCTTCCCCAGCACACATTTTATTTACCTCCAAAACACTCCCCTTATTTTAAACAACTTGCCTACTTAATTTCCTGTTTGTGATCACTGACTGTAAGTAAGTGAGGTTCATTTTCTTATCTGCATCATGTAGGTAATTAAAGGAAATTGAGAATGGGTAGTGAAGCTTTTATACAACTGAGAATGAAGCTGAATGGAGGGCACTGAGGTCAGCAGAGTCCATTATATTTTTATGTGAGAGGCCAGTATTTCTGCCCTGTCCCTGTTTGCTTAGTGTAGGCTGGACAGACTACTAACTGCAAATCTGTTTCTCTGATTTGCCCAGCTGTCCTTGAATAAAGACATCTTCCATTGCAAAATGTTAAATGACAGTGATTGACAACTCTGTGATGAACTCTGCTCGTAACCCCCTGCTACTGTTTTCAGGTTACACAAGAAAAGACAGAATAAAGAAACATCCTTTGTAATCACCTCAAATGGGACCTGCTGTTCACTCAGTATTTTTTCATTTTAGTTTTCCTTTTCATTACAATTCTCAATCTGTTAGGGAAAGGCTGTAGACTCAACTATTCCACACAATATAGAACATACAGTATTTTAGTACGCTGCATCTGAATATTGCTTTTCCACAGATAAGGAAACAGATCGAATCATCTTTCAGTCATTAATTGTAATTCTGAAGTCAATATTTAATAAAAACTTTACAGTCAAATCACAAAGCACTGCTGTGTATTTTTCACTTTCCCTTTTTCTTAAGTCAATGAGGGCTACTGTAGCCCATGTGCTGCAATAATACAATGCATTTACTACAATTACTACAATGCAAATAATACAATTTCCTACAATTAAATGTAACTTGTTGGGGGATACCAAGAGATAACTAGGAATTTTAGCTATGGGTTCTGCAGTCAAGCATTTGGCTGTTGTGGCACAGCTCTCTGTATTTTATGGGTCTGGGTTGAACTTTCCCAATAATGTATTCTTTTGGGCAGTAGAGACGGCTGCATCATTTTGAGGGCAACCTACACTTAATCCTGTATGCAACTCTGGGCTACATGAGAAACAGCGACTTGCTTTGCCTTTGAGGAATGCCACACATACACTTTCATAAACTTGACAGGCATATTTTACAAGGGCAAAGGCTATTCTGATAACAGAATTCTGCTTCCTGCCAACATCACCCACTAACTTCATAGAGTCCTATCTGGATCACACAACACTGTGTTCCAAGTACATAGTTTATCATCACTCTTTTTTTTTTTTTTTTTTAATCATTCTAAAAGTAAATAACTCATTTTAAACTCATTTTAAAATACATGTCCTTTTCTTTTTTCTTTCTTTTTATTATTTTTTTTTGGGGGGGGCTACTGTTTTGAGACATTCAATATTTTCATTCCTTCTTCCTGGAGACTACTCTCAAATTTCTGTTCCCCATGTTTGTATGGGCTTCTGCCATACGTTAACTTTTTCTGACACCTACTGCCAACTCTGAATTGCTCAGTGTCTCATCCAGCTGCTTATTAATACAAAAAAAAAACCAAAAAACTAAAGGAGAATGTTTATTTCAAAACAATTTCTCAAGTGATCCAGATCTCAGTGTACTAACAAGCTACTAAGGGTTGTTTCAATGCCTGTTTAATAAAAATGCTTCTCTCTCTCAAATTCAGATCTGCATCTGTGAGTCTGTGTGACCAAATCACACTCTGATCCTTAGAATGTGTGCAAGTAAGACTGAGGAGTCCCACTCAATGGAAATTCAAATAATCTAACCAACATGGTGAATACTAGGTTTCACAGTGCCCAAACGTATAGAAAACATTAGATTTTTCACCTACCTACAACATATATAAGCTTGGCTGAAATTACTGATTTATACTGAAAGCTGAAGTCCAGACTTATACCACATGTAAACCTTCTGAAATATCTTAACCCTCAAGTAAGTACTTTTTCTCACCTGTCTATAAGAGAGGATACCTGTTAAGAACAGACAGAAATGGGATCAAGGTGAGTAACTAAAGTAAACTTGGATATTTTACATTTGTTTCAGTCATGGGAACAGTAAAACGTATAAAGTTAATGAGTTCTAGACTTTAAAGAGCAGTTGATTAATTTGTAACAATGAGGGGTAAAACAAACCAAAAATAGTTTCTCACATTCCAGAGCTGAACCAGAGACTTTTATTTAGTGATGCTGCATTGGAAACTACCTTAGAATTGACTAACTGTATGTACGTTCCTTTTCTTTGGGTTGATGCAATTCAAACACACCACATTCTGAACTTTAAAAATCTGTGATGTGTTTTGTTCTCCTTCAAATTTCTGGTGCAGAGAGACGAGACAAGGGTAAAGCAGTACTAGAAAATACGATAGCAAAATGAACAGCTGCCAAGTTAAAGTGTTCAAAAATCAGTGCCTGCAGTAAACTAATATCAGAAGTAACTACCAGAATAGCAAAAAAAGTGAAAAGATGAGAATCATTTTCAGTTAATATAGCAGATGCATCTTCTTTACCTGAACATTGGTTTAAATTACATAAACTCTTGGGAGTCTGAGTACAGGCTGAAGGTCTGCATAAATCATATATTTGCATGTTGAAAAAAAAAAAAAAAAAAAAGAGCAGGAATAAATGTAGAATTTTTTAATGGCTGTTATGCAGTTAACACTATTTAATACTAGAAGAATACTACTATAATAATGAATTAAATAATCAGTTTTTGGCTTTTATTCCACTGTTCCATCGTACAAAGTGTTGCAGAGTATTCTAGTGCAGTGCCCTGACCTGCCACGTCCAAGTGCTGCAGCATACAGAAAGGACACCAATCTTTAAAGCAGTTTGTGACAGTCCTCATTTGGGTAATACCTGTGTTTGTCTTACTGTAATAAAGTTACACGGCTGAATTAGAGGAACATAAAAGAAAAAAGAACATCACTGATCTGGTGAATAGCTGGGTAACTAGACAACAGTATTTTATAACAGATTCATAGATAAGAAAATTGAGGGTACCCAACCTACAGTACTTACAAACATTTGAAATAATGTCAATTAAAAAATATATACATTTATACACATACATTCATGAGCTGAAAAAAAGTTTCACTTGAACCTATGTTTACTGTATTATAAGGAAAAAAACCTGCCTGATTATAATTCCGAAATTAATCTTCCTTTGCTCATTCTCTTCCCAAGACTGTATTGATACCATAGTGACACACACACGTTATTACCAATATATTTATACTATGTTTTATCTCACATTTTCAAGTATGATTTTTATTTACAAGGAAAGATATTTAATTTATGCAGATATATCTTGGCAGGCAGCTGATTCTCAGTCAAGTATTAATTTATATTCAGAAAAGAAATAAATGTGACAAAATTCATTCTTTAAAAAAAAAAAAAAAA